>NC_135500.1:76345311-76645311 GCF_052857255.1 Amblyomma americanum | reverse complement strand
TATAACTGGTGCGGGAGGAATGGTGGTGAGCGGTGAGCAGAAGATATAACGGTGTTATCAGTTCAAAACTGACAGCATTTATGATAATGAGCCTGAATATTTTACGTCGTATTTCTAGATTCGCAAGATTTGCATCAGTTTTTAGTGCTGCGACACCAGTATACGAAGAATAGTCATGGAAGATAAATCGAGCTGCGCTGTTTTGTGTAGATTCAACGGGACTGTTAAGGTTAGTCTGATGAGGGTCCCAAACTTAGCATGCATATTCTAGCTTGGTGCTTACAAGAGATTTTGAAGCCACGGTTTTTAAGGACGGGGGGGGGGGCAATTTCAGATTTCGCATGAGAAAGCCGAGAGTACGATTAGCCTTCATAGATACTGTCGTTACGTGAGAGTACGAAGTATTATTCTGTGTTAAGTCCTAGATATGTTGTTGTTGTTGTTAGCCTGTCAAAAGATGGCACATACCCACACTGGGGGATCGGCCAAAAATCGGGTGGCTATTCACCTGAACGCAGTTAACAAAAAGGAAAAGCACGTGGGAGCGCAACACCGGTGAATTTTTCGTCATGAACAGAAAAGGGATGAGTGTTTTGATTTTAAAGTTTTAAGAATAATAATAAAGAGAGGGAAAAAATATTAATAATTTAGTCAAAATGTAATAATTGATAGAAAAGAAAAGGTTGGAACACTTAGAGAGGCAGTCGGTGAGATTCTATCAGGAAAGTTAGAACAGCGGTACAAACAGATCTCTGGCTGAACCCAAAGGTGGTGGCGCCAAATGATAGCAAGAGCGGGCTGCTCAACCTAAGGCCAAGATGCTGCAAGGACTCCTCCAGCAACCTTTTTCTCAGAGAGTTGAATCGGCGACAATACAGCCAAAAATGGTCAATAGATTCAGGCTCACGGCAAAATGCACAAAGGGGAGAGAGCGCCAAGCCCGACTTGTGTAAATAGAAATTTAGAGGGGGGATGCGGCAGCGCAGCCTCGTCAGTGATACTTCAAGCTGCCGAGAGCAACAAATTTTCCTGTTGCAATAATATTTAAGGTGCTCATAATCCGCTGATGTTAAAAATGATGTGTCTTGCGTGCTTAAAAACGCACGTCGCCGAAATCTAGATGATGTAATATAGGCTGTAGCCGGGATGATTGGCAACACGGGGCCGCTGAGGGAAGCCTTTGCGAGATTATCAGCAATCTCATTTACTGTCACACTGCTGTGACCGGGAACCCATACTAAATGAACAAGGCTCAAGAGTGCAAACTGCTGGGCTAGTTGGTTCATATTGCATAAAAAAGGAACCAGCGAAAATAGACGCAAGACAAGAACAAAGCAGGCACACACCACAACGCTGGACTTACAAATGATATATTGCGATGAAGAATCGCTCATTTTAAAGAAATTTTCTGCCTGCGCACCCACCCTACAGACACTACACTTCGCGCACCACATGATGACATGCCTACTATAACGATAAAAACTTGTACTCCTTTTCAGTGATAATCACAGACGGCTCGCTGACGCATTTCTGCTTATTCTTTCTGATCATGAATGCCTCCAATAGCTCACGCTCACGTTTAGATTTCCCCCGCCCGATAATGCTGGCAATGTGAAAACTAGGAGAACATTTGCAGTCCTTTACATGTAAGGCTAGATTTGGGCACAGGCACAGGCAGCACTGTAGCCTTACATTTAAAGGACTGTAAATGTTCTCCTAGTTTTCACATTGCCAGCATTATCGGGCGGGGGAAATCTAAACGTGAGCGTGAGCTATTGGAGGCATTCATGATCAGAAAGAATAAGCAGAAATGCGTCAGCGAGCCGTCTGTGATTATCACTGAAAAGGAGTACAAGTTTTTATCGTTATAGTAGGCATGTCATCATGTGGTGCGCGAAGTGTATTGTCTGTAGGGTGGGTGCACAGGCCGGAAATGCCTTTAAAATGAGCGATTCTTCATCGCAATAAATCATTTGTAAGTCCAGCGTTGTGGTGTGTGCCTCCTTTGTTCTTGTCTTGCGTCTATTTTCGCTGGTTCCTTTTTTATGCAACAAGGCTCAATTGTGGAGGAAGTAGAGATAAGAAAGTTGTTAAAATGGGACCGTCAACATGTGCAGCGAGGGACGAACACAAAGATAAAGAATCAGTAATTACTGCAACTGCTGTAATAGAGGGGTCTAGCTTGCGTAGAGCAAGTACAACTGCAAGAAACTCTGCTTGAAAAATAGGGGTGAAATCTGGAAGGCGCAGTGAAAAGGACCAGTCTAAATGCGAGCAAAATATTCCCACACCTGCTTTTTCATTGCATTGCGATGCATCAGTGTCTATTGCTATATCTGTAGGTAGGGTCCTCAGATGATCTTCTAGAAGACCATTTAGAATACTGGGTGGCAAAAGTTTTGCATTTTCTGGAATATGTCGTATTTGGCATGATGTGCTTCTTCTTTACTTCTTTAACATGACACTTCTTATCTTGGCATGGTAGTTGGCTACTGTTCCGGGTATGTTTTCTGTGATGTATGCAGACGATGTGGCAGTTTGGTAAGCACATACGAATCTTAGCTTCCAAGAGGCAGGCCGTCAGTCCATTCTGGACCTCTGGAAAAGTCCTCGCAGTGATGCGCTTCAATCAACAACACGCTCTCCGCTTAACAGAAAAAGTTTGTCTATCTCGAACCGATGGGGACGATGCGGAATTTCAGAAACCCTATACAGCACTCACTGAACGCTCAAGAACTCACTTTGCCTCGTCGATGCGAGTGCTAGGAGTTAAACAGGGAGGTTCTGGCTCTGCAGTGCTTTGGGTGTATTCTGCATAGCAAAAGGCCACTGGCACACCCATCTGTTTCGGTGCACGGTTCAGTAAGCTGGGGGGTGTATGCTCTCATATGGCCCGTGAACAAGTGCGCTTTGTTTACAGCTTCGACTTCTTCATCGAACTAAGTTCGGTCGAATTACCCTGAAGAATTGGGACCGTCTAGAAACAGTGAACCGAGAGCCTATGCTAGCTGTCTATGCTTGTCTATGCTTAGAGCAGCGTTGGTCAAATGTTTAGAAGAAAATCCGCCGAAGTGGAGTAGATTTATAATAACCGAGTAATTACTCATTGGCATCTACCCAAGAGCAGCCCTAAGGCTAGAAAGGAAAGCTATACAGTTTTCCCAGAAATCTGGTAGTTAAAGAAAATTCGTCCTGTTCCGGGTTTCGAGCTCGAGACTACTGCTTCACCGGAGCTCTCGCCCTACCAACGGAGCTAACCGGGACGCCAAGCTGCGTAGTGCACCGGGCATGTTCATATCGCACAGAGGCGCCTCTTTCCTCACTGCTGGCAAATATCGTAGGCGTTTGAGACGGCTTATCCTCTCGGCAAATCGCCTCAGAATAGAGCACCGCCATCCCGACTTGTCTTGCGTACACGCACGCTGAAGCAGTTTGGGCGCTACGCAGTCGGGCCAGTTCCCTGGACGCCGTGGTGTGCTGCATAGCCGAGTAATTTTTGTGACCCGTCCGCCTTGCAAGCATGGATTTTCACCGTGTCGAGCTCATGTATATGATCCGATGAAAGAAAAACCACGATATTTCTGTGTGGAAGTATCTATTTCTGCAAGCTATGAAAAATTAGACGGGTGAAACTGCTCGCTGGCTAAGGCTGAATAACGCAAATCGAGGGGAAAATTACTTTTAGGTAATAACTGAAATTTATAGAACTGCTTTTGGTTACACTTCGCTACGTTGCTGGTCCTGATTAGTTGATTATTCATGGCGCTTCCACTACGGAAAATATAACGGATGGCACAGAAGGGTTATGTGGTCTTTTTTTTTCACGAATCATACGTTGTATTTTCCTCTAAAGGACGCCGCGTTTAGATACAAGAGAGAACTGCTGCTTCATGCCATCGGGTTTGGGAATATGGCAACGGATGGCGCATGCATATTCGCAGGTGGACTACGTGTCCGCCCGTTACAAGCGGGCCCGTTTCGGCTGGCTCGTGGACCGCATCGAAAAGGCCGACCTGTACGACACGTGCCGGGACCCCGAACTTCCCGGCGGATACCCGCTGACGCGCGTCGTGCGGGAGCTGCTGCGCAAGGGCTAGGGCGACAGCTCTGAGGCGTGACCACTGCACGCTCATTATGCACACCGGTGGCCGAAGAGAGACGGCAGACACGTAGTATAAAAGTCTCATGGTGAATCAATGTGCAGGTGCCTGGACCTTCGCTTCTCGAGCTACAGCTGCAGCCAACATTTCGGCGAACATATCAAATAGCCACAGAGTGCAGACCATATTTAAAAGTCGTCAGCTCTTCAATGTATTCTGTCATTCTTTGTATTGCTAGAAAAGTACCAGGTCTACGTGCTTGCAATTTATTTACAATGACACTTTGATGACTTGGTGCTGCAATGTTGTGTAGAATTAAACGGTGCAAAAACTGATCGGACGGAGACATAATACAGATGCAGAGACAGAGGTTAATTTCGAAAAAAATGACAAAATAATGCTCTACCAACGCCAAAGACAAAGAATACGTTACACTTGCTGTTTGTGTTCCTTTATTTTCGCTTCACCTTGCCCTTTCACGCAATATCAAGTCAAGCGGTTTGACATCATCTTTATGCAAGTGTCGAGTCGAAGAGGACGTTGTTCTGTCGCGGTGCTATTGACTACGTCGAGGACGCTGGAGCTACTGCTGGGGTGACCTGATGTTTGTGTGCTCCCTGACTGCGGCCTGTCGAGCCTGCTGCTCAGACACCTCCCGTAATATTAATAAACATAAAAGAAGCTAATATTCATAGAAACCCAGGAAAATAGTTTTTAATTTTATTTGCAGTAGTTATCGACGGGGAAAAAGAAGTGTGATCATTTTTTACTTGAAAGATAATTGATTGGGAAGTAGAGGAAAAAAAGGCAGTGTTCAACCACGGTTTTACACAAAGGTCGAACGATAGCAATCTGGCAATGCCAAGGGCCAAATATGGAGGCAGCCTTCTTTTCGGGAACGCTTAATTGGTTTATGATGGTTTTACGTCCCAAAGCGACTCAGGCTATGAGGGGCGCCGTAGTGAAGGCCTCCGGATATTTCTGTCACCTCGGGTTCTTTAGCGTGCACTGACATAGCACAGTAAACGGGTCTCTAGAGTTTCGCCTCCATCGAAATTCGACCGCCGCAGCCGGGATCGAACCCGCTTCTTACGGGTCAGCAGCCGAGCAGCATAAGCACTGAGCCACCGCGGCGTCGGGCGCACTTAATTAAGGAAGGGCATCGGTTATGGTCACAGTCGGCCAAGGTCAGATTTCTGGGGTGGGCCCCACTCATATTTTATAATTTCCGAAACGACAGTGAAAGTTTACTACATTCGAATCGGTGCGAAAGCTCGGATTTGTGCTACGTAGAACACGAAAGTGAGCGGGCATTTACGCGGGGCGGATTCGATGAAAGTTGATGAAGACGACGCCCTGCAATCCACAGCGCAAGAGTATGGTGCAGTTGAACACGAGGCGTGTATGGGAGTGGTTGAAAACTGTTGAAGGCGATCGTTCGATATCCTTATGCAACGTGGATTATAAGATATTTGCGAAGGTTCTTTCTTCTCGTCTCCAGCTGTGGGCATTAGATCTATTAGGGCCGCACCGAGTGTGCGTGATTAAAGGCCGCAGTAACCGAAACCATATCCATATCACATGTCCCGTGTTAGAAGCAGTGTCAGATGAGGTCAGTAAAGGGGTCATTATTCAGACTGATCTGGCAAAAGCTCTTGATAAGGTGCGTGACGATATTTTGCTTGCTATATTGGAGAGTGCAAATATTGGTGATGCCTTGCTTAAAGGCATAGAACTATGTTATAAAGCGGCAACTATAAGGCTGACTGTTTATCAAAAGTTTACCAAAGCTATTCGACTAAATCATCTATTTGAGAGGGCTACCCGTTATCGCCTTTGTTATTCGCTGTATATCTTGAGCCCCTATGTCGCAGTGCGATCAAGAATGCAGCATGCTATTCGTGGCTTCTCACTACCGCAATGTGAAATTAAGATTTTTGCTTATGTTGATGGCGTTGCCCTTTTTTGTCTGGCAAAAAGAGTGTGCCTGAGGTTTAGCGTTAACTCAGCACTTTTGTGATAGTTCGAGTGCGTCTCTTAACCTTGACAAATGAAAGGCGTTCTGGCTAGGTTACTCGGGTGCAAAACCAAGCTTTTTTGGTGGTATTAGGAGAGACCTTGCATCATTATCGTAATAGTCAGCCTCACTGGTGTTCTCAGATCTCCCCAGTTAGGTGACAAACCCGGCCTAGATATCTCGTCAGTAGGAGGGAAGCGAGCGGAACGGACGCGCTTCCCATGAGCACTGCGAACTTCCTGCTTTATTCTCCCAATTACCCTTCATAGTGCCCGAAATTCCTACCTCAGGCATTCGTGCACGCTGAATTGGTTTATGGTGGTTTTACGTCCCAAAGCAACTCAGGGACCTTTACCAGGACTTATTTGCCTGTGAGCACGCTTTATATTTGCGCAGGCGGCTTACGAAGACCTCCGAGGCGGAGTCGCAGCACTAAGCCTAACGCCATCTCGACGGCGCACGGTGCAGCGGCGTTCCACGTCAACGCATGATATTGCCAACGCCGCTGCCTTCCCATCTAGCCACAGCGGGTCTTCCTCGCTGCCCACGACAACAGAGTGATGCCACGAACTTGCCGACATGGAAACCGTGGACTCCACACCCGGAATTTCTAACATCCACGAACCGGAGGGTGGCCTACCGCACGAGACGCCGCAGGAGGACCCGTACTCCAACTCGTACTCCAACTGGACTACACGAGACATGACTGAAGCCTATCCTAAGGCCACGCCATGGTTCAGGATGACGAAAAAAACAATTCGAACCTGTCACTGCATGACGCAGAAGCACACAAGCCTGCAGGAAGACCCCGACCGGCGCGCCCCGTCAAATTACCGAGGCTGCCTCATGATGATTACAAGGTGGTAATACGTCTATGCGGAGTGGTGACGCTGCAGAACAACTCCGGTAGGTCACTACTTGCCGCTTTGCAATTCGAGCTCAACCGCCAATTAACGATGCCAGGGTCAGAGTCAAGTTGGAACAAAACATCGCTATTCTGAGCACCCCGGATCCGGACCTCCCTGAACAGATATGCAACATCCAGGCAATCAATCTAGGAGGAAAGGAATATTCAATGAATGCTTATGCAGCCTCACCGGACAATCTATGTAAAGGCATCATTATCGACGCCTTACCAATAGCAACAGAAGAGGAGTGGCTAAACTGCACGGAAACATATCCTCAACAAATAAACATCATTCAAGCGAGGCCTTTCGGCACAAAGGGGACATGTCTATATACATTTGAAGGCAAAGCAATACCGCGGTTTCTCTACCTCAGCAAACCATACAGGTGCAAACCATTCCGACCAGTGATACAGGTCTGCGGATGATGCCTGAAAACAGGACACCGTGCTGACATTTTCCCCACTCCACAAAAAGGATGCTACAATTGCGGCATAAGCAATCCTTCACCACGACATGTCGATTGCAAAAAGCACTGCATTGTCTGCGACACATCTAACCACTCTACTATTGTGACACGATCGAACTGCACGGAAAGACGTAATTATACGAAAATAGGGGAAAATGCAGGCAAAACATGGGCGCCACACCAAACATATTTGTTAAATCTCGCATGGTGCTCCAAGACAGCCTTCGGAGTGACCACTTTCTAGTCCCCACTGCAATCGCTTACGATTCCAAGATTTCCAACCCTTGCGCACAGCTTCTTACTGACTGGGATTAATTGCGCTCATACTTGGCAGCCGTCTCAACTGTTCCCGTACAGTCACCGATTGGACAGACCATCTGGTGGAGGCCATAGGGGCGAACATCAAACGCATTAAAGATACTCCTACGGCACCGCAGGTTGATCCGCATCAGGCTCATCTATGGGAGGCCCGACAGGGACTTCTCAAGCGCTGGCGTCACCAGCGACACAATAGTATATTGAGACTCCGCATAGCCGCTCTCACTCGTGAGACAGAAGAATACGTGAACGCGCTAGCCAAAGCAAACTAGGCAACCTTTTGTAACGTCCTCAAAGGCGCATTAAACACTAAAGGCTTGTGGGCGCTCTTACGAACTCTCTGAGATCCAAACACCATTAAATCTCAGACACAAGTAAACACACAACGTCTAATACAGTTAGAGCTCCAAAAGGGCACCGAGGTAATTGGCCAACTATAGAACACCTATAAACCCACATCCCTTCGTTCAGTAGATCTACCCAATCTATCTCGACGTAACAACTTGATGCCGACATCACCATAAATGAAGTCCACTAAGCACTCTCGGTACTCGCTGCTCTACAGCGCCGGGGCCGGACAGCATAACGCACACGACACTACTCAATCTGAACGGTCTCGCTCCGGGAACTCACGGAGCTCTTTAATAACCACTGGCGGCATGTACGCTCCCATAAGCCTGGACCCATGTCAGCATGTGATTCATACTGAAACCGGGCAAACCCCTAACCCTTCAAAATTTGCGCCCCATCTCTTAACGAGCTGTGTGGGAAAGCTCAAGCATGTCATTCTCAGCCCCATGCAACCGTTCCTAGAAACAACAGGCTTTCTCTCCCACGTTAAATTTGGCTTCCGTCTGTTACGAACGGCGACAGCACGTCTGCATTAGCAACGGCGACAGAAAGTCTAGCCTGCTGGCAGCCAACACTAATGCTTCTTCGGGGTGGCTCCGAGCAACGCGATGGTGATCGCTCCTACGCTTGCCGCCAAGGACCACGCGGAGCGGACTCAGGTGTCAGCTGGTTACAATTAGCAAGCGTCGCACAGTTGGATTATGGGACCCGAGAGAGCGGAGGTCTGAAAGACGCCGCCGCCGCAGCGAGCGAACGAACGAGCGACAGTTATCTTCCCCAGCTGTCGTGTTTATGTTGGGGGAGCAAATGGGGCCTTGTTTCCGGTGGAAGACGGCGTGCCGAGTAGAGCGGCGGGAGAGCGGTCATCGTCCGCAATGTTTGCAAGCATCTCAAACGACGAAACGTCCCTTTTCGGCTTGTCGACTCGACCTTGCGATCTAGGCTGGCGATTCGGCTGTCATCTAATGAAGAACAGGTGTCAGCTGCGCGTGGGAACCTTCGACTGGCCTGAAAATATGACCTTCAGTGGACAGACGTGAACCCGCTCGCATCCTCCTCTCTCCCAGGCTCGACATGTGACGGGGGCGTGTCCCTATGTGCGGTGGTGTTAGTTTGTGCGCGTAAATGAAAGTTTCAGGCCACTCCCACCCCGGCGAGGGCGTCCTCAACCTAGGTAATTTAGGGATGAAGAACGGCATAAAACGTGACAGCGAGTGCAGTGAAGAAGATCCTCTTTTAAGATCCTCTATTCGGAGAGATCCCCACTTTTGATTGTCATGATTGTAAAAAAGTAAATAAACCCTGCTGTACAGTTTCTCTCCTTAACGGAGTCCGACAAAGTCATTCGGAGACGGGACCTGCGGTGCTGAACTAGTCAACCTACTCCAGGGCCCCTCCGTCTCCAACTTTGGTGGCCTGCGATGAGCTTGCAGCCCCATCCCCAACATATCCAAACATCTCGGTGCAAGACATACTTCTTGCCCTTAAAGAGTCTCTCTTTTCCTCTAAGCGCAGTACAGCCGCTACGTGAGCCATACTGGCCCTGGATATACATAAGGCTTTCGACAGAACAATTAAGCCGTAACCATATCCTGACGACATTAGCCACCACGGTCTGCGGCACACGCATAAGCCAATATCTTCGGGCCTTCCTTCGGTGACGCACAGCAGAATATCATCTTGGGGATATCGCCTCCCCGCCTTTCCCCCTGCCTAACCGGTGAACACCTCAAGGGGCGGTCCTATCGCCGTTTGTTTTAACATTGTCCTAGGGCCATTGACAAAGGCCGTTGCTGCTATCCCATGGCTCCGCACAGCCACATTCGCACATGATATAACCATCTGAACAACGGGCGGATCTCTTGGAAGAGCCCAGGATATCCTGCAATCTGCCATAGACATCACCACCACCCATTTGTCAAACACAAGCCTCCGTTGCTCTCAAACTAAATCAGAACTATTGCAGCTGAAACCCCACCCCAGTCAACCCCCCACCCCCCATTGAACTGCACATGCACGGGAATCCAGTGCCCACTGTGTCTAAGGTGAAGATTCTCGGCCTTCTCATTGACAACACACTCGATGCAACCGCCACCCTTCAGCCCTTGTAAAGACAGACCAAACAGGTCGCTTCACTAATCAGGCGCGTGGCAGTACGCAATCATCGGCTGTATGTACGCGAAACCCTGTATATGACCAATTCATCAATCATGAGATTTCTACGCAAGAATAACAGGCTCTCCAAATCCAGGCGCAACGCTGCGCTACAACAATGATCCACCCTGATGGGATTCTCGGATGGTTGTACTATTCTCCATGGAAGAACTTGATGCTGCGATGGCTTGTTTTAGAAGGTCATCATCACCAGGGCCCGATGGTGTGACGTACTCCGCACTTTCCAACCTTGGCCAAGAAGCTCGACGGGCTCTTTTGAACACTTATATTAAGTCATGGACTGCTGGCATAGTTCCCCATGAGTGGAAGACCAGTCGTCTGGTTCCACTTCTTAAACCGGGAAAATCACCGCTCCACCTTTCATCATACCGTCTAATTGCACTCGCCAGCTGCGTCGGCAAAGTTATGGAAAGAATGCTGAACATATGCGCGGAATGGTACTTGGAGCCATATCAGATTTATCCAACCTTCATGTCTGGGTTCCGACGGGGCCGCTCTTCCATCGACAACGTGGTTGACCTTGTAACATCGGTGCAACACAGCAAAAGTTTGAAAAGATTGACCGTGGCATTGACTTTGGATATCAAGGGCGTGTACGACAACGTAACGCATCAGGTCATTTTGGACGCAATGGAAGCTGCTGAGATCGGAGGCCGCACGTTCAGCTGGATACGCAACTACTAATCAGAGAGGTTGTTTTTTGTCCTGACTGCGGACGGACCAACGTCCTTACACCGAAATTCGCGCGGAGTCCTTCATGGTGGAGTGCTGAGCCCAGTTCTCTTCAACCTTGCTCTCATCGGCCTGGTCGACGTATTGCCACAACCTGCTCAGATCTCTATATACGCAGATGATATCTGTATTTGGGCATCAGGGGTGACCCGTCCTCAAGTTCGTGCGAGACTTCAAAAGGTGGCTTCGATATTGACATCTTATCATCGATTGCAGGGCGTGAGCATTTCGACCGAAAAGTGCTCACTTGTGGCGTTCACACGCAAGATAATGTCACGTTACACCATTCGCATCAACGGCGAAGCTATTCCCTATGAAAGAAGCCACAGATTCCTTGGTGTTGTCATCGACAGGAACCTCTCGTAGAGTCCACATATCTACTACATGAGAAAGAGACTAATTGCGATTGTTCACGTCCTCTCCTTCCTCGGGGGAAAGTCCTGGGGCGCATCATTGCGCTCGATGCTACAATTGTACCGTTCCCTATTTCTGGGCTACATGCGGCACGGTCTTCCGTTATTCAGTTCCATTAGAAAGACAAATATCAAGACTCTTCAAAGTGTGTAAGCACAAGCTCTTCGTATCTGCCTTGGACTGCCTAAATGTGCATCAACAGCAGCAGCTGTTCTTGTTCCCCAGGAACATCCTGTTACTACATACATTGCTGTTGACACCATGAGAACACATATTCGGCACCTCACACGGGTTCCCTGTCATCACATCGCAACACTCCCAATAATTAGGCCCCGTACTGCATTCGCCAAAGTCATTGAAGCCCATCGCGCATATCTTCCATCGGAGTTCCCAGCGTCAAGACCATGCTCACCCTTATGGAGTCTTCATGAACCTCGGGTTCACCTCTATATTCCTGGCATTACGAAGAAAGCTGGTGTATGACTGCCCGCTCTCAAACAACTGACATTGAATCACCTGCACTCTTACCACAGTCACCGCATACATGTTTACACAGATGGAGAAGTTCGCTCGACCAGTTCTGCGGGGTCGGTGGTGATACCGGCCAGATCCATCTTCATGAAAGTGAAGACGACCTCTCCAACATCTTCAACTGGTTCGGAACTCGCAGCCTTATGGGCTGCGGTTGAGTTATCCGTCAAGAGCCTCCACATGACTGGACGGTTTTCACCGGCTCTAAAACAGTCCTTCAAGCCCTGCAAGCTGCGCTACTCCGCGGGTCGCAGGAACAACTTGTTGCTGAGGTCCGTTTACTGTACCACGGCACCGTATCCAAAGGTCATGACATCATTTTTGAATGGCTGCCAGGACACTGTGGTATTAACAGTAATCACCGGGCCGATGCGGCTGCGCGTTCTGCTCACAACGACGGACTTTCAGTGGTTGGTTTTGGTTTTGGTTTTGGGGGGAAAGGAAATGGCGCAGTATCTGTCTCATATATCGTTGGACACCTGAACCACGCCGTAAGGGAAGGGTAAAGGAGGGAGTGAAAGAAGAAAGGAAGAGAGAGGTGCCGTAGTGGAGGGCTCCGGAATAATTTCGACCACCTGGGGATCTTTAACGTGCACTGACATCGCACAGCACACGGACTTTCAGTGAGGATCCCAAAATGAAGACCTGACGCTGCGTGTGGGCTTCGCCCTTTGGCGCTGGTGCTCACACTTTCAGCGTGGAACACGGGAGAGTTTTGCAACGTGCGCCTTAAGGCACTGGTCCCTAGACTGCGCCTTCGTCTTCCACGTAACTTAGCACGTCGCGAATCAATCAATCAATCAATCACCTTTATTCAGCATTTTTTGTCCTGAAGAACAGAAAAAAATGCTAGGGTAGGAGCAAAAAGCCACAAACTCAGTAGCTTGACGAGGCTCCCACCCCTAATTGACAAGGCCAACAGACTGTCACGTTATTACATATATATATACACACACACATACACACACACACACACACACACACACATATATATATATATATATATATATATATATATATATATATATATATATATATATATATATATATATATATATATATATATATATATATATATTGCTATGCCGTTTATAGATCGGTGTTGCTTTTACCAACCACTATGCTTTCCGGATGGGGATGGCCGACAGCCCTGCCTGTGAAAGCTGTGGATGTGAGGAGACCATCGCTCATCTTCTCTGTGAGTGCCCTGCATTTTCGAGTGCAAGACATACACTGCGTTGTGCCCTGAACCGCCTCGATTCTCGCCCATTAACAGAGCAAAAGATCCTCGGTCCGTGGCCACAGCAGTCGACTGCCCTCAAGGCATACAAGGCTCTCTTTGCCTACTTGAGAGCGACTGGATTGAGTGACAAACTGTGAGAGCGTTGTGCGTGTGTGTGTGTGTGTGTGTTATGCCTTTCCCCTTCTCTCTTCCTTCTTTTAGTCCCCTAATTCCTCTTCCCCAGTGCAGGGTAGCCAACCGGAACCCCTTTCTGGTTAACACCCCTGCCTTTCCTTCCTCCTTTTTATCTATTTATCTACATAGCACCTCCCATCAACATGCTCAATCAGAGCTAAAAACAACAGGCAGACATCCTAATACGCACGGCTGTCACCTCCGCCCTGCGTCTTCCACGTACAGTTAGCATGAGACGTCTCCTCGCCACTGGTACCCACAATACCGTGATCGAATTAATAGAGGCTCAAAGCACCAACCAGTTAGTCCGCCTGAGTCGCACGGAAACAGGACAACGCCGACGACGATAGCTCCGTCTCAATCCGCCCATTTCCACCCTAACAAGTTCTACACCTTACACGATTTCTGCGCGCACGCAGAATCACATATACCAGAAGGCCCTACCGCGCAATATGAGCGCTAGCCTCTATCAGGGTAGGCGGCAGGCTCGAGCGACCTATTACGCCAGAGCATACAGAAACCGATCCGATACCCTTTATGTCAACGTGGCTGAAAATAATTAAGCAGGATTTTTCACGGCAGTCGCAGCCTATACAGACACCACAGTAGGGGAGGTCGCCACTATACGAACTACAGAAGAGTGGCGGATCGGACAAGTTGGTGCACGTTTGAAATTTTACCGAAGCGCTAAACGAACACGGACAAAGAAGGAACAGACAGGGACGAGCGTTGTCTGTGCTCGTCCCTGTCTGTTCCTTCTTTTTCAGTGTTAGTATAACGCTTTAAAAAATGGTTTACGAACTAATTCGCCTGCTGAGAGGCAAGGAGCAGCCATCGCACTTGCGCTGGCCCACTCCACCATTGACAAAAACAGAACAGAAATTTGCACTGATTCTCAGGCGTCACACCGCCATTACCCAAAGGGCATGGCGACGCCGGCCACACATCATATTCTTGCCACAGCCACCTCTCTCGACCGAGTGGTTAGTGTCGTGGATGCTTGGTCATGCCTCGATCCCCGGTAATGAGCGCGTTTATGCGCTGGCCCAAGAACTCTCCTCCAGGACCTCGGATGATGAGGCACCCAGTCCGCGGAAGAGGCCACATCCGTCCTTTCTACATATCATTAAATCACCACATTCTATAAACACCGCCGCATGACACTGCCACCACCCTACAGTACCTTGTCGCCCTTATCCAGAGCCCCATGAGGACAATTACAGACAGGCTGCTTTATTTCGCCCTACCTTCTCTCATGCTTTCACCCTAGTTTCCCTCCTCATTGTAAAACCTGTGGCGTGGACAAATCCATACTTTCCACTAATTGTGGGAATGCCCTTTCCCACAGGCAGTACCCTCACCCCCAATCCCACTCATTCTTCCTCGGAGGCTGCTTTATGGACCGCTCAGCCCGCCGGCCAGAAATGGCTGGTGTATCGGGCTTTATGTGAAGCTTAAGCCCGTCGACTCCTGGACCAGTAGGGGACCACCCTGGAATATTTATTTTTTTCTCTAATCAAGTTGCTTCCATCTATCCATCCACCCGTTCTTGGATCGGTAGGGAGCTGTCTCTATATGCACGAGCGCACGTTTGCAATATCTTATTTTCATGGTGAAAATACTTGGACGCAAACTAAACGAGGCACAAAAAAAAAACGAAAAACAAGACACAGGACACGCGCGTGACCTTTGTCTTCTTTTAAAGCGAAAGATTTATTACGCCAGCCAGCGAGCCATCTCGCCTCGTCGCGCAATTCAGCCGTATGCCGTATGTCGTGGCCGACGAACGACCTTGAGCCGCCGTTGCCTAGCAACGCCCCAACCGCGCTCCAACAGATGGCGCCGCCGTCGACGCCGCTGCCGTCGCCGCTCGCTCCACCAGAAGTGTTCCGCTGGGGTAAAGGGAGAAGAAAAGGCGCCTCGCGGGGGTATATATATATATGCGGTTCGCCTCAGTGTATTGTATTCATTATGGAGAGCGCGAAAGATACGCAACAAAGACAGAAGGAAGCAAGGAAGAGACAACGCGCTCAAGAGATGCCAGAAGAACGCGCCGCACGACTCGTGAAACGTCGTAACGAAGATGCGGCTAGAACTCGTGCCACGTCCCGGAGTGACTCTTCAACTGCGGAAGAGACCGCTTTGAGTTCTCGAGAGCGTCGGAATGAGACGCTGCGTAGACGACGTGCCGAGGAAACGAAGCTTTCGCAATTCAACTAGGGTTAACCATAGGTAAACCACAGGCAATTTTTTTTCTTTTTTTGTTCCTCGTTTAGTTTGCGCCCACATATTTCCATCACGAACAGCCTCTAAAAGGCCCAAGTTTCCACCTTATTGAATATCTTCTTGGTTTCGAAGCTTATTCCATGCAAGTGTTGCATTGTGGAAGAAAAAAGTACAGGCAATGCATAGAATTTTTGCGAATTTTATGTTGCGCTCTCAATAGGAACCTATGTCCATTCAGGTGTTTCATTGCGCAAGGAAAAAAGTATAGACATTCCATAGAACTTTTGCGACTTTTGTGGGGCGCTCTCGACATCAGCCAGTGCGTCGAGACAATTTGTTTCTCCCTCTCGATATCAAGCGCGGCGCAGCTTCCCACATTTATTTATTGTTCTGTATTTGTGCATAATGTATATTACCCCCTACCCCTATCTTTTCTTACTATCGCTCCCCTTTTCTTTCCCTTTCCCTGTCCTCTCCCTCTCTTTTTATTCCAGATAACCGCAGCTCAGGTGCTTCAGGTTTCGATGGCAGATGCAGTGGCTAGCTACATCTTTTCCTTCCACTGTTATTTTATTAAGAAATAGCCACTAACAACAGGCTGGAGGAGCTGGTCGTCGGCACTTGTTTGTTGATCACCTTGTTTCAAGGTTTTTCTTTTTTAAACAGCAAAACATCCCTTCCTCCTAGTTCTGTTTAAGAGATCATTATGTGAAAAAATAGGTACTTGAGGAAAGGAAATGGCGCGGTAACTGTGTCACACATCTTGGTGGACATGCTAATCGCGCCATAAGGGACGTCATAAAGCATGGAGGGAAAGAAGAAAGGAAGAAATAGGTGTCATAGTGGAGGGCTTCGGAATAATTTCGATCAACTGGGGATTTTTCACGTGCACTGGCGGCTTCAAACCAGATTCCGAAAATACCTATCAGAATAAGACATTCCCTGCAGATCAAGGGGGAAGTGCTCAATACTATCCCAAAATACGGAGACATCTTGGTCGCTCTCGATCAAGCGGCCTTCGACAATGTCTGTCACAGGGCTGTGATGGAGGGGTTCGGAAAACCTTGGTTGCGAGCGGAGAATATACAACTATGTAAAAGCCTTCCTCAGCAACGGAACCGCTATCATTAGAATAGGCGGCATCAGGACTGTCACCTTCATCCCCCCAAAAAAAGGAACACCGCAAGGCTCTGTGATATCACCTATGCTGTTAACATTGTTACGGTTGGCTTAGTAAGGAAACTCGACGAAATGGAAGGAAGCAGACATGCAATATGTGCAGAGGATATCACAATCAGGCTGACAAGGGGATCCTTAGGAGAAAAACAAGACCTTCTTCAGCGAGCAGCAAACACGGTCAACGCATACGCCCAAAACTGGACTTGCATGCTTCCCTGAAAACTCCGAGGTGCTCAGTCTACAGAAGAGGGTATGATCTTCAAAATTCCATTGACATCTACATAGGGGAAACAAAGATTCCACAATGATCAAAAGTAAATATCCTTGGCTTGTGGATACAGAGTAACCGTCGCATGTATCACAAAATATCAGACTGCTAGCAAATACCACAGCACAAATCACAAGGATGATTTCACGAATTTACAGCAGAAGAAGAGGTGTGAAGGAGGAGGACGCATGTAGACTAGTACAGGCCCTCGTCGTCAGTAAAATATTATACAGCGTCCCCTACGAAACACCACTCGAGCAGGAAAATGAACAGTTGGACGCAATTCTTAGGAAGCATACAAATGCACTCTCGGACTGCTGGTTACAACTTGGACGAAGAAAATCCTTAAACTTGGCATAAACAACACAGTATAAGGGCATATCACGGCCCATCTTCTCGCGCAGAAAGCCAGACTCATGCTGTCCCGAACGGGCATAAACGCGCTGAGTTTACTAGGCATAAGGGAGGCTTTGAGGGAAATCAACAGCACAGCGAGCGTACGGAATGAAATCAGGGGGATCATTGAGTTCAGCCCAATTCTGAGAAACATGCATCCAGGTATACACAAAGCGAGAAGAAAGTCAAGATCAGAACCCCACGAAAGAAGCTTCGCTGGTAAAAAACGTTGACGCAACCACATACACAGAACGATAGGGCTCGGGAGCCGGCTTGGTGGATCACCAGCTCAGAGAAATCGACTGTGCCTCGATCAAAACATCCTCGAGGCTGAGGAAGCAGCAATCGCACTCGCCATCACCCACCAGGGCGAGGAGCTCCATGCACACATAATTACAGACTCGCATGAGGCGTGCAGAAGGTACAGCAGTGGACGCATATCCACTGCGGCCATCCGCATACTCAAGGCGAGAACAATCACTTTTGCGAGATGCTTCACCACGTGGGCACCAGGCCATGAGACTGTCAAAGGGAACTAGCGTGCGGACGCAAATGCCCGAGCATACGCCCACCGGAAGGCCCACACGGAAGGGGAACTGGACGTAGCCACTAGGCGGTATGGAGCCATCTTGGAACACCAACGAGCCCTCAGGAGGACGTACCCCCTCCACAAAAAAAAAACCTTAGTAGAGAGTTTTCGGTTTCTTGGAGAAAACTGCAGACTAATACATACCCCAACCTCACTTTACTAAGCAAAATCTATCCTTCAACATATGACATCAAATGCCCGCTCTGCGGGGAACACATAACGCTTTACCCCTTTACATGGGTCTGTCAGAAAACGCAGGCAGCGCCAATAAACAACACACCAACACCGGAGCAGTGGGGGGCTGCGCTGTTCTACTGGAAGCCTGAACAAGAGCTCAATCTGGTTGATCGACAGGGCTCGCAAGATTGCAAAGGCCACTGGGGCCTTGTACTGAGGGACCCACCTAGGCCGCGAGAATTCTACTTAAGAAAAATTTTTTCATTAATTCATTCATTCAAACCGGGTGTTTCTTAAATCCCGCCATAATAAAAGACGTGGACCCTACATTAACGGGCAGGTGCACTCTGCGGGCAGTATGCTGACCTATACCAGATGATATGGGCCTGCCAGTACAACTAAGGAGGGCTGGAAGGCGGCCCTCTCCATCTCGGACCTGGAGGTCCAGCGGGCCCTGGTCCAGAGAGCACGGGCAGCAGCGGCGGCCCATGGCATACCGGAATAGGGACAGCCACCCAGTGCAACAACCATCCCCATCACTCATCCCCAATTTAGTGCAGTGCAGCAATATATGTTTTTGCCTCCGCCTCCTCGCCTGCACTGAAACGTCGCCGCCGCGGTCGGGTTCGAACTCTGGTAATCCGGCTCAGTAGACGAGCGCCTTTAGCACTGAGTCACTGCGGTGGGTAAACCAATTTGCCTATTTTGTTTGCGTCCACTGGTCATAGTACTGAGGGGCCTTTGCGGTTTTCATAAGAACGTCGCCGACCCATTCCATTTCTTCAGCCTACGGTTTTCTTTAGAATAGCGTCTATAGAGTCTATTCAGAAGACAGGTGACAAAAGTTCTGATTGAGACATTATTTCCAATATCGATATGTTGGCAGCAGTACCTCTCTTTTCTGTACAACAGTGTATTAAAGCTGGCGCAGCCGATGTGTATTAATTGGCCGCGAAGATTTTTTTAAAACTTAACACGTCAACCTTACCTGTCAAAACGTGGGTTCCTGAACCCACCGTGATGGCTCAGTGGTTAGACCACGGCTATATTGATCCGGAGCTACCCGGTTCGAACACGGCCGCGGCTGCCGCGTTTCTATAAAGGCGAAACGCAAAAGCGCCCGTCTGCTGTGCGATGAAAGTGCACGTTGAAGATCCCTATAGTCACCAGCTTCCAGTGGCTCTGAAGATTCCCAGGTGGTCGAAATTATTTCATAGCCCCGCACTACGGCACCTCTTTATCTCTTGCTTTTTTCACTTCCACCTTCCTCCCTTCCCTTACGGCACGGCTCGTTTGTCCACCGCGATATGTGAGACAGTTACTGCGCCATTTCCTCATTTCCTTTACTCAAAAGGTAGGCAAAGGGCTGACCGGACTAAACCTAAGAAACCAAAACGAAAGCTTTAAAGGGACACTCAGGAGAAATTGAAGTTGGCTTGTATCGTTAGAATACCAGCTACTGATCACAAAAACGCCAGTCTTACTGAAAACACTGCTCTTGTAAGGTAGAAAATAGCAAGAACCCAAATACAGGTATCGCCGCCACAGGCCAATCGTGCAAGTACTAGCATGATGACGTCATAGCACAAGAGACGCCACCTTGGAGGAATGTTCCTTACTCCATGGAGCCACGAATCTCTGAGGCTGACAAAGGAACGTTGCTTGGTTCAGTATTGAAGTAAGTTTTGCTTTGAAACCGATAGTGCACTTTTATCACACAAGCAAGAGAGACAAAAGACATCCTGGATGTTGGAAGCAAAGAAAACCGATGCTTGGTGGTGCCACAGGCGGTCAGGAAAGTTCCGGTTTATTATGGCGCTTCGCTACTATAAGCTTTGCGTGCCCCGCGGTTTTGCTTTTGACGCGCCTCGATTTACAAGCGCCGACCTGCAGAGGGACTGCAAGTGCTGCTTCAAGTGCTAGTTAACCTTTGAAGGAGCCTGTTAACGCTGGTCAGATGATTGCCGCGGTCGATGAAACACTATGATGGCACGATGGTCGGGGATCGTGCAAGGCAGTTAGCAGTATAAAGAGCACTTGTGTCTTCATAATCTTGCCCGGCGAAACGTTTTCGGCTGTGCCAGTCAACTTCGAACTACTTAACGGAAATCGTTTATTAGGGACGGGAGACAAGGTACAAGGCAGTTCAGAAAAAAAATCATGATGGCCTAGCTCTGTTAGGCCAGGATATACGTAGCGAAAGCGCGGAGACTTCTGCATCGGAAGAGTGCATTCACTAGATGCGCCTTTATTCAGGGTTACGTCATGAGCCGCCATGGCGGAATGGTAGCGTCTCCGCCTGAAACACCGATGGCCTTGGTTCTATTCTGAGCCTCGGCAAAGTTTTTTTTTTTATTCGGTGAGTATGCAGGGTGTTTCAGTGGCTCCCATAGATGCCGCCACCGAATACGTTGGTTAGCGGTTCAGCGCAGGCTCTGTTAAGGCGCGTTTATACTCCGGCGCAACGCGCTCGCGCGCTGCACGGCGACGTCACGTCGGCCAAAGCGAGACCCTCTATACTCTAACTGCGCTTGACCACGGACGCTTTCTGAGGCTTCGGTGCACTCTGACCGCACTGCCGGAGACTTGGAGCACGTCTCTAGTTTACGCCGAGTGCGCCAGCCGCTGCCAGCCCGAACATACCATTTCGGCTCCGCGGCGAGGCGCACGTTGTCACCTCATATATGCCTGCTCGGAGCACCGCCACGGCGAAATCGCAAGTTCGCGGCCAGTAAAGCTTTAAAAGAGATTTGGAACCTGCCGAGACCGTGACTCCGCTCTCCTCCAACTCGTTTGTTAGCGCCTCCATTCAATAGCTTTGGTAGTTGGGCGGAGCTGTTCTTCTCGAGCTTTCGGCTAATTTAATCCGTTCACAGTACACATCTGAAGGTACATGCAAAAGGGCGAGAGAACCCGATCAAGTGGACTCTGTACCTCCGGAAACGCGCGGAACACGTTGAAGCGTCGTGCATCGGTTTTACTTTCAAGCCGCCATCTTTAAACGCGAGCGCCCTTGAGCACCCATCCGATTTTTTGTGGCAAAAAAAATAGCTTGGCTCTTGAAACCGTGAGAAACCTCCTCGACGCCGTCTGTTGCACCATGCAACAGCGCCTTTCAAGGAATCAAAGCCGCTGTGGTGGCTCACTGATTATGGCGCTCGGCTGCAGACCCGAAAGACGCGGGTTCGATCCCGGCCGCGGTGGTCGAATTTCGATGGAGGCGAAATATTTGAGGCCCGTGTACTGTGCGATGTCATGCACGTTAAACAACCCCAGGTGGTCGAAATTTCTGGAGCCCTTCACTACGGCGTCCTTCATAGCCTGAGTTGCTTTGGGACGTTAAACCCCCATAAACCTAAACCATCAAGGAATCACAATCAATTGGCCCCAAAGCCTCGGCCAGCCTCCGATGGGCGCGACGTGCCGACCTTGTCCTTGCCCCTCACGACTCCCCGCACGGGGGTTGCTAATTAAATATCTTAGATATTTAATTGCTAATTAAATATCATAGATATTTAATTAGCAACGGCTGCTCACTGAGGAAGGGGGCCTAACCTAACCGTGCTGCCTCAAAAGCATCGCACGCCCTTTGGGGCTGAGGTCGCTGAAATGCACGCCGGAGTTTTTGCGAGAACTTCGTTGGCGGGTTCGGGAACGGGATCCATCGTAACGCTGGCAAGACACCGGTGCAAACGTAAACGAAGCGACGGTAGCGACCCCCGATAGATGCCTTCAACGTGCGGCGGTGGTAGCTTTCATTTCGGCTGCTGCTAGACCGCACCGCTAGCCGCCAGAAATCACGGAGTGTGCGTTTACGTCACGTTTCACGTCAGTGCGTTCTGTGACATAATAAGAGGACGCCGTGACGTCATAAGAGTTCGCCGAGTTTGAATCGGAGGGCTGGAAAAACTTTTCAACTTCGAATGCAAATTTCTTTGAAATAAATGCACCTTTCGCTCCCGGACAAGCGGAAACAAAGCCATGAACTGGCGAACTATCAGATTTTGCAAACAAAAAAAAATTGATAAAGTTCTCCTCACTGTCCCTTTAAAGTTAAGTCTAATAAAGCTTGGCTAGACTTGGTTGTTGCCTGGTGGTAATGACTGAAGCTTAGTTCTTCAGCGGTGCTCTTCTGAGACGCAAAACTTCACGAGGCGTCTCGCCTGAATCATCCATGACGAGCGCTGCCGTTAAATTGTCTAGAGAGAGAGAGAAAAAAAAAACTTTAATGTCCGCTGGTGTGGGCTGCTTGCGCGGGCCAGGCACGGCCTCACTGCACGAGCTACCTGAGCTGTTGCAATCCGTTGCACCGGTTGAGAGGCAGCGGCGGCTATCTAGACAGAGCGAGCGCACGGATGCGGCGTAGCTGCAGTTGAGTGACCTCATCGTTGTCACGTGAATAAACCGGGAAAAAGACTCGAGATTGAGAACCTTCGCCGCCCAATTTCGCTAGCGTCATATCTAGGAAAGGTAATGTAACCCGTTTTCTTAAACAGGCTGCAAATGCACGCCGACGCGGAAGACACGTTTCTAACGTCCAAGATTGGGTTTCGAGCAGGTCTCTCGACTCAGGCTATCATGTGGCAGATGCAGCAAGACATTCTAAATCCAAATCTCATAAGAGCGCGCGTACCATCCTGGGACTCGATGTGAGTAAAGCCTTAGACAATGTGTAACACGATTCCATCCTCTCTCACCTGTCACTAATGAACGTAGGCAAACGGACATAAGACTACATCGCCACCTTTCTGAACCAGCGCACGGCTACGGTGCATCTCGAGGACAAAAGTAGCGACAAAATTACACTCGGCACCAGCGGAACCCCGCAAGGCGCTGTACTTTCACCTTTTCTCTTCAACCCTATTATAAGTGGCCTCCCGCGTCTGTTAGATGCTATTCCATATATACATCATTCTATATACACGACGACATCACCATATGAACCAACTCAGGATCCGATGGAGAGATTGCAGAGTCATTACAACGAGCTAGCGACACGGTACACTCTTTCGTGCAGGGGAACGGTCTTGCGTGTTCACCGGCCAAATCGGAACTCTTAGTTATTAGAAACAAAAAAGCCTCACAGGCAGCACCAGACCCCGGGAACCCATCGAGTTGCACACTGAGAACCATCCAATACCCCTGGTAGCCACGACCAGGTTCTTGGCATGTTTATTCAGAATAATGCTCACAACACAGAAGCGATCCGCCGTCTACGCTTCATGGCGCACCAGATCGGTGGGCTGGTTAGGCGCATTGCCACCCGATGCAGGGGCATGAGAGAAGCCTACCTATGCAGGATCATGCAATCATTCATGATAAGTCGAATCACGTACGCCTGCCCATGCTAACATCTGCGTCGCAGGGACGAAGAGGCACTTAATAGCATCATTAGAACAGCATAGAAGGCGGCCCTTGGCCTTCCGGCATACGCCAACTCAGATCGACTGCTGCATTTGGGAATTTTGAACGTGCTCGCTAAGCTAATCGAAGCCCATAAGACAGCACAGGTTACCCGCTTGTCGCGCACTGTTGCGGGACGCGTAATTCTCGACAAACTCCACATCCACCTCGCTGAGGAGGTATGTGCAACATCACATTTATCAGTCAACATTACTAGAACACTAGTTGTAAAACCAGGAGCCAAGAACATGTTGTCAGGCAGACACGACGCCCGCAGGAAAGCAAGGGCGCAAACCATTGAGAAACAGTACGAGAACGAATTACAAGCAGTGTACTTGAACGCAGTTCAACACATTTAAGACGGAACATAAGTGGCATGTATGGACACTCCAAAGTCAGCCCTCGTTAACGCCACTACCTTTCACGCTAGATCTGTACGCGAGGCACAGGAAGTAGCTATCACACTGGTCATCGCGGAGCCCCGCACCAAAACTATTCTAAACGGCTCTAAGAGCGCCATTCAAAATTTCGCCAAAAACTAGGTAAGCGCGATCCCAATGCGAATTCTGCGCACCCGAACTCTCGATCACAACATTAATCTCGTATGGGTTTCGGCTCACACGGGTAACTCCTGAAACGAGGGGGGTCAACCGACAAGCCCGAGGTTTAACCAACCGGGGTACGGGACACCTCTCGGGAATTGACGCGTCCGCCGAGGCGCCTAGCTCGTACGCGGAGAATACAAGCTTTTATCGCGAGCTAAGATGCACGTATGCCACCCCTCACCTCGACCTGGACAGGGCGCAAGCCGCTACACCGAGACGCCTGCAAACAAAGACATTAACTGATTGAAAACATCTTTATTGAATAATGGTGGGCGGCCTAGTCCGGCAGTCCACTGGTTATTGCTGCTTCGCTGGCCCTCCCCAGCAGACAATGATGACGGTCAGGATCATTGCGGAGCAGAATATCCTCCCACTGCTCATCTGAGGGGTTTGGAATGGGGACAACTATGGGATTAAATTCGCATGCTCACACGATGTGGAGGAGGTTAGCTACCTCTCCACAGTGCGGGCACTGCAGAGAGTATAGTGTAGTATAGTATATAGTATAGTGTTAGTATAGTGTATACACTCTACTAAGTTACAGCAGGGCTACCCTATAGGGTAGCACTGGTGTAACTTAGCTGGCGTTGAATATGTGGTTTGTAGTCTCCTAAGGGTGTTTTCTTCTAACTTATTGCGGAATTTTTGTGGTGGTGGATACTCCTTCCTGGCTGTTCTGTGCCAGGAGCACATAATACCTTCAAAGAGATGTGCGAAAAATGGCTCTCACAACCCAATAGGCTCGCACTCACAAAAGCAGGCAAAGAACTGCTCGAAAAGATTCATATTAATCTGCCCTATACGATAAAGCACAGGGAAGAGGTACCACGCGATGCGAGGAGACGCATCAACGTGTACCCTATTCCGCGGAATATGCATCCCGCATATAACATCGAAAGGAGAAAAGCAAAAGGGGAAGCCCTGCAGAAGAAATGGGACGAGCAACCAAAATTCCTTTACGTGGACGCCTCAGGACCACAGAATGAAGCGATGACTATTGTTGTCTCAACGCCTTCACGATCGATGGTGAACTGCGGCTCGATGAAAACACCCAACCCCACTCACGCAGAGGAAGCAGCTATTGCATTAGCTGTAGCATATCACCCAACGCCGTTGTGCTCACTGATTCCCAGAACGCCTGTCGCAACTTCAATAAAACAGATTAATGCACTGGTCAGGGTTGTCAGTGCTGATTAAGCATCCACCCAGCCAAGCCTGAGTCATCTGGTTTCCCGGTCAGCTGGAACTACCAGGAGGAAACGAAGCCGCTCACAGGCATGCCTGAGCTCTTCTATACCGCGCGTCTCCGCCTGATGATCATGACGGGTGCTGCGACCTAATAGCTTTAGCAGTGTATGCTTAGAAACAAAGGCAATTCTTAGTCCCTACCGATAATCACAAACGGTGAATATGAACCTGCATGCCCGCACTGCGGTGCCGGGACGCACGCCATCCAAGACCATATTTTATGAGAATGCTCCAGCAAACCCTCTTCGACGACAATCTTGCCAGCTCCCTCTGTGGAGGGATGGGATAAGCTCTTGGCCAGTTCCAAAAAAACATCGCAACTGGCCCTCATCACGAAAGTTCAAGAGGTCGCCCCCGACTGGAGGCCACACTGGACTCGCCCCAGCCCCACTAAACCCTTCCTTTTTGTGGCAATAAATTTGTAACCATGAAAACGTGAATAGAAAGAGGCGAGCGCTCGGTTTCGGCGGTGGCGGCTGAGTCACGTCATAGCTGCCACGTGGTTTCTCCACGGTTCAAGGTAAAACTCGCGCACACTGCGAAAATGCGGAGGGGAGTAGTTAAGCTTTCGCTTTAAAAATTACCTGCGGTTAAACTACTGCTGAACCTCGTTACAGAGCGAAAGCTGTGGTTCATCAGGCAATTAGACGTGGCTTGGCGTCTGTAACGTTCAGTGTTTTCTGCAAACTGGAGAGGCAGTGCGCCCACCATGCCACCCTCGCAGGTGGCAGTTCCCTCGACCGTCGCAGGTCGCCTCGCAGACAGGAGCGGCACAGAAGGGGCAGGAGTCACCGAAAGGGGCATGGTACTGTGCCGACCACGACCAGGTTACCACTGGGATGAGGGCGATACGGAGGCGCAACCTTCAAAGCAAGACCCCTTTCCAGCGTACAAGGCCGCTAGAGAGGTCGGTGATCTATAGTGACAGATTTGCTCATGTGGCGCGGCGGAGGTTTTCTTTTTCTTGAAGGAGTATTGTCACCGAAGAGGTCGGGGCCGCTTGAAGGGCATGTAGAGGAGCTTATTCGTGACTTGCTCCATCCATCAAAGCTTGTATGGATGGGGTGGAAATGTCGACGAATCCATCGTACACATACCGTGAGGGAGAATTTTTTAATTATGTCCTGAATTAGCTGTGCCAATAAGTTGGCGTTCAGAACAAGCCGCAAACTGCAGACGGTGCCTGTGGAGTCTGTGAGGAAGCTTAACGCTTCCCGATTGGCCAACAGATATGCCTGTGGCGATGGCCAGGCAGAGGACCAATCATATGAGCATGTTGAAGTTTGTGGTAATAATGCAGGGGAAGCGATAGCCGTGGTCACACGAACTTCACTCGCACTAGCGTCGCATACGCCACGTTTCGCCGTAGTGAATTTTCAACTGCAGACCAGATGCCATCCGTCTCTACAATACACTCGCTCAGGTGGCCAATAAATCATGTGCGTATGCGAGTCATAGGCCAATTGTCTGTAACTTGCTGGTAAAGCCACGGTGGTGGCGACGAGCAGGAAACGATAGGCAACACGGAGCCATCTTCCATACACTTTGGGAGTTTTGCTCCTTCAGAAATGTTGCGGTATTTTGTGCGCCGTGCTTGACGACGCTGGTGAATTAGTTCGTTAAGCGTGTTTATTTTGCACTTCAGCATGAAGGGCGTAAAATGGGCTAATTTGTGGTAGGCCCGTAATAACACGCTCAGCTGCTCGATTGATCGATTTCAAGCGATCTCAGTGTGCGCGTGTCATGCTGGAATTGGGCTTGGTAAAGCAATCTTGGCTGCTGCACAGAGCGTATGAGGAGGCGGGCGGTGGTGGAAGTGGCGCCACCTGACTTCTGATAAATGTGGCGAGTGAAATGCAGCATATGGGACGCCTTCTGGCATGCTGTGCGAAGCCAGGGGCTTGCAGAGCCGGAATCATGCACGTCAAGGCCGAGTACTCGGATTGAGGTGACGACTAGACTTCTATTTTCGTTCACATAAAGGCTGATATCGGTGCTGTTAAACGCACGGCGGCCACGTGAGTTGGCGATGGGAGGTAGAGCAACCTTTTGGGGCGACAACGTGACTCCTACAAAAGAACACCGTTCATCTGTAATTGTCAGTGCGAGTTGTAAACTTGTGGCCTCAGTTTGTAGGAATGGATGACCAGACCAGACTGTAATGTCATCCGCATAAATGAATGCGTGCAGGTCTGCAATGTCGCCCCAGCGCCATGCCAAGGGTAGGAGACAAATGTTGAAAATTAATGGAGCTAGCACAGACCCTTGTGGTACACCACGATGTGGCCGAAAGGATCGCACATTTTGTTTGTTGTTACAGATGGCGAAGTCTCTAGATGTAGGAGAGGTGTGAAGAAAAATACAGATGGATGCGGGTAAGTGGATCCAGTGTAGCACCTAAATGAGGCCAGCATGGCAGGTATGATCATATGCCTTGTGCACATCCATGCCGTGAACTGCCCGGATTCGGGACGATCCGCAACGATCAGAATCATGGAGGATAAGTGTTGTAGGTCATCTTCTGCACCAAGATGAGTGAGAAAGCCAATCCGTGACGGATAGTAACAGTGATGTACATCTAGCCACCACTGTAGACAGTTAGCAGCATACGTTCCAACCATTTCCACACAGTAGACGTGAGAAATTGGGCGAATATTGGATATGTTGTCATGAGGTTTATCGGTGTTACGGACGACGACAGACCATATGGATTAGCAACGGTGACCGCATGTCTCACCTGCTGGAAGCCAACACTTATGCTTATTCGCGGTGGCTCCGAGCAACGCGATGGTAATCACTCCTACGCTTGCAGCCAAGGACCACGCGGAGTGGACCCAGGTGTCAGCTGGTTTCAGTTAGCAAGCGTCGCCCAGTTGGATTATGGGACCCGAGAGAGCGGAGGACTGAAAGACGCCGCCCCAACAAACGAGCGGCAGTTATCTTCCCTAATTGTCGTGGCTATGCTGGGGGAACAAAGGGGCCTAGTTTCCGGGGGAAGACGGCGTGCCGAGTACAACGGTGGGCTAGCGGTCATCGTCCGCAATCTTCGCAAGCATCTCAAAGAACGAAACGAACCCTTTCGACTTCTCGACCCGACCTTGCGATCAAGCCTCACGAGTCGACTAACATTTAATGAAGAACAGGTGTCAGCAGTGCTTGGGAACCTTTGACTGGCCAGATAACATCAACTTCCGTAGTCGACGGGAACCCGACGGCATCCTCCACTCTCCCAGGCTCGACATGTGGCGGAGGCGTGTCCCTATTTGCGGTGGCGTGAGTGCGCGCGTGAATGAAACTTTCAGGCCACTTCCACCCCGGCGAGGGCATCCTCAACCTAGGTAACTTAGTGACAAAGAACGGTATAAAACTCTACAGCGAGTGCAGTGAAGAAGATCTTTAAGATCCTCTATTCGGAGAGATCCCCACTTTTGATTCTCATGCTTGTAAAAATGTAAATATACCCCACTGTACAGTTCCCCTCCGTAACGGAGTCCGACAACGCATTCAAAGACGGGACCTGCGTTGATGAACGAGTCGGCCTAATCAAGGGCCCCTCCATTCCCAACACCGAGTTTTAGGATGGCGATGATGGCTGCAAGCAGCCATTACTCGGGTACCTCTCCTGATGGCCGGGCAGTGTTTAATGAACCCAGGGTAGCTTCTAAGGTAAGCTCCCTTCAAGTTTTTGAAGCGAAAAGCTTCACTATGCCAGCTTTTTGAGCCATCAGCGGGGCCACTAGTTTGACCTTGAATATAGCTAGAGGTCAAACAAGGAAATGACGCGTCTCACATATCGCGGTGAACACCCGAACCGCGCCCGTAATGGAAGGAAATGAAATGCAAATTGGTTTTGAGGAAACGAAATTATGCCTGTCTCACATGTCTCGGTGGACACCCGAACCGCGCCTTAACCGAAGGAAAATGAAAGTTGGTTTTAAGAAAAGGAGATTACGCCTGTCTCACATTGCGCCATTTTCTTTCTCCAAGAAACCAATCTCTTTTAAAGCGAGAGCTTTACTGGCTGCGAACTTGCAATTTCGCCGTGGCGGTGCTCCGAGGAGGCACATGACGTCACAACGCGCGCACCGCGGCGGAGCCGAACCTGTCCGGCCGGGCCGGCGGAGCTTGGCGCACTCGGCCCGAAATAAAGACATGCTCCAAAAGTCTCCGCCAGTGCGGTCACAGTGCGTCGATGCCGCCCAACGCGTCAGTGGTCAATCGCAGTTGGAATATAGAGGGTCCTGCTCTGGCCGACGTGAAGCGCGCGCGCGTTCGCCGGAGTATAAACGCGCCTTAACCGAGACTGCGCTTATATCCAAACAAAAACGTCCTACGGGCGTCTGTGGAAAAAGCTATGTCCGTCTATGGCCTTTCATGAACGTCTATAAGCACCCACAGAGGTGCTTATTGCCAGCTATTGAAAAATCTATGCCATTAAAGCTATAGCTTTGGAACCATACAACTGTCTTAAGCTCTGTATAGAAAAATATATCAGCCTTTATATACAGCTATAGACAGAAATAGGAAAGGTCTATAGCTATTTCGGCCAAAGTCCTATAGCCAGCCATAGGAAATTTTTGTATGGAATTAACCGCTAACCAACGTATTCGATGGCGGCATCTATGGGAGCCACTGGAACCCTCCACACACTGACTAAAAAAAGCTGTACCGAGGCTCGGAATCGAACCAGGGCCTTTGGAGTTTGAGCCGGAGACGCAACCACTCCGCCACGACGGCTCAAACTTTAATCGGAAATTAAGGCGCATCTAGTGAATGCACTCTTCCGATGGAGAAATCTTCGCGATTTCGCTACATATATCCTGGCCTAACAGAGCTATGCCATCAGCTATTTTTTCAATTCGGCTTTCTGAAAGTATCTGAAGGGGTTTCGTGCCATTTGGAACCGGATTTGGTTCCATATCTTCGCATACAATGAGCAATAATACAGTTTTAAATATCACCGAAGCTATATTAAATATATGCGGTCCTGTGTGAGCGCCTTTAAGTTCGTTTCCAAGCAAGCAAGATGTTTAACAAATGAAATCAAATCAAATTTATTCTGCAACAATAAAAAAAGGTTACGAGGAGGGCAGGTAAAAGCTGTGAGGAACAGCTCGAGGAGCCCTGACACCCTACCACACGGGCAGCATAGAAGCGTGCGGCTAAGGAAGTACACTTAGACAAAAAACACATACATGAGTTAAGCTACATCATACGAAGAGGAAAGCACCAGAAAAATATCAGTGTATGGCATCATTATACAAACATTTCACGCATTTATTTAGGTGATATACCAGATCTTTTAATGTTATTTTCTTTTAATACGTGATTTAAAAGTGTGGAAAGTAGAAATTTCAGCATTTGATGTCCATAATTGGTTCTGCATCTGGCGACATACCACATTTCGGAAAGGCGAACATTGTAAATTGGGAGGTTTTCCGTTAGCCGTGTTAAGCTTGTTATGGCATCATTATTTTTTAGTAAACAGAGTTTATTCAAACGACATTGCTTGTATTCATACTTTGATGAAACCTGAATTATATGGTGCTTCTTTAATAAACCTGCAGTGTGAGAGCGATAAGAGAATTTACAGGCTAGGCGTAAAGCTCTTTTTTGTAAGACGGAAAGTTTACTAATATTTCCAGCTGTTGTTGTTGACCACACAAGATACGCGTAACTTAATAAGGAGGAAAATAAAGAATTATATATGAGTATGTTAACAGACGTAGGGAAGAAGTAGCAGTGACGGCGCATAATTCCGGTTGTCCTGGATAGTTTATTAATAATATAGTTCACGTGATGACCCCATGTCATGTTTTGTGAAAAGTATACGCCCAGTGATTGAAAGTTTGTGACCACTTCCATTTCAGAGTTATTTAACAAAATAGGAGGCAACTGCACATGTGTATGGCGGCGGTGAAATAAAACAGCCTTCGTTTTATTACTGTCCACATTAAGGCAGTTCATTTGCGCTCATACATTAATTTTGGACAGCGCGCTATTTGCTCGACTAGCTAAATCTGTACACGATTCACCTGAAAAGAACAAACTCGTGTCATCAGCATAGATTATATGATGGGCCGTTTCATCTATGCGGTCTATCTCATTGATATAAAGGATGAACAGAAACCGGCCCAGTATCCTTCCCTGCAGGACACCTGTTTAATGAACTTTATCGAGGAATGTTCTTCTTCAATGACGACGAATTGAGAACGGTATTGCAAGTAGGACATAAATAATTTGTTCGCGATGCCTCTTATGCCATAGTGATCAAGTTTTGTAGCAGAAGTTCATGATAAATTAAGTCGAAGGCTTTTGAGAAATCCAGGAAAAGCCCAAGTACCATATTTCATCATTCAAATTTTCCTAAAATAAATTCTTTTTGGGCGAGGAGTGCGAACTCAGTAGATCTGTTTTTGCGAAAACCATACTGTGAAGAAATTATCAAGTTAAAGCGGTGTGTGCAAGAAGTCAGGCGTTTCAAAATTATTTTCTTCGAATCCCTGGAAAACACAGGTAGAATCGATATAGGGCAGTAGTTGGACAAATCATCTCTGTTACCCTTTTTAAATACAACTTTTACTTTCGCAATTTGCATGCTTCGGGGAAAAATTCGCGTCGACAAACTAATATTAAAAATATGGGTAAGACAAGGTGCTAGTAAATCAATTACGTGCTATACAGGCTTCATTTGAATATTGATCGCGTCCGCGGCTCTGCTATAATAATAATAATTGGTTTTGGGGGGAAAGGAAATGGCGCAGTATCTGTCTCATATATCGTTGGACACCTGAACCGCGCCGCAAGGGAAGGGATAAAGGAGGGAGTGAAAGAAGAAAGGAAGGAAGAGGTGCCGTAGTGGAGGGCTCCGGAATAATTTCGACCACCTGGGGATCTTTAACGTGCACTGACATCGCACAGCACACGGGCGCCTTAGCGTTTTTCCTCCATAAAAACGCAGCCGCCGCTCAAGGCTAAAAAAGTGGCTACAACGTCGCTATTTGAGACAGTCTCTAGAAATATGGTTGGATTACTTCGGTTATTCATATATTTTAGGTCAGAAGTGCTGGGGCAAGGGTCACCAACTGACAGAAAGAAGTCATTGAATGCTTTGGCTAACTCAGTGCCTTGAATTTCTGTCCCATTCTTAACTACATTAGTTACCGCTTCTGATGCACTATTAATTACAGTGTTAAGTGCCTTCCATACATTGTCTGTGCGACCTTGTGTTGAGTTGAACAGGTTAGAATTATATTGCTTCCTTGCGTCGCGAAGGTGTTTAGGGACACTAGGGGCCCTTTGCTCGCGCGAAGCCCGAACCCGCGGTGGTTGGTGGCCTGAGACCACTGAGAAACCCACAACTGGCACCAAACGTGCTAAGTCACTGGCTCTTACGCCTTTGATGGCACATTAGTCGAGCAGCTCACCTTGACAATCACGCTTGCGCACCATGTCTGCCACCCCCGGCGGAGCACTCGGCAGTTACGTGTCGGCTCCCTACAGAGTAGTAGCGCCTTTGATTCGTTGGCTGCTGTTCCTTCGAATAGCCATACACCGTGGTTGGCCGCGGCTCCCATTGGGGCATACAGCGATGCAACCCCCAACGTCGATCACGCAGCTTCTATTGGAGCTGTATCGGGAGCACCCTGCGGTGCGCCCGTCAGTCACATGTCTCCTCAGTACAAGCTTTCCGCACAGTGCGAAAGCGGTGCGTGCGACGCTGCCGCTCCGGAATAATTTCGACCACATGGGCTCCTTTGCGTTTCGCCTCCATCGAAACGCGGCTGCCGCAGTCGGGATCATATCCTGGTACTCCGGCGCAGTAGCCGAGCACTCTAACCACTGAGCCACCACAGCGGGTGCCTTCAATTGCTCGGAACGTTCTCCAGATGGTGGCTGTACTAGTCGTTGGACACAGCGCAGAGCACCACGCCAGCCAGCGTTGGGGCGGAAGGCGGCGTTCGCGATGTCAGGTGGCGGCTGTTAGCTGACGGCAGCAGAGTTGATCCTCGATTTATTTCGGGTGTCGGCTGGTGTGAACCTCTGCCTGGTGATGCTGTAGCCAAAGCTGAAGAAGCCGAATATCGGGTGCTGGACGACATTCCTCGACCCTTTATGATAAAGTGGCTTGCAGCATTGGGATGGAGTCGCAAACAGGTTAATAGAGGTTGGTCACCCACCGAACGCTGCGGCCTATTGCTGCAGTGCCGCGTGTCTGCCTCAACGTTGTCTGCGCTAATGCATGCAGCCCATATCTCTCGCACCCGCCGCAGTGGCTCAGTGCTTAGCGCGCTCGGCTACTGATCCGGAGTTCCCGGGTTCGAACCCGACCGCGGCGGCTGCGTTTTTATGGAGGCAAAACGCTAAGGCGCCCGTGTGCTGTGCGATGTACGTGCATGTTAAGATCCCAAGGTGGTCTAAATTATTCCGAAGCCCTCCACTACGGCACCTCTTTCTTCCTTTCTTCTTTCACATCCCTCCTTTATTCCTTTTCTTACAACGCGGTTCAGGTGTCCGCCGATACATGAGACAGGTACTGCGCCATTTCCTTCACCAAAAACCATTATTATCATATCTCGCTCACCACCGCCACGTATTTCAAAGCGCGATTGAGATGTCCACCGACCCAAGGAGCCAGATTTGCGCCCTTCCTTTTCTCAAAATCATCGGAGTCTAAAACTTCCTCAACGCCAACAAACACAATGAACGCCGACGTCCTATAGCTGCAGTGCCGCGTTTCTGCCACAACGTTGTCAATGCCGTCACATGCAGCGCACATCTGTCCCTACCGTCATGCCAAGTAGTTTAAAGCGCGACTGGTGTCACTTTCCCAGTGTGCCACCTGTGCGCTTCTTCGTGGTCATGAAAAAAACGCCGGCAAGCTATGCAAGGGAGTAGTAAAGCTTTCGCTGAACAAAGCAATTCTCCACCAACACTGCCTCTGTGTTCGACTTAAGAGCGTTAGGTACGTGAGGCTCAAGTGTTTTCATCGCTGTGCTCAGCAAAAGTGAGGAAGTCCAAATCCAAACGTCCGCGCATGTTTCCTTTCCGGAAACGTCCCTTCTGAGTAGGGTGCCTCGATGCCCGCGCGGGGGCACGCGCATCGAGGCACCCTATTTAACCTCCGAGGCACCCTATTTAACCTCGATGCCAGCGCCGCCGGGGTGGAGACAACTTCAGCGGCGCCGCCATATTGAATCACACAGAATCAGAGGCGCTAGCGTTTGTAAACGGCGCCGTTCATGCTCTCGGCGCGCTTCAAAGTGCTTTAACTTGAACGGCTTTTTCTAGCGAGATCTACACTGGGCTACCAGTCGAGCCTTTTGCGGTACATGGGAGAGGCCAGTTGTGATTCAATATGGTGGCGCCGCTTAAGTTGTCTCCACCCGGCGATGGCATCGAGGCATCCTACTTCTAAAACAAAAGCAGCGCCATCTACTTCGTGGGTTTTGGACTAGATCAGAGTGGCTATTCGGGCGAGTTGGTTTGCCATGACGGAACATAAGGCGCTAAGACACCAGGACGAACAAAGAAAGAGACAACACGAGCGCTAACTTTCAACTGAAGTTTATTCATTGCATGTGAAGTTCTTATACAGGCTGAATATCGCAGAAATACTGCCAGGCTATCATGCCGTGAGTCACCACATAACACGCACTTACTTTTTATTTACATCATCAAGGAATTCAATTTCTTTCTTTGAGAGCCAGATAGATGCTGCACTAACACATTTGTCTTTCAGTTTTCGTATCTGTCTGGCTTCTACAATCTCACGTGTTAGTTGCTGTTTATTTTTACTGATGATATAGCATTCTTTGAAAACCGCATGGCACCCCATCGACTTGCAATCCAAACAGTGTTCGGCAAGGTTTCCTTTGCCGTTCTCCAAGTTCATATTATGTTCTCTGAGTCTTTCATTAGCACACCTACCGGTCTGACCAATGTAATATCGACGCCAGTGCTCGGGAAGACGAACGCGCCGATCAACGAAGTGTTGAGGAAGCGCTCTCGTCCAGGGCTACGCCGCTACTCACTCTCGGTCGCTTAACGCCGTTGCTGACTCTACGCCAACGCCAACGTGACATCTGGTGCAGGTGCTGGGTACGTTGTTCATGTACCGTACGCCCCCTTCAAGCCGCAATTCAAGTCCCGGAGAAATACCTAAGGTAGACACGCCAGTCCACCAGGGCAGTCGCCGATTGCAAGGCCTATCTCCCGAATTTGGACTACTCCCTTCTAATCCACCCCGAAAGGCTCCCACAATGAATATCAACCCAGCTACAGTTCCACCGGTCCTGCTCCACCAGCAGCGTGAGCCACCGCATTTCCACGGCCAACCCCACGAGGACGCCGAAGACTGGCTGGACCAGTACGATCGGGTGTCCATCTACAATGGCTGGAGCGCTGACTGCAAGATGCGTCATGTTTATTTCGCCCTCGAAGACTGCGCAAGGACCTGGTTTATCAACGACGAATCTGGCCTTCGAACGTGGAATACGTTCAAATCCGAGTTTCTCCAAGTGTTCAAGGACAGCACATTACGCAAGGAGAAGGCTGGCCTGCTTTTGCGTGCCCGACATCAACTCCCCAACGAGAGTGTGACGTTGTACGTCGAAGAAATGAAGCGACTTTTCCGACGTGCGGACCCAAGCATGTCGGAGGAGAGGAAGGTAAGCTTCCTGATGAAACGGGTTAAGAAGCAGCTGTTAGCCGGCCTGGTTCGAAGTCCTCCAGTGGCTGTAACTGACTTCATAAAGGAGGCGGGCTCCATCGAGAAGTCTCTTGACATGAGGGCCCGACAGTATACGACCGCCCAACAGCATCGATGCACACGGCCACTTTGTAGGGAGGCACGATGAATTCGGCAGAATCTCTACGTGAGATAATTCGATCCATTGTGCGCGAAGAACTGGCGAAGCTCTTTCCGGCTAAGGTACAGCCTCAGGTTGGCACACTTGCTGATGTTGTTCGCGAGGAGGTGCAACAAGCTTTAAGCACGAACACACCACTACCTCTCCGAGACCCGGTACAGCCGCAGCACCCTGATCTCAGCTAGGCCGCCGTCACACGTCGTTTTATTCCGTCCCAGCCGAGCCCACGTTACGATGCACCTGCCTCCGCCGCTATGCGGAGTCAACCTCTCCAGCCGAATTTTCCCCAGCGCCTAGGATGACGCAGAACGGATATCAGGAGAGCACCACACAATCAGCCGCTGTGCTACCATTGCGGTGAGGCTGGACATGTTTGGCGCCGCTGCCCATACAAGGAGATGGGTCTTCGAGGATTCCCCGTCGGCTGTCCTCGTCTGACGTATAGAGAACGACCGCAGGAGGTCACCGACTACATCTCGCAAGCGCGCTTAGCACAGCGTCGCTTCTCTCGATCATCATCTCCTCGACGCTACAGTTCTCGAGGACGAGACCAGTCTCGGAGTTCCCGTAGGGGAAACTAGATGCAGCAGCCTCTGGAGATGCGGCTGCTCAACGACAAAATGTGCAAGATCCTCCATCGCCGCAAGACAGTTCCATTTCACACACAACGCCGAATGTCCTAGTCGTACCGACGACTCATCAGACAAAGTGCCTCAAGACAAGCCGATGTCCTCACGTACCCCTCCGTGGCCACGCCGCCTTTCCTCAATGCCGGACTCCTTCGACGCACTGCAGCCGAGACCGAATGCCTCGACATCCCCAAAGTAAGACGCTAGCAACAGCCGACTTAGAGATTTCGGTCGATGGCGCCGATGTAACCACGCTGGTGGATACTGGCGCCGATTATTCTGTGCTCAGTGGAAAATTTGCGGCGGCAATGATTAAGTTCACAACCGCTTGGGACGGCCCACAGATGCGTACTGCAGGGGGCCATTTGATCACGCCAACGGGAACCTGCACGTTGCGGGTAACCGTGCAAGGCCAAACATTTCTGGCAACGTTCGTAGTGCTAGCCGAGTGGTTTCGGGACGTCATACTCGGCATAGACTTTATGACTGAAAATAGTGCCGTCATTGATCTCCAATCGCAGGCCGTCAAATTCTCGACCGAGAAGAACATATCTGTCGATAGTGCTCTCCCAGCGGCGCTGCACATTCGAACATCTGACCGTGCCTCCACGTTCCAGCGTAATGGTAACCGTCGGCTCAAAGAACATATGGAAAATTGAGGGTGTCGTGGAAAGCAAGCAATTGTTGCTTCTGGACAGAGGACTTTCCGTCGCCAGGGCGGTTGTCTTCCTCGAAGACAGCAATGTGAACGTTCTCCTCAAAAATTTCAGCAACGAACACCAGCACCTTAACAAGGGGACGACTGTGGCATATATTGACGCTCTTAGTGAAACTAGGTATGTGCACAGTTTAACGACTGCTTCATCGACTAAGCCTGATATACCTCCTGCTGTTCAGTACGACATTAACCCAACCCTGCCACTCGAGCAGCGCGACAAAGTGCGCGAACTGCTGTATCGCTACCGTGGTGCCTTCGCGTCGTCGTCCCGCGTCAAGCGGACACATCTTGCGAAACATCGCATAATTATTGATGAAAATGTTCCACCACTTCGGCAGTCACCTTATCAAGTGTCCACACAAGAACGTGAGGCTATCAGCACTCAAGTGAAAGAAATGCTCGCCAACGACGTTATTCGACCTTCTAGGAGCCAGTGGGCGGCACCTGTCGTGCTTGTGAAGAAGAAGGACGGCACCTTACGATTCTGTGTTGACTACCGTCGGTTAAACATCACCAAAAATGATGTATACCCGCTACCCAGAATTGACAATGCCTTGGATCGCTCATGCAACACCAGATATTTCTCCTCCATGGACCTGAAGGCTGGATATTGGCAAATTGAGGTAGACGAGAGGGACCACGAAAAAACGGCATTCATCACTCAAGGCGGCCTGTACGAGTTCCAGGTGATGCCGTGTGGTCTTTGTTCGACATTCGCGACATTCCAAAGGCTCATGGATACCGTTCTTGCGGCTTTGAAGTGGCAAACTTGTCTGGTCTACCTGGTCGACGTCGTCGTTTTTGCCCCGTCTTTCGAGAAGCACCTGCGTCGCCTCGAGGAAGTATTGCAGGCCATAACGTCATCAGGCCTTACTCTAAAAGCCGAAAAATGCCATTTTGCATATGAACAGTAAAAGTTTTTAGGCCATGTCGTGAACTACGAAGGAGTCCTTCCAGATCCCGAGAAAACATCCGCCATTGCCAATTTTCCACCGCCGCGTGATCAGAAGGAAGTTCGTCGATTCTTCGGACTATGCGCGTATTACCGCCGCTTCGTGGAGAATTTCTGTAACGTTGCCTCACCCCTTACTGATCTGACAAAGGCGCATGTGCCGTTCAGGTGGGAACCACCACAGCAGATGGCGTTTCATGAGCTTCAACGCCGCCTGCTATCGCCCCTGTGCTGGCGCACTTTGATGAACTTGCAGGCACAAGGGTCCACACCGATGCTAGCAACGTTGCTTTGGGCGCTGTCCTAGTTCGGCGGGACCAACCACGTGTCATCGCCTATGCGAGCCGCGCACTATCGAAGACAGAAGCCAGCTACTCTGCCTCTGAAAAAGAATGCCTCGCCATCGTGTGGGCAGTTTCGAAGTTCAGACCATACCTTTATGGCCGCTCTTTCAAAGTAGTGACCGATCATCACGCACTGTGCTGGCTTACCAACCTCCAGGATTCCTCCGGGCGCCACGCACGATGGAGCCTTCGACTTCAAGAGTTCGATATCGCTGTCATTTACAAATCCGGTCACACACACGCAGACGCCGATTGCTTATCTCATGCTCCCGTGCAAGCAGCTCTGGACGACGCTGCTGGTGAGGATGAAGTCTTTTTGAATGCAATACATGCCAACGATTTCGCCGAGCATCAACGCGCCGACCCCGACCTCCACGACATCATTCGTTATCTTGAAGGTACCAGCAGGAGAGTTCCTAAAGCCTTCAGGCGAACTTTGTCGTCTCTCTGCATACGAAACGGTGTTCTCTTCAAGAAGAATTTCACCGCGAACAGTAGGCAATACTTGCTGGTCGTTCCTGTGAACCTACGCGACGAAATTCTTCACGCCCGCCATGACGAACCAGCTTTTGGCTGGCTTGGTGTTACTAGAACACAAGCTAAGATTCAAGACAAGTACTACTGGCCTCGCCTGGGCCCTGACGTTGCGCATTACGTCCGCACTTGCCGGGATTGCCAGCGCCGCAAAGTTCCGCCCGTGAAGCCAGCCGGATTCCTGAAGCCACTAAGAGTAGACAGCTGGGCTAGTTGGTTTGCATTATTATGAAACATGGTATGAGCGCAAGAAACAAGGACGAAGGGAGAAGAAAGACAACACGAACGCCAATTGAGCCGCCTTCGCAAGTGTTTCAACAAGTCGGCATGGACTTGCCCGGGTCCTTTCCTACATCAGACTCCGGAAAAAGGTGGATTATAGTAGCCACTGATTATCTAACACGTTATGTGGAGACAGCATCTCTTCAAAGTAGCACCGCCACCGACGTAGCCCAGTTCTTTGTTACTCAACTCGTCTTACGTCATGGCGCTCCACAAGTTTTAATTACGGACAGAGGGGCTGCCTTTACCTCTGAGCTCCTGCACTATATTCTAATTTTCAGTCACACTAGTCACCGTCGAACGACTTGTTATTATCCCCAAGCTAACGGACTGACGGAACGTCTAAACAAGACGCTTGCGGACATGCTTTCAATGTACGTGGACGTGAAACATAAAACCTGGGACGACGTCCTACCATACGTCACGTCCTACCATACGTCACGTTCGCATACAATAGAGCCGTGCAGGAAACAACCATCATGACATCATTTGGCCTAGCTTATGGACGTCAGGTCAAGACAACACTCGATGCCATGCTGCCTCATGTCGACGATCATCCAAATGATGACGGAACAATGCGTCTTTCTTACAACGCGCCGAAGCTGCCCGCCAACTCGCACTGGTTCGAATTCAGGACCAAGAGGGCCAGGACGCACAACGCTACAACGTACGAAGGCGGCATGTGGAATACCACCCAGGTGACCTTGTCTGGGATTGGTCTCCAATCCGACGACGCGGACTGAGTGAAAAGCTCTTGCGCCGCAATTCTGTCCTTGCCGAATTGTGCGACGCCTTGGAGCCCTCAATTATGAAGTCCCTCATGAGACTCAACAACATCGACGCCACCACCGGCCCGAGGTGGTCTACGTGGTTCGCTTGAAGCCCTACTACGCAAGGACACCACCCTAGCTCTTCTCGAGACCCCCTGCTTTCTTTACAGCATCGTGTCGATGCTTTCGGAGGAGGTGGCTAATGACGCCAGCGCTCGGGAAGACGAACGCGCCGATCAAGAAGAGAACGAAGTGTTGAGGTAGCGCTCTCGTCCAGGGCTACGCCGATACTGACTCTCGGTCGCTTACCGCCGTTGCTCACTCTACGTCAATGTCAATGTGACAATATTTTCCACATGACAAGGGCAGGGAATGTACGACGCCTTCTGCACTTTCTACACGTTTCTTTTGGTGCCTTATTGTGCACGTTTCTTTTTTAACAGCAAAGGGATCGGTCATCCTACAAAGTTTGGCCAGTTATCAGGGGCTGAAAACACTAACTTCTGCACGCTGCCCGATTTTTTTTAGATTATGCGAAATCTTGTGAATATACGAAAGCATCGCTACTCGTTTATATTTCTCGGGCAAGTTTTGGCCTGGTGACTGTTTTTTTTCGATCAAGCTTTTGGCTACAGTGAGACGCCAGCTACAGCAGTTCCTTCGTCTAGCCGAACAGACAACTCAGTTCATGTGGCAGCACCAGCTGAAGCACCTCTGTTTCCGTCTGCCCACCAGGCATCTGGAGCAAAAAGGTCCCATCTACGTTCCGGAACAAGTCGTCTTGCCCGAAAGCATAAGGGATGTTCTAGTGCTTGGTCCGAAGTTCGCCGTAGAAACAAGGACATCACCACAGGAGCTGCTAACCCTTGTCCGTACAGTATCCCAGCTTGCCCCTGTAGAGCAAGCGGACTGCTGCGTCGCCGAAGGGATGGATGTCTTCTCTAGGTGTAAGCAGTCAACATGGAAAGTTTCTGTACGATACATTGCAGGGTACCTTGTGCAACATTCCTTAAGCGTTTTGCATGCTGATAAAGAAGGCGGTTTTGCAGTTCTCCCTAAGGATATTTTCAATGCAAAAGCAAATGAGGCCATTTCAGTCCTCTTTAACTGTCACGCTAAGGAGTCACTTTCTAGACTGAAAACTCGTGCAAAAAAAATTATGTCTGCAGCTAAACCTCGACGGGGTCGTGAAGCACATAGAAAGTAGTACGCGTAATCATTTGGAAGTATTTTTAGTGCGAAAATACACAAACCTGGCATGCCTTTACGGGTAATTGTATCGGAAAATGACACCTGGCAGAAGTCACTCACTTCCTTTCTAAGAGATAAACTAAACCTTTTGACTCTCAAGGACCCATTCCTTGCAAAAAAACTCGGAGGAGATCTTAGAATTCTTCACAGTACAGCATTACAAGGACGTTCAAGCCTTCTCTGTTGACATCAAAGATTTGTACTACTCACTACCCCAGACAGGCTTAGTAAAGTGCATAGAAAAAAGCACTGACGAATTCGGGGCCGTTGAATTCCAGAACGCTACTGGTGTGTCAGTACAACGATTTTTAGATCTTTTAGTTTTGTATCTCCGGTCCACATTTATTAACTGGCAGGCATAACCCTACCTTCAGAAGGAAGGTATATGTGTCGAGTCTTGCTTGGCGCCAGTACTAAGCAATCTGTTCTTATCTCATCTTGACAGGACTCTTAATGATCGCCTTAGTGTACAAGTGTAAAAATAGTGTTTCATTATGTTGATGATTTTCTGGTCGTCATCAACGACACCATGGATGACCTTCGGAACACAAGCTCCGAGATAATTTAAGTATTCGAAGAATGTTTGAACCCGCTTCAGCTAACATATGAAATGCCAGCTAACAATGAAATTCATTTTTTCGACATCAAGTTAACATTTGCAGAAGATCGCACATTCTGGAGCTACGCACCTAGGGCTAACAAACCATTGCTTCCGTACGCTTCAGCTCATTCGAAACTAATCGAGCGAAGCATAATCAAAACCACCTTTAAGAAAGCGCTGGACAAGTCATGCCAGCACATGACGGGCAGCAATTTCTTCCAGCAGGTTGAACGCTTGCAAGAAGCAGGCTATCCGAGTGCGCTCCTGGTAGCAGTAGCCGAAAGCTTGATCGAAAAAAAAACAGTCACCAGGTCAAAGCTTGCCCGAGAAATATAAAAGAGTAGCAGTGCTTTCGTATATTCACAAGATTTCGCATAATCTAAAAAAAATTGGGCAGCGTGCAGGAGTTAAAGTAGTGTTTTCAGCACCCGATAAACTGGCCAAACTTTGTTGGATGACCGATCTCTTTGCTGTTAAAAAAGAAAAGTGCACAATAAGGCACCAACAGACACGTGTAGAATGTGCAGAAGGCGTCGTATATTCACTGCCCTTGTCATGTGGAAAATATTACATTGGTCAGATATGTAGGTGTGTTAATGAAAGACTCCGAGAACTTAATTGGAACTTGGAGAACGGCAAAGGAAACCTTGCCGAACACTGTTTGGATAGCAAGCCGGTGGGGTGCCATCCAGTTTTCAAAGAATGCCATATCATCAGTAAAAATAAACAGTAACTAACACGTGAGACTGTAGAAGCCAGACAAATACGAAAACAAAGATAAATGTGTTAGTGCAGCATCTATATGGCTCTCAAAGAAAGAAATTGAATTCCTTGATGGTGTAAATAAAAAGTAAGTGCGTGTTAAGTGGTGACTCACGGCATGATAGCCTGGCAGTATTTCTGCGATATTCAGCCTCTATAAGAACTTCACATGCAATGAATAAACTTGAGTTGAAAGTTAGCGCTCGTGTTGTCTCTTTCTTTGTTCGTCCTGGTGTCTTAGCGCTATATGTTCCGTTTTGCACTAGAATTGCGAAATAATGCAAGCTACGCTATAGCCGGTATATTTCCTTGTTATATCAGTTAATGTCTTATAAACGTGTGCATCACAATGCGAAGAATAGTTTAACACCATCCAGAACCCCCTGCGACAAACGGTTCAGCCGAAATGGCTGTCTGAGAGTCCTAGGAATGCACGATTTGGGAGCGGAAAGGTCGTCGTTGGGAATCCCTCACATATTTTGGGCTTCGTCTCAATTGGTAATTTTATCCTCAGGAACGTGCCGTCATTTGACTCCACTTGCAACATTCCGTGCCAAACGCCAAACGGGTATCCCCCAAAGTTTGTGCAAATGGTGGTCCCGGGAGGGGGGGGGGGGTTCCCACTTCGATGGCCGCTATACTGGCACATTTGTAACTGACATAAATTACGATATATTAGGTACCGAGTCAGGCGTGTAGCTAGAGTCACTGGAAGACTTTCACTGCTATTTGATTCAGTGTGGTCACGGTTTTGGTCAGTTTGACCTTCACGTCCTTGACAAACGTCAGTAAGAGCTGAAGTTCTAAGAAAATGGCTGAGGCTATAAGCGAGCTAAAAAATCAAAGCCGGCGGTATTCATTGCGAATAATGATTATATGTCACTGAACTGTAAAGGTCAAAGTCTGAGACCACTGATCATCGGTCACGAGACTACAGGTGATTACTAAGACCGCACCATACTTAAGCGTAGCAAAACAGCCATCGCCATGAACAACGGACGACCGAGCGTAGAGAGAGATATTCTATTCAGTGCACTAGTTTCTCCAAGTCATATTAAAGAACGCGCATAGGAATGCTTGAAAAGTTGGGTATTTCCCGAGCGGTTTTCAAGCATTCGCAAACCAGCGTCAGCTCGCGTTGTTCCTGACATTCTGTTCATGGCAGCACAATGAATTATTATTCATGGTTGGTTTTTGCCCATCACACAAGGCCTCCATAATTTTACCCGCACGTTTCTGAGGCCTTCCCCTCAATCTTAGATGACAGCGACGGATTTTCGACCAAGCAGGTTGTATACGCTGTCCCATGAAAATTTTGCTCCGGCTTAACTACTGCTGAACCTGGCTAGAGAGCGAAAGCTGCAGTACATCGGGCAAGTAGAAGCGGCTTGGCGTGTGTAACGTTGTGTTCCGCACATTGGATAGGCAGCGTGCCCACCCTGCCACCCTGGCATGTGGCAGGGTTGATCGTGCGAGGTTGGTCACCCAATGAACGCTGCGGCCCAGTCTGCCGCCCTTTACCGGAACGAAGGATCAAAAGTGGTGCGACATCATGGTGGACGACTTTTGTTAAGGCCTGTAGCCACACTTGACCTCTGGCTCACTTGAAGGTCAACTGGCAACGCACTGTGAAATCGGTTTTAGAGCTACCGTTCTGCTCTCCCTGTACTAATGATTGATCATGCTTTGCAATACTTCTCAGTGACTCAGCAAGGCAGTGTCATCAGTGAATCACCGATTATTTAGACAGATCGACAGAAAAACTTTATTGGTGCAAGTGGGTTTTAGACCCTGCTGGGTCCCTAATGACGCAGTGCGGGACCGCGCAGTGGCAGATTATTTAGGTATTCTCTATTAACTCTTATCCCCAACTGTTCCCAATTAAGGCCAAAGAATCCGTCTTGTAAACTGGCGGTGAATAGCATTAGCGAGATCGTATTTTCTTGCCTGACCCCCTTCCTTACTCGAATTTTATTGCTGACTTTATGGAAGAATATGGTAGCTGTACAGTTCCTACATATATCTTTCAGTATTTTGATATAATGCTCTTCTACACTCTGATTTCGCAATGTATGCACGACTGCTGAGGTTTCCACTGAGTCGAATGCTTTTTCGCAATCAATGAAGGCTATATATAGGGGTTGGTTATATTCTGCGCATTTCTCTATCATCTGATTGATAGTGCGACTATGATCTACTGTGGAATATCCTTTACGAAAGCCTGCCTGATCATTTCGTTGATTAAAGTCTAACATTGCCTTAACTGTATTAGCGATGACCTTAGTAATTAACTTGTAGGAAAGGAACAGTAAGCTGATCGGTCTGTAATTTCTCAAGTCCTTGGCGTGTCTTTTCTTATGAATTAAGGTAATGTTTGCCTTCTTCCAAGCTTCTGGTACGGTCGAGGTCATAAGGCATTGTGTATACAGGATGGCTAGTTTTTCTACGACAATTTTTCCTCCGTCCTTCAATAGATCTGTCGTTACCTGATTTTCGCCAGCTGCATTTTCATTCTGCATTGCTCCTAAGGCTCTCTTCCTCTCTTGAGTCATTCGAATCATAATCAATGCGGTCATTACCGTAGTCATTGTCTGAGGAAGGAAGTGTGTCTTGGAGATCAATGTCTTGAACATAATTCATCGACACAAATTGCGTCACAAAAGTGCTCAGTGATTGCGCACAAAGTGAATCACAAAAATGTGGTGAGTCAAGGGCATAGAGTTTCTTACTTTTAACTAGGGCGAAAGCTGGCGCCCCGCCTATGGAAGTTTGCATAGAGCTTCCTCGAGACCACCTGTACCACCATGGGCGCTCTAAGCATCATGGGGCAGAGAACGACCGCCTGCAGAACTACAACTTTTGGCCAAAAAATAATGAAAGAAAGCATTGTTCGATAATCAAGAATGTCCTATCATTCAATATCCTCTCTATAAATCGTAACAAACGAGCAGAAAATCAAGTAAATCCAAATTTTGCTCGAAATAAGCAATGGCTTGCTCTCCTATTGGCCAAGCATTGCAGACCACAAAAGCCAACATTCGGTGCTTAACAGGCGCAATTTTAAAAAGAGATACGTTTTTGAAAAAATGTTGTCGCTTAAACATTTTAAAAGGTTTTTCCACAGCATTTCAGAAAACAAATACCTTTTATTGGAGTCGTGTGCTGTTGTGCTTTCGCTGCTATGGCTTTCGCGCACTACTTTTTGGCCGAAGTCGTGTGCGCGCGGAGCGCGCCGTGGATACGGCATGGGACATCTCTCTAACGCCACTCTGTGTTCCTGAAAAAAAAAACCCTACTGTTCCGCACCAAGTAGCTCATAGCCTCATGATGCTTTGCGCGCCCATGGAGATTCAGGTGCCGTGCCGCCAGCTTTCCCTCTAGTTAATAATAAGAAACTTTATGGTCATGGCTCACGAAAAGTGCTGAGTCATGGGTCACAAAATGGGTCAAAAAGTGCTGACTCATGGGTCACAGAAATCGTCACAAAATGTGCTGAGTCATAGGTCACAAAAAGAGTTGAGTCAGGTGTCACAATATGGGTCACAAGAAGTGCTGACCCATGGGTCACAAGTGGGTCACAAAAAGTGCAGAGTCATGAATCACACAATGAGTCAAAAAAGGAGGTGTTGACGTGTCCACCGAGATGTCGAGATCTGAGAGCTACTGCCCCTTTTCTTTCTTTAAAAACGTTTCCTTTCCTAAAATCACATGCTTTCGCAATCTTCCATGTAAGCATACTTATGTGCCCTCAGAATTTTTCCAGAGCCCTGCACTACTTTGCATGCCAAGATGTCTCAGTGTTTATGGCGCTCGGATACTGATCCGGAGTACCCGGGTTCCAACCAGACAGGGGCGGCACCATTTCGATGGAAGCAAAACGCAAAGGCGCCCGCCCTCGTGCTGTGCGATGTCAGCGCACGTCAGCGCACGTTAAAGGTCCCCGGGTGGTCGAAATTATTCCGGAGACCACCACTACGGCACTTCTTCCTTTCTTCTTTCACTCCCTCCTTTATCTCTTCCATTACGGCGCGGTTCACGTGTCCGACCCGCCGTGGTGGCTCAGTGTTTAGGGCGCTCGGCTACTGATCCGGAGTTCCCGAGTTCGAACCCGACCGCGGCTGCTGCGTTTTAATGGAGGCAAAACGCTAAGGCGCCCGTGTGCTGTGTGATGTCAGTGCACGTTAAAGATCCCCAGGTGATCGAAATTATTCCGGAGGCCTCCACTACGGCATCTCTCTCTTCCTTTCTTCTTTCACTTCCTCCTTTATGCCCCTCTTACGACGCGGTTCAGGTATCCAACAATATATAAGGCATATACTGCGCCATTTCCTTTCCCCAAAAACCAATTAATAATTAATTCAGGTGCCCGCCGAGATGTGAAACAAAGACTGCGCCAATTCCTTTACCCAAAAAACAATTTTCACTTTCCTGCACTACGGCACCTCTTTCTCTCTCTCTCTTCATTCATGCGCACCTTCATACCGTCTCTTACGGTACGGTTCGGGTGTCCACCAAGATATGTGGCACAGTTACACCACATGTTTCTTTTTTGTCAAAAAAAGAAAAATTCTACGCTGGCACAGCTGGCACAGCGGCGATCACTCCCAGAGAGCCTACGTGCTCCAAAGCAATCCACGAGGGTGATGGTGGAGATGGAAAGCATTTATTCAAGGCTATTTACAGGAGTGAATGGCGACTGGGACAGCCCCTTACAAATTCTAGGTGTCCCTAGTCAGGGACCCTTGTGGTGGCTTCCGCGGCAGCTCGGGCCCTAGGGACGGGGGTTCTTTGGCTCTCTGATATAGAGCAGCCGAGCAGGGCAGCCTACCAGCTCTCTCGGGTAGTTGAGGGGAAAGGGCGTAAACAGAATTAGAATGGCATGCCCACACCATGTGGCACACCTAGGAGAGCGCGCATCCACAATGCGGGTACTCCTCGTTAAAAGCCGGATTAAAATATTGCAGCACTGCCGGGTACAGTACCGTGTCGGTATATACGCGAAGGTGCCAGCGGTCCTCGCCTTTGGTTAGCCCTTTCGCAGTGAGATGAAAGCGGCTATTCTGTGTTTGATACAATTTAATAATTTCTTTTAAGTGATGTAGGGATTAGGTTCTAATGCCAGTTGAGTCGTGCTGCCACAGAAAGCGTGCATGGCTCGCTGCAAATGTTTCTGTGTTTTGGTTCGTGTTTGGGTTTGGGAGAAAATGGTGCGCGACCGCTTATCTGCATACCTTGAACACAAACAAGACTGCGAGCACCATGTTCGTATTCCGCCCACACAGATCCGCACAGGATGTCCTCCTGCAACTCAATCGGGAAGTCCTTCAGCCCCTTGAATGCCCCCATAACGATCGGGTAGTACTCGCCTTCTATCTTACAGGCGCATTAAACAATGCAACACACGACATCATACTCACTAACCTTAGCCAGACCGACTGTGGCCTCAACAATTTGCAATAGATACGCCGATTTCTAACGGATCGTTAATCCTAGATCCGCATCCAAGACACAGTGCATGGTCCTTACCTACTCGGCACGCGGGGAAACCCCCAAGGTGTGGTACTTTCCCCGCTGCTCTTCAATCTGGCTATGATGCACCTGCCGGCCAGCTGAGTACGGTCGCCGGCGTGCAGCATACCTCTGTGCTGATGCCATCACCCTGTGGACCATGCAATACAGCAAAGCGGACATTAAAACCAGTCTACAAAAAGCGGCGACGATTGTATTCCGCTACACCCATCGCTGCGGTCGTCAATTTTCCCCTCAAATATCGGAAATTGTGCACCTCCGCCCCTCGCCAAAGTGCACAACTCAAATCTGTCTTTCCCTTGACAGTGATCCCATGCGCGAAAATAGATACATGTACTCGTACTCTACATCCACAAACACTGACGGCCAGAAACTACATTGGCCAAACTCCCTAAGGCGAGGGACCAGGTGGGCCACATGCTCCGCAGGGTTCCCAGCAAACGCCCATTCAACTGCATGTGCAGGTCTAGGATTATGATTGTTTCCGCATCGGGTACCTGTCTGTCCTCTACTAGGATTTGGTATTTAGAAGGTGGATTGTTCCTCACTTCCTTGTCGTTGTATGTGATAATAATTGGTTTTTTGGTGAAAGGAAATGGCGCAGTATCTGTCTCATATATCGTTGGACACCTGAACCGCGCCGTAAGGGAAGGGATAAAGGAGGGAGTGAAAGAAAGGAAGAGAGAGGTGCCCTAGTGGAGGCCTCGGGAATAATTTCGACCACCTGGGGATCTTTAACGTGCACTGACATCGCACAGCACACGGACGCCTTAGCGTTTTTCCTCCATAAAAACGCAGCCGCCGCGGTCGGGTTCGAACCCGGGAACTCCGGATCAGTAGTCGAGCGCCCTAACCACTGAGCTACCGCGGCGGGTATTGTATGTGAAAATTTCCGATTTTTCAGGCGAGCATTCGAGCCCTCTTTCTGCCGCGTGGTTTGCTATAATATCCGCTATTTCCAGAAGAGTTTCTTCTATCTCCGCGTCGCTGTCCCAATTTATTCAGAGATTAATGTCGTCTGCAATTTCAAATTCGGGGGTTTCCTATGCTTTTTAGTTTATCATAAAAGTTCTGTCATGGCCACATTGAAGAGAAGAGATGACAGCACTGCCCCGTACGTACCGTCATGCGCTTAAGCAGCGCTGTGGAGATATTGTCTGCTTATCACTGCTGCAAATTCGTTTGTTGGTAGCATTTCATCGTGATGGTGTGCCTGAATCTAGCAACGTGTAAATATTACCTGAAGTTCAACTTCGTACTCGACTCGTTTCACTTGTGAATGACACCGCGCAGAAACTTCGCCGCTTATTTCTTGTGCGGCGTACAAGTACTTTGCGTTGCATAATTTCCTGCCTTTACGCAGCGTGCCATCTCTGAAAAAAATTTCGGCGCCAGACATTCGTTGCAGGCCGTGATACAAAACAACCGAAACTGGCAGGTCCATACTGCTCACGCGCTTTCCGAGCAGACGCCTACGCCTTGTGCTACCCACCGCAGGGCAGAGGGCGTTCTTTAGCACCATTTTCGCACCGCCCCCTGGGCAATGTAAGAATCCTTGGTGGACAACCCGGACCGCGCCGCAAGGGAAGGAAAATGAAATGAAAATTGATTTTAAGAAAAGGAATCGAGGCCCCTCTCACATATCTCTGTCGGCAGCCCGGTCCGCACTGCAAGGGAAGAAAAATGAAATGACAATTGGTTTTAACGAAAGGAAGTGATAGTGAGGCCTGTCTCACATATCTCTGTGGACGCCCGAACCGCGCCGTAAGAAAAGGAAAACGAAATTCAAATTGATTTTAAGGAAAGGAAGTGACGCGCCTGACATATCTCTCGTTCAAGCACAGTGGGGCCGTGCGGGCACGCAGGCATCACGCGGTGTTGTTGTTGTTGAAAACTTTTATTGTCCATCAGAGAAAGACCACACCGCCTGGGCCGCTCTGTCTCACCCCCCTTTACAGGGGAGAGGACTTCGGAGCGGCCCAGCCGCACGGGATGGTCGCATTCGATGCTGGCCGGGTTGGTTTCGCCGGCGGCCTCTTCTGCCAGTTGGACGGCGGTGATTTGGAGCTCAGGGTCCGAGGTGAGCGGCTAACAACGCAGAGCATATCCAAGGAGCGCACACCACGAAGCTTGCGGCTTGCTGCCCGTTCGTTCGGCGCGGAAGCTATGCTGGCGGTCGTGGCATCGGGCTTGTCTAGGACGATGTGCTGACGAACTACGACCGCGACTTGAGTCCCGCGCGTTTCTGCAAGGCGCCTGGCAGTGCTTCTACGTGGTTTGCTGCTCCACGCCTCCGTTTCACTGTACTTAGCAGAGCGATCTGTCTAACGGGCAAGGCGTCGCGCCGAACGGGCGATGGCGTTCGTTCCGTGGACTCCCTGGCAGTGGTGCAGCACGCTGTCGCGTTCGACTCTTAATGGCGAAGTTTAAGCGTCCTCCAGTTTTCGTGCTTCTTTGTGTGCCTTGATGAATTTCTGTGTAGTTATGGTGACCAGCTGTAGCAGCTGTTCGGTTTGTTTCTGTGTAGGAAGGTGGAGACCCAGCTTGTATGCCTTGCGTAGCATGGCATCCAGGGTGGGGATCTTTCCTCAGAGGCAAAGATAAGGAATTGTGCAAAGGAAGCGACTAAGAATAAAGGCATGAATAAGACGACTTAGGCCGTGCTCCTTCAAGCCATAGTGTTTTCTGGAGGCCACTCTGATGATGTGCGATACAGCTTCTACCACCTTTTTGAGTTTCCGGGTAGGATAGAATAGGATAGGATAGGATAACTTTATTGAGCTCTAGCGCAAGTGCTTTTATGCGGTTAAGATCAGTCCACCTCCGCAACGGTCGGTCGCCCCTATTCCAGGGCTCTGCTGCATACTGCCGTAAGCTGAGCCCGCCATATCATACCGATCTGGTCATCGTGGCAGTCGCTGGAGAGCATACCCTCCCATTTCTCAGCGCTTGGGTTTGGTATAATTGGAACGACGTCGACTTTTTGACATGCCCATGTTATTGTGCCCATAAGTGTCCGTGGTGCCATGGCACCATGGCACCACGGACACTTATGTTCGTAAAGGGCGGAGTGGATTTTACTTAGTGTGTTTAGGTTTGTATGTGACCCCGTTTGTAGTTCACTCCACATGACAGCCTCTTCTTTGTGCGGTGTTGGGTACTGCATCCTGCTGCCTTTGTAGTTCTTTAGTATGGCCGAGTATTATTGAGGTACTGGCAGGGATTCCTCAAGGCCGTTGACTTTGGATGCTCGGTAGTTAGTATATCCTCGAGCTATCCTGTGCAACTCTTGGTTTCCTGCCACCCCGTGTACCCCTGTACCCAGATGATCTTATGTTTGATCGGTTATGCATCTGTCTGTTGTGTCTTGCAGTCTACAGAGCGGAGTATGCGGAGCGCTCTGTGGCCGACTCTGGCGCAAAGATAGTTACGGCAGGGTGCTTCTGATTCAGTAAAAATTGTCAGTGATCGCCAAATCCGATAGCCCTCCGCTGCCGCTAGAGCGACGGTCGCCTCTTCAGCCTCGGCTATCGTGCAGTCTTGCAATGAGGCGCTGGTAATCTCGTGTAATTCCGAGTTGAATACAGTTGCCACTGCGTTTCTGGTGTCTTGCCCTCTTGTCATGGCGTATGTTGCAGCATCCACGTACACTGTTGTATCCAGGGATTCGTGTTTTTTTCTGTAAGCGGTCGGCCCTTACCTCTCTGCGGTCTTTGTGGAGGTCGGGGTCATATTTCTTGGCATAAGTGCCACCCTAGGAGTGCTGCGGTACTCATCGGGGGGATCGTTTTGGTTCGCAATATTTCCCGAATTTGCTCGGTGTAGCCCAGTTTCTTTAATAGAACTCTGCCGGTGGGGGTCTGCTACAGTCTGCGCATTTGGGCGACGTGCTGCGCTTCCCGTAGTTCTTCGTTCGTGTTCTGCAGTCCCAAGGCTAAGAGCTTTTCATTTAAGGTGTTATGGTGTAGTTGAAGCACGATTTTATACGCTTTGTGTTAAATCGCGTCCGCCTGTTGTATTTCGCTCTTGATATGGTTGTAGTACGGGAGACTTTACGACCCCCGGCTGACCCCTAAGCTCCTGACCTAGGCTCCAAGGTTTCCGGAAAGTAAAGCTGTTGTATCTATTGTTTGGATGTGAAGGCCCAGGACCCGGAGTCCTTCCAACTCCGGGATTGGTCGTGCATCGAAGGGCACGGTGATGGGAGCGGTCGGTAGAGAGCGGGGGTGGGGCGGATGAGGCGGAGTTCGGACTTCTCTGGGCAGCAGGAAAGTCCGATGTTTTTCGCGTGTTGTTTTGTGATGATAGCGACGGTTTGTAGGATTTCCTCTATGGCTCCATATCTGCCGTAGATGGTCCACAGCATGATGCCGCCCGCATAGAGGGTATGTCGGAAGTGGGGGTCCATGTGGAGGGCTGTGGCAAGTGGCATTAGTGTGGTATTGAATAGAAAAGGTGACAGGACATAGCCCTGCGGGGTGCCAACCCCACTAATAGTGTTTGGTGACGACGCGTGAGGGCCTATCTGGAACTTAGCAATGCACCTTTCATATTCGCTTGGTGTTCAACGCGATCAAAAGACTTGGAGACATCAAAGGCCAGAACGGCTTTGGTGTGAGCAGGCTTGAGGGGCTCAAAGTTGTCATACTTAAGTTAGAGCAATGCACCGTTGGCCGACACATGGAGGCGAAAGCCTACCATGCTGTGTGGGCAGAGGTTGTGGTCGTGCATGTGTTGCGTTAGTCGGTTTAGCGCTACGTGCTCGAGGTGCTTTGCTAAATATGAGCTAAGAGATATAAGATGCAGGTTGTCTATGGTTAGAAGTTTGGTTTTGGAATGAAGATAATTTTCGCATGTCGCCACGACTGAGAGATGGATCCCTCCTTTCAACATTTATTGAAGTATGTCGTAAAATAGGTGGTCGAGTGATCGTCCAGGTTACGGAGCATAGAATTTGTTATGTTATCCTCTCCCGGAGCGGAGCTTTACAGATGTTTTCGAGAGCCAGTCTGACCTCTTGTTCCGTAATGTCTACATCCGGAACCTCATTGGAGGTTCCTGTGTAGCGCGGGACGAGTGGGGAGGGGAAAATAAGGTACCGGGTGATGTGTGTGTGGTTTTTATTTCATCTATAAAGGTGTCAGGTGTGAGTGCTGAGTTATGTGTAAGGCGTGTTATGTGGTTTTTGGAGGCGGTGCGTGATTGTGTAGCATGTATGAGATGCCGTAGTAGCTGCAAGGCTTTCTTTAATATTAGCTGCCAGGCGATATTATTACATACCTGGCCCCAATTGGAGGGATATTAACGTGCATTTTCATCACACAGCCCACGGGCGTCTTTTGCGTTTCGCCTCCATCGAAACGCGGCCGCCGCGGTCGGGTTCGAACCCAGGTACTCTGGCCTAGTAGACGAGCGCCTCAACCACTGAGCCACCGGGGGGATGGGGGGTGGTGCGGGGGGGGGGGGGGGGTTCTAGAATCTTGCCTCCATCGAAATTCAACCGCCGCGGAACCCGCGTATTTCGGGTGAGCAGCCGAGCGCCATAATCACTGAGCCACCGCGGCATCTCACGCTGTTCGTGGAAGACTAAGGTAGAGCCAAGCCCACAGTTTTCTCTTCACGCGAAAGTTTACGTGCAAGAAATGGGAGCCAAAGCGGGCACGAGGCAGCAGCCCAAGACGAACTGTCTCCGCTCAGCCGTCGCCACACGCGAGAAGAGACTCTCAACTTCGACTGAAGAACACAACTCTACAAGGGAAGGTTCAAACGTTCATGAAGCGGACTTCGGCCAACGGCAGAAAATCACATGGCCTTCACGTTTGAATGAAAATACCAAAGAGTAATTTTACAGCGCTAATGCATGCAGCGCAAATTTTCAAAAAGAAACTGAAAATTGGTTTTTGAGGAACCGAAATGGCGCAGTAACAATTTCACATATGTCTGTGGAGACACGAACCGCGCCGTAAGAGAAGGAATAAAGGTGGGAGTTAAAGAAGAAAGGAAGAAAGAAGCGCCGTATAAAAACTCACCAGAACAATTTCGACCACCTGGGGAATTGCACAGCACACGGGCGCCTTAGCGTTTTGCCTCCATAAAAACGCAGCCGCCGCGGTCGGGTTCAAACCCGCGAACTCCGGATCAGTAGCCGAGCGCCCTAACATCTGAGCCATCGCAGCGGGGAACCCAGACCGATGTTCCTTCATCCCAGAGAAACGAAAATTAGTTTTTAATGAAAGGAAATGGAGCAGTAATTGTCTCACATATGTCGGTTGACACCAGAAATGCGCCGTAAGAGAAAGGAGGACGGTGGAATAGAAAAAAAAAGGAAACAGGTGCCGTAGTAGAGGTCTCCGGAATAATTTCGATCACTTGGGGATCTTTACCGTTCACACACATCGCACAGCACGTGGCGTTTTTTTAAAGCGAAAGCTTCAGGGCGCGTTCACACTTGTCCAAAAATCCGGCGAGCGAAGCGGATTCGCTCGCCGCGAAAACTAGGACCTGTTCTCATCAGTTGACGCCCGGGCGAGGCGGAACCGACGCGCCGCTGCTGTTTCTCGCTTTTCCACACACTTCCCGGCCACCACGTCACCGCTCGCGGCGTTCACAGCTGTGGTTAGAAAAGAGCAGAAATCGATGCTGTCTGTGCACCGTAACCGTATGCACGCTTGCGTACGTAAACACAGGCACATTCCCATTTTTTGTTCAGCGTATGCAGACTCGCAAGAAACGCCCAGCCTAGTAGCGCCATTTGCTTCTCAGGACGGGAACTACTACTGTCAACAAAACCGGTGCACCTCTAAAGCCTAGTAGCGGCAGAATCGTCACACTAAATAAAAAATAAAGCAAATTTACCACTTACACTTTTGCTTGTAGGTGAGGTGAGACGAAGCGATGTACCGGTGTGCGATTTATGGCCAGTGAACGCGCTGAAAAAGGCCGCAACAAGGACGAATTCATTCCGAGGCGAGGGGTCCTGCGTCAAAGGGCGCCGCCATGTTTTTCTCCGCGGTGGCGGCGAACGCGAAAAATTTGGGTCCAGCCCGATCGCCCTCACCGCGCCGCTTTGCGTCTCGCTCGGCGTCAAAACCGGCCGAATCCGCTTCCCTCGCCGGATTTTTGGACAAGTGTTAACGGGTCCTTACTAACCGCGAAATTGCGATTTCGCCGTGGCGGTGCTCCGAGGAGGCACATGAGGTCACAACGCGCGCCTCGCCGCGGAGCCCAACCGGTCTGGCCGTGCCGGTGGCGGCTGGCGCACTAGGCGCGAAATAGAGACGTGTTCCAAGTCTCCGCCAGTGAGTGAGCCGAAGCCGCCAAACGCGTCGGCGGTCAAGCGCAGCTGGAGTGTAGAGGGTCTCGCTTTGGCCGACGGGACGTTTCCGTGCAGCGCGCACGCGCGCGTTACGTCGGAGTATAAACGCGCCTTAACAGAGCCTGCGCTGAACCGCTAACCAACGTATTCGGTGGCGGCATCTATATAGCGAGCCACTGAAACCCCCCGCACAATCACTGAATAAAAAAAATCTGCGCCGAGGCTCGGAATAGATACAGGGCCTTTGGCGTTTGAGGCGGAGACGTTACCAACCCGCAACAAGGCTCTTTTTTTTTCGTCATTGCATGAAAATAATGCCGGAAAGAAAAGTCTAAACACGCTTACGCCACTAAACACCAGGCCACCTTATCCCTGCATGAACCCTCCTTCCAAAACATCAAATATCTGGGAGGCACACATGCATCCAGATAGGGGAGCAAGCTAGGCGGCTATTGCGGGACAGCATATACTCCCCGCACCAAATCGCATTGTTCACGAAAGAAAGATTTCCACGACCGTGGTGATTCGGCGTGGCGGTCCATCATGCGGCTCTTCCAGAGACTAAATAGTCCCAGCAACATAAATAGATCATATCGCACAGTACTGTTTTTCTCCGCGGGCAGAAAACGAATACTGTAGGCTGTGATGTCAGTGTCCTTCTTAACTGTTCGTTGTAAAAACTCCCAGAAGAAGACAGCATCAATGCATAGAACAAAACAATGGTCAATTGTCTCTTTTGTATTGCACAGGCAACAATTCACCGTCCATGGCACAAGCATCTCCTTAGCATGAAGCCATGCTTTCACAGGCAGCGTTGACGTCTGCAGCTTAAAAAATAATGTTTTCGCGACAAAATAAATGCACATTCGCCTAACACGTTTTAAAACAGTGGTGTCAAGAAACTCCAGAAAAGGTTACCGGTACAACGGTGCGGGGAACAAATACTCTAAGTGTCTGAGACATCTGCCTTCTGAAAAGGCTATACAGGTAGTCTAAAAAAAGCGCACAGTGAGGAAATTGAAAGTGTCAGTAAATTCCATAAGGAGTCCCCATAAAGGCCCCTCACGAGTGTGTCCCATCGGTGCGAATAGGATATGCAAATGAGCACTAAGACGCCTAATAAGCACGGCTGCAAAAAATGATGGTGTGAAGATTTGAAAAAGAAAAAAAAGCGAGACAAGCTGATGCACGAATAAGTGAACAAGGCCGAATCACCAGACTCTAGGGAAAGAAATCCTTTATCGCGACGCATGGGTTCCCATTGGGAACGCCACACGAATGTAGCAAATATTCTGTGCATCACCTGCACTTTCTTCCTCGCACAGCGGAGAACCTGCAGCACATAGGCAAGTTTTGCAAATGAAGAAATGTTGCAGACTTGAGCCCAAGACAACACTGATAGCTCCCTATCCATCCAAGCCTGGATTTGTCGCTTCATGGAGACTATCTGAGAATCCCAGTAGGCGCCACAGTTGCAAATTTGGTGAAGAGGAACCCCACATGTAGTGAAGGGGCCCGCAATCCCAGCTTGTGTTACCGTAATGACTTGGCGTTGTACCCCAATGGCCTAACCAAAATCCCTTGGATTTTTTTGCAACCACCATACTGAGTTTTCTATATCTCTTTAGCTAGAGCAGTCTACCTTTCATCACTCGGGGCCCGAGGAGATGGTTGCTCATGCAGAAATCTACGGGTCCTGGATCTGATCAAGGCCCATTTGTATCTTTCGGTTTCAAACTGCTGAAGTTCTGCTTTTACGGCAGTGATATCTTCTACATAGGAACCTGGGCTAGCCCCCTCTAACTCATTTTGCTCAACTAAAGTACCGCCGAGCTCTCAAAGATGATGTATCTTCAAAAACGCGATTCTTGCTGGGGCTTCAATAGCAAGCAATGTTTTTGTTTCTTGTTTAAATAAGTCCAATTTTTGCAAAACAGAGAGGTCACCGCGTGACCACGTGTCCTTCAAGCAATTAGATACAGCACGTTTGAAGATTTCATCTGAGAGCAGGCACCTATTCAGCTTCCATAGTTCCCATCGAGGAAGGATCGAGTATGCGCGGACTGTACCTCCCTATCTGAAGAGACACCATGCAGTGATCACTGAAGAATATGGGCCGCACCCAGTAACCAAGAACACTGGATAACATGTCTGCTGAAACGTAAATCCTGTCAAGCCGAGCACTAGAGGAGCACTGAAAAGGAGTGAAATAAATGTTATGTCCCTTATCTTGCCCAACATGCACCAGGTTGTATTCGCATGCCAAATCAGTGAGTAAAGCAGCACTAGGGTCATATCGCTTACTTAACACAGCTCGGTCTGCATGCCTACAAACACATTGAAATCACCCAACAGCATAATTTTACGATCCGTGGACAAATGGCCTACTAATGACAGGAAAAATAGCCTTCTATTACTCTGCTTTACAGGAGCATAAACACAAACAATTCACAACTGTACACTGGAAATTTCGAGGTCACAGCAGGTAAGTCGCCCGTCATCATCTGTGCTATACGACATGGCAGTAATCCCCAGTGTGTTGGCCAGGAATAGCATGCACCCACCTGATAAACATCTCGAGTGACTAACGATAACATTGAATTGTGACAAAAAAGGCTCGACAGCAGCTTCAGTCTCCTCATCAGAGGACAGCTTGGTTTTGTGGATGACTGCCACACTCACACCCCATTTGTTTAAAAGATGCCGTATCTGATAATCCCTTCGACGATTACGCAAACCCCTAATGTTAAGGGAAGCGACCTAAAATGCTGTGACGCCAGCCATTTTTCGTGCTTGTCTTATTGAAGGGCCATCCCCTGTACTTGGGTGGATGGCCTGCAAATCGGTGGCCTGTAGTGCAGACATCGCCCTGCGTTTTGAGGTGACCCTTCCCAATGCCACCACACCAGGTGCCTTCTGCACATCGTAATTGACACACACCTCATCTTCTGCAGGACGCTTCAAAGTTGCGCTGTTGTCCATCGCCTCTTCTGAGATAGCCAAGTCTACGGCCCATGAAGCCGAGTGGGCCACGTCACTCTCAACCACGCTGACAGCCGAAGGGGCACCGAACACACTAGAAGCTGGCACTTCAGGCCACACACTGCTGCACTCTGGCGATGAAGGGGCAACGCCGGCACGGAAGTCATGTGGCAGATTCACTGGCTGAAGTGCTTCCACTGTCTCTACAGCAGGGGCGTTCTGCTCTCGGGATCGTTGGGTGACATTCGGCTCCTGAGCAGCAAGCACAGGACTCAAAGTAGCAGACCCAGTCAGACCCGGGTCCGGTGGCTTTGGGTCTCGTGACGGGCCTTCCTGTTTGTCCGTACTTGCAGGCGGACCCTTGCCGTTATTCGGTGCCGAAGCCTTTGGTCCATCTTCTGTTTGGAGCTCATTGCTTAGTTCACCCGACGCTTCCACAACATCCGACACATCCATAATGTGCTCTGACACCACTTCATCCTCATGTGCCCAGTTGCCTTGGCGTAACCTGTCAACATAACTCATAACACAGTTGTCTACCGTGTGCCCAAAGTGTCGGCACTGGGTTCATCGAGGCGTACAACACTGACATCGTACATGGCCCACCCGGTTACAACGAAGACACAGCGGAGGCCTGCCTGGGATCACAACTAAAGCTTGTACCCCGAAAACGTTGAACGTGTGAGGTATTGTACTTGCTGAAACTCCGTCCTTGAGCATGAGCGAGATTTCACGGTTCGCTGTTTCCATGCGCTCCATTCCGGGGCACCGCCACTTCTCGCGCTTCATAGATTGTACAGTTCCAAAAGGCTCCAAAGCTTCCACAATCCTCCGGTGCTCCATATAGCGCGGGAGCCAAAGAAGCTTTAGCTTCACGTTTTTGGTGTCCGGGTCAAACACGGTACATTTTAGACCTTTGATGTGGAACTCTGATTTGTCAATAAGCTTCAGTTTTGAGGAACTGCTCTCGCAGGTAACCATTCAAACGTGGCTCATTTGGTACCGGTCAATACAGAGAATCCCACGGAGGTCCAACACCTGCACAAGCGCGTCTCGGAAGTCAGGAGCACGGTATGGGTGAGCCTTGCGGTCAGCATGCAGAAAGACGGTGTTGATGACAACACTGCCGGTAGGTAGTCGAGGGAGGACCAGTTTGTACGAGTCCATGGCAACTTCAGATGTCGGGAGACCTCGGTCAACGGCCGATGCGCTGCTTCCAGCTGGACGCATTTAGACAAACAGCCGTTCAGAATGGCTTCCTCTTCCTCCGTCACGAAGGCTCAAGCAACGACTGTGAATAAAGGCGCATCTAGTGAATGCACTCTTCCGATGAAGTCTCCGCGCTTTCGTTACGTAAATCCTGGCCTAAAAGAGCTAGGCCGTCAGCAATTTTTTGTTTCGCCTCCATCGAAACGCGGCCACCACGGATGGTTCTGACCCGGGCTCTGCAGTTGAGTATTTGAACGCACTAATCGTTGAGACACTGCGGCAGGTGATCATTCTTGTAGTATAGAATTGTGCGAGCCCATGTACCTAATTACACATCAACAGGATCACAGTTAGGAAAATCGTCAGAAAAATTTATCGTTTCCCATAACACCACTGGCCGACGATCGTTACATAGCAACTTCTATTAGAGAGAGTGTTTCTGTGAAAGTGGTATTTCTATTTATATTCGTAACAATTTCGCATTCTCGGTCACGTATAAATCCCACGAACACAATGTGTTAATCGTCTTGTTGTATGCCTTGTAGTTAATGCCTCGTCTCGTTAATGTTCTTAACATGCCTGGTTATTGTTAATCATACGCGCTTGTTAATCGTACCATGTGTCTCCTCCGCTGTGCTTTGTCTCTGTTTTTTCGGTAATTTCTTTACACAATGCATACCTCGTGTCGTAATGAATTCGCCAACGTCAAGAAGGGTATCGCGTCGAAAAAAAGGCCGCCACTGTCTGGAAAACGTTGAAGTACCGAGCGTTAGCTGTTTGGTTTACTAGATGAAGAAAGCAAAGAAGAATATGCCGCTGGTCTCGAGAAACGGAATGTAATACCCTTTGAAACGGGTGGATTGCCACCATGCTCGGCAATGCGTGCACCCACGCCGCACGTGTGTGACATTTGTGACTGGGGTATCGTGCTGTACTACCGTAATATTTCGTTTGACAAGAGTCGTGACTCCAAGCGTTCCACCCCCCGATGAAAAGGATTGATACCCAGCTAGCTTGCTATTAGTTTGTGTCTCTTGTAGTACGATTAAGTCCGGTCCGTCCCTATTGTTGAGGAATTGTTGGAGTACAGCTCGTTTGCGGCTAAATCCTCGGCAGTTCCACTGCCAGATGGTGTAATTGGGTTGTGGCGCCATGTTGTTGCTAGTCGGATATCGCTTCAGAAGAAGCGGGTTTGCGAATTTTGTGAGGAAGGATCCTGCTCTCTGCTTCCTGCTGCCAGCTGCCTAAGTTAATTAATTCCTGCCGGTGTCTGCATAATTCTTCCATGATGGAAGTCATTGTAATCTGCACTTGAATGAGGGTGCTGTTAGTCTGCGTTTGCGCTTCTTCAATTTTGTGAATGGTGTCGGCTAGTGTTTGGCCTGCGGACAGGGAATCGCCTGCTTTTCGCTTAGGCGGGGGTGCCCGCGTTGATTCAGCATGCATGTCCGCTCCGGCGGAGGTTGAGGGGGTAGGGTTATTGGCGCCATCGGTCGTAGGCGGTGACCCAGCCTGCATTTGTTGCTGTTTTAGAGCGGCATTTTCTTTCTTTAGGTCCTCGACCTCACGAAGTAATTTCCCTACCAGCACTTTCAGGTCTGCTAGTTCAGAGGGGTTGGAGTTTGATTTCTGGGAGGCTTTATCTGCCCAGCCTACCTTTTGCGTGCCGACGGCGTCCTGGTTCAAACCGGGGTTCCATGGCTGGTGTGAAGGAGTCCTGGATTTGGAGGACGACCGGCCTCTCGGTTCCAGTCGTGGAAAGGAGCTGGATCGATTTCTTCGTCCCCTGCTTTTGGAGCGGCTGCGTCGCTCTTTAGACTGCGGCGACTCTTGGCTATGCTGGGTCAGATGTTGGCGTTCCTGTTCCCAGCGGCGTTTGCTGACAATGTATGGAGTGCGGTAGATTTCGCGGCATTTGTTGCTGCCCAGTTCATGGCCCTTACCGCACAAGGCACACTCAGGCTCGCAGCTATGTGTCTCAGGAGGATTGGCCACGCCGCATCCGCGGCAGCGAGCGTTTTTCGGGTCCGGGCAAACGTCTCTGCGATGTCCGAGTTGTCCGCACAAAGAACACACTTCGTATTTTTTTCTGTAGAGGCAGCAGCGAATCATGCCACCACCGAAGCTGATCCAACGGGGAACTCGCTCACCGTTGAAGAGAATGAGGACCGTCTGCGACTGCGCACCCATGCGCCGGACTCCACATATTGGAGGATTCCTTGGATGCTGAAGGTTCGCAAGGATGTCAGCGTCCGATAGATGTTTCGGAACGCCTTGGATCACTCCTTTACCACTGCCATCCGGCGTGGCGACATACGAGGTGATGGCGATCTTGTTCTCGCCGTAGATGAGCTCCTTGATGTTTAAGTAGCGTTCCACTCGTACCGCGGAATGGGTGGCCACCAGTATGGTGTGTTGCTTGAAGTTGAGTAGCATGCAGTCTTCAGATGATTCTGCCAAGGTGAGGCCCGCGACGTCCCGGATGAGTTGAAAGATGCCGAGTTGGCCGCAGCTCTCGAGTACACGGAGGCCGCCCGATGGCCGGAATATCACCTTGGTTAGGCCCTTGGGTAGGCGAGGTAGGTTCGACGCCACCGATTGTCGAGCAAGTCGTCGGCCAAGCTTTTTCGCAGAGGAGTCGGCAGAGTGCCGCATGCTGCCCTGTCCCTGGGCGCGATCGGTTCCATTGTGTGCCGCGGGGTTATTCCTTTGGCGTTCGTGACCGGAGCGTTTCGATTCACCGACGGTGAACCAACCATATTGGTGCGAAACTTCTTCGGGGCTAATGTCAGTCCCCTCCACGGTGACTTCCATGTCCAATGTTGGAGGAAGATCCCACTCAGATAATGCGGCACAGCCCCGTCAGAGCGGGGTCGCTAGGCCTGGCGTGGGCCTAGCGGCCCGTGCGTACCGGCGAGAGCCAAAACGCAGAAAAGTCCGCAGAAACAGGCAAAAAGGGACTTGCCGATGCGTCCGACGGCGTTATCCGAGCTTCGAAGACGAAATCCAGGCAAGAGCGGTGTTGACCGTCGCTGAATTCAGCGGTGGGCATGGGTGAAGCGAGGAGCGTTCGCGCGAGCGTCCGATCCACGCCACGTCCGAGCCGAATTAATTCCGCCTAGGAAACCCGACCACAGTCTTGTGATGACCCCCATAATGCGCAGGTCCACACGGGACGGAGAGGCAAAGAGACACCGTATGGCTCAGTTTAAACAAACAGGTATATTCAATAATTACACATGATTAAGGTTATACATCAGAGGCTGGGGCGTCCGAGCTTACGTGCCGACGACTTCATGGGGGCGATGGAGTGGCTCCGGAGTTGGGCTCGAGCGGTTGCTGGCAGAAGCTGCACGCCGTCGGGCTTCGGCGCTGAAGGCCCTCTTGGCGAACGATGTCGTCCTCAGCTCAGACTCGACTGCATCCGTTTACATGTGCTTTTAAGCACTTGATTAACAAAGGACTAAGGGCGGTCATTTCCAGTGGCCCGCCCAAAGCATCAATTCTCCAATCCAAAATAACATGCGAGATGGGGACCACCCCTTTGGGTTGGGCTTAGCCTCGAACCCAGAGTCTGTTAACAATACAAACAAAATAAACAACAAAAACGCCACCACTCTCTCTCAAGTGAGAGTATACACAGGCTCTCTCTTCGGAGCTAATTCACTAGCGCCTGTCTTTCCACATTCTTGGCGAGTACTGCCTGTCCGCCATGACAGGTGTCCGTCGCGGCCCTTCTGGGAAGCTGTGGGTGCCTTCCCGGCGATAGCCCACGACAAAGGGGGGGGGGGGAGGGAAAGAATGTCGTCTTCGCGGTATCGCATAGCGTCGGCTGTGGTACGGCGCGCTCTGGCCCGCTGACAGCTCCCTTGTCCTGGAATGTAACCGGAAATTGGGGAGGATAAAGCCTGTTTCCCCGGGGCGGCGGCGGGTCCGGTTTTTCTGGTCGTCACTCAAAGAGCATGGCTGGGTAATTGATGATGCCGCTGTCACGGGTCTCCGTCTACGCCGCGCCGTCGAACGTGGATCTTCGTAGCACACACGGAATGTCACACTCGCTCACCCTCCAGAAGAATGTTCTCCGAACATTTGAGTCCCTGCAGCTCCCCTTGTCTTTCTGAATCGCCTCGCACAGTGCGTCCGACAAAACACTTTTCGCTGCACTCAACACCACTGCACAACACCAATGCCTCCGCTGTCATAACTGGCGTCTCCAGGGGCAGCACTGATCTTCTTTTACAGATAAACATGAAACTCAGCACCCAAGCCTCTCCTTTCTAGTCCAAACTGGACGAAATAAATTTACCACAGTTACAAAGGAGCTCCCACTTCTAGCACGATCACGGCACAGACAAAAATATAGATAACGAAAGGAAGTAGGGCAGGTTCTGCATGCGCTCCGCATGCTCTCCTCCTGTGAAGGTGTTACTTAATGACAGAAAGGTTTAACTATTAACTCCGATAACTTAACACATACGCATATAGCAATGTTATGAGCTGCGGCATTACACAATTCTAACCAGTTCACAACTCCGCTCTGTTTACGCCATTAGTCCGACTTAGCTTTCCGATTTCGCAGCGGATATCGGCCTTCATGAGTCATACTAAGTAAGTCTGTGCCCCTTTGTCTGCTTTGGGACTCGCGAGGGCTCGTGGCAGGAGCCTCTCCTGGCGTTATCTGCGCGGCAACCTCGCGCGCTTCTTCTTCTAGCAATGCATGAAGTAAATCCGGTGGCATTCCGGCCGTCACCTCGGGCGCCTGCCGAACAAATGCAGGAGAGGGCGTTTCTTGCGAACTATCTGCGCGCTCCGCTTCACTTCTGTCCCCATCAAAATCCGCGCTTTCCCTTGCCTCATTTCGTGAATACTGAACCGGTGCCGACTTGAGGCGATTTGCGTGTATCCTTATCAAACGCCGGTTCACGTCTCGGACTCTGAAGTTTACCGGAGAAAGCTTCTCGACAACCTCGCACGGTCCTCTCCACTTCGTCTGGAACTTACGAGCTAGCCCAATCTGCCTTTGGCAGTTTTCAATGTACACGCTGTCCCCCACATCAAACGGCGCGTCTCTAGCACTGCGATCGTGCACCTCCTTCCTGCGCTTCGCCGCTTTCTTTAAGGACTCCTTTGCGATGTCCCTCGCCACTTGCAAGCGCGATTCTAGCTCAACCTTATAGTCGTCCAGTGAAGCGTATGGGACACGACGGGGGCCCTCTGGCACTTCACTAGGCTGGTCCGGGTCTCGGCCGTAGAGAAGAAAGAATGGCGATTCGCCCGTGCTCTCGTGTGCTGCGGAATTGTAGGCAAACATTGCATACGGGAGCCACAAGTCCCAGTCCCGCTGGTCGCGCGAAACAAAATGCGACAGGAACCCGGCCACGGTTTGGTTCAGTCGCTCCACCGCGCCGTTGCAAGCCGGATGGTATGGTGTTGTCTGCTTCTTAGCGATCTTAAGCAGCTCGCAAACTCTCCTCATTAGCTGCGACACGAAGTTCGTTCCCCGATCTGTCAAGAGTTGCCTCGGGGGTCCATGTCGGAGCACGATCTGTTCCACAAATGCTCTTGCAACCGTGTCTGCCTTCTGATCTGGGAGTGCTACCGCTTCCGCGTATTTTGAAAGGTGATCGACAAATACTAAAATGTACTTGTTTCCGGAAGTGGTCGTGGGCAATGGGCCCATTATGTCCATACCTGTCCGCTCGAAGGGAGCCGAAACCTCAGGGAACGGCTGAATTGGAGCTGGTCTTCGTCCCTTGGGTGTTTTTCTTTCGAGACAGGAATGACACTTCGCACAGTAGTCTCTAACATCCTGTCGCATGCCACTCCAAAAGTACAAACGCTCCACACGCCTGCGTGTCTTCGCTACGCCAAAATGACCGGCGCATGGCGCATCGTGAAACGCGCGAAGAACCCTTTCTGTCCACGACCGAGGTATGACGACTCACTCCCAAGCGGTTTTCTCTGGTCTCCCTTTCCTGGTTGGCCTCGTGCGCCGACACAGGGTGCCGTCTTTGCCAATGAAATAACCTAGCTGTTCGGGGTGAGACGGTGCGTCCTCTAAGCTTTCGATTATTCGCTTCAGGTCCGGATCTTTGCACTGCTCTGTGCGTAATTCGGCGGGGTCGACTACGGGGACAAACTCATCTATAGTTGCCACGGCAGCTGTGCGGCTGAGTGCATCAGCATTCAGATGCGTCTTTCCTGACTTGTGCTCAACTTCAAAGCAGTATTCCTGCAGGTGTAGATTCCATCTAGCGAGTCGCGAGCTAGGGTCCCTGACACTCATCACCCATTTCAGAGGATGGCAGTCTGTGACTAGCTTGAATTTGCGGCCGTAAAGGTAGCATCTGAAGTGCTTTACTGCCCAGACAACGGCGAGGCACTCCCTTTCCGTAGCTCCGTACTTTTGCTCTGTGGGGCTCAGCTGTCGGCTAGCAAAAGCAACGGGATGTTCTTTGCCCTCGATAACCTGAGATAGCACGGCACCCACTGCGAACTTTGACGCATCTGTGGCCATAACGAAGGGCAAATTAAAATCCGGGTGGCGCAACAGCGGTGCACTCATTAGCTTCCTTTTCAGGGCCCCAAAAGCATTCTCCGCGTTTTCGTCCCAGCGAAAGGCGACATTTTTGGCTGTTAAGGCGGTGAGCGGCTTAGCGAGCTTGGCGAACTCCTCTATGTGCCTTCGGTAGTAACCGATCAGGCCGAGAAACTGCCGGACCTGGCGGACGCTAGTCGGGGATGGAAAATCCGAGACACACCTTAGTTTCTCAGGGTCCGGTCGCACGCCGTCAGCTGAAACAACGTGCCCGAGGTATTTCACCTCGTTTTTGAGGAATTGGCACTTAGAGGGCTTCAGCTTGAGACCCGCTCCTCTTAGTCGCACCAAAAACCTGCTCAATATCGCGCAAATGGTTCTCAAAACTGTCACTGTATATGATAATGTCATCCATATACACGAAGCACAGCCTCCCCAGAAGACCTGCCAGGATAACATCAGCGGTTCTCTGCCAGACAGCAGGGCTGTTGGCCAGACCCATCGGCATTCTTTTCCATTCATAGTGCCCTGAGGGCGTGTTGAATGCCGTTTTCTCGGCATCTGCCGGATCCATTGCTATCTGCCAGAATCCCGCCGCCATGTCCACTACCGTGAAGTACCTGGCAGAGCCCAGCTGAGAAAGCGTCTCCTGTATATTGGGGATGGTGTATGGATCGATGCGAGTTACGGCATTTAGTTTGCGGTAGTCCACTACCAATCGATACGAGCCATCTGGCTTTTCCACCAATAGTGCTGGTGCTCCCCAGGGTGACTTTGAGTGTTCGACAATGCCGCGATCAATCAGGTCCTGCACCTGCCGCTCCATCTCCTCACGTTGGGAGTAAGGAATCCTGTACGCACGCTGGTAAACGGGCGATGAAGTGCCGGTTTCTATCCTGTGCTTTATAACGCCACAGCAGCCCAAATCCAGGTTGGACGCGGCGAATACCTCCGAGTAGTCGTTCAGCAAACCAGCCAGAGCCTCCCTCTCCCTGGATTTTACGTGAGAAAGATCGAACGACACCTTTGGAGCAGCCGAAGGACTAGCATGCTCTACAGTTGCGAGTACCGTATCGGTGGGCTCACGTTGCTCTATCGCAGAGGTGAAAAAAGCCAATGTTTTGTTCTTGGGAAGGCTCAGTGGCTGCTGGCTACAGTTAACCACCCGTAGGGGCACTCTGTGGGCGTCATTAACTGTCACGAGGCACGCGGCTGCCTTCAGGCCATTGCTGAGAGAGTCGACCGGCTCAAGCACTCCCACGGCGCCGCTCTCTACATCTGAAGGCACAAACTCGTACAAAATGTGCTCCGACCAAGGAAGGACGACCGCCTCCTCGACCAGCCGGACGGCAACCCGCGAATATACCTTCTCCAATGATCCCACTGTTTGACGGGTGTCAATATCGGTAATGCGAATCTCAGCCGCTCTCCTGTTCAAAAACGGAACTTTTGAGCCGCCCGCATTAACCTCTTCCTCAGAGAATGAGACTACTACCTTCCCTTTTCTCAAAAAATCCTGCCCTAATATACCTGACACTCCGTTTGGCAGAGACACCGTGTCCGGGCATACGTAGCAGGGGTGCTCCAATGCAATTCCGCCGAGAGAGAAGTGTAACCGGTAGAGTCCACTTATGCCAAGAGGATCCCCCGTTATGCCTACAAATTTGGTTGCCATACCACCAGACGCTTCCAACACCTCGCGGTCCCCCTTCCTTCGAAGCGTGTTAAAACTGCTCTCCTTAAGCAATGTCACCTTTGACCCCGTATCTATCAACAATTCCATACAACAACCATTTAACTTGCAACGCGCAACAGGGCATGCCTCGTCGGCCACACAAACTACCACCACCTCATCATCTACTGCTCCCTCCCCACGCTCCTCAGGCTGGGGAGGACTAACTAGTTTTTTGACTCGGTATCTGGAGCCCCGCTGTAGGCTTGCTTAGGGCGTGTCTCGCCTGCTTCTCTTTGTGGCTCCCCACGGCGCACGTTTTGGCAGAACCTGGCGAAGTGTCCGCGACCCTGGCAAGCGAAGCATACGATTTCTTTAAAATCTCGCATACCGCGCCTGTAGCTTTGTGGCGGTCTCCGGTTTCCCGCGAATGGGCGCTGTTGAGCGCGCGCTTCAACCTGGCGTTCTACCTGCTGAGATAGCAGCTGTTCTAAGCGATCTAACCGCTCTGTCAAGAGAGCAACCTCAGGGTTGAGCACCGCTCTCTCTATGACGCGTACTCTCGCTGCGGCTGTCGTTAACGCCTCATTTTGTTCCTCATCCAATGCGGCCTCCACGGCTTGGTCGAAATTGCTCGGCTTGCGCGAGAGCACGAACCGGCGCACGGGGTCTTGCAGACCAGCCACGAACAAAGCGGTCATTTCCTCTTTAAGTATATCTTCCGCGTATTTCTTCTTAAGCTGGTCTCCTTCCTCCTCCCTGCTTAACGTATCGTGCGCTAGGCGCTGAAGCCGCGACGCAAATGTTCGCACGTCCTCCCCTACCATCTGTCCGGCGTCACGGAACCTCTGTACCCGCACGTGACGTGGTTCAGTGTCGAAATGCTCAAACGCGAGCTTCTTAAATTCCGCAAATGATTTTGTGGATTTTACTTTTTCGTCTCGCCATGCAAAATCATGAGCAGCTCCTGCCATCTTACACCTCGCCATTCCCAGCATTTGAGCATCGGACCATCCCCCCATTTTCCCAATCTCTTCTAGCATGGAAAAGAAATCGCAGATTGGAACCCCTGTCTTATCTCCTGTAAACGTCGGAATGACGCTTCCTAATGCCAGCATGCTTGCTCCGAGCGACGGCTGTGGAGTGGGAGCTCCTCAGATAAAGACATTTTTTTTTCAGTTTAAACAAACAGGTATATTCAATAATTACACATGATTAAGGTTATACATCAGAGGCTGGGGCGTCCGAGCTTACGTGCCGACGACTTCATGGGGGCGATGGAGTGGCTCCGGAGTTGGGCTCGAGCGGTTGCTGGCAGAAGCTGCACGCCGTCGGGCTTCGGCGCTGAAGGCCCTCTTGGCGAACGATGTCGTCCTCAGCTCAGACTCGACTGCATCCGTTTACATGTGCTTTTAAGCACTTGATTAACAAAGGACTAAGGGCGGTCATTTCCAGTGGCCCGCCCAAAGCATCAATTCTCCAATCCAAAATAACATGCGAGATGGGGACCACCCCTTGGGTTGGGCTTAGCCTCGAACCCAGAGTCTGTTAACAATACAAACTAAATAAACAACAAAAACGCCACCACTCTCTCTCAAGTGAGAGTATACAAAGGCTCTCTCTTCGGAGCTAATTCACTAGCGCCTGTCTTTCCACATTCTTGGCGAGTACTGCCTGTCCGCCATGACAGGTGTCCGTCACGGCCCTTCTGGGAATGCGCTTTTGTTCACGAGGCACGGCGGGAAGCTGTGGGTGCCTTCCCGGCGATAGCCCACGTCGAAAGGGGAAGGAGGGAAAGAATGTTGTCTTCGCGGTAGCGCATAGCGTCGGCTGTGGTACGGCGCGCTCTGGCCCGCTGACAGCTCCCTTGTCCTGGAATGTGCCCGGAAATTGGGGAGGATAAAGCCTGTTTCCCCGCGGCGGCGGCGGCGGGTCCGGTTGTTCTGGTCGTCACTCAAAGAGCATGGCTGGGTAATTGATGATGCCGCTGTCACGGCGGCGGGTCCCTTCGTTCTGGTCGTCACTCAAAGTGCATGGCTGGGTAATTGATGATGCCGCTGTCATCTGGGTCTCCGTCTACGCCGCGCCGTGGAACGCGGAACCTCGCAGCACACAAGGAATGTCACAGTCTGTTTGTGCTGAATGTCTATAGCAGCCCAAAGTTACGGAAAGCAAGCTTCGGCCCGCTTTTTCAGGCGACACTGAAGCTCGCAGGCAATCACCCCGTCATTTTCACGGGAGACTTTAATGCCCAACACTCGGCTTGGGGTTACGCACAGGAGGACATTAAGGGTAGAAAACTGTGGCTCACCGCACAACAGTGTGGGTTGACTCTTCTTACAGATCCACTTGTCCCCACCCGCTGCGGTAACAGTGTTTCCAGGGATACGTCTCCCGATCTGACTTTTGCTAAAAATTCGGGCACTCCAACATGGATAAACACTCAACAAAATTTCGGCAGCGATCACTACATATTGGAAATAGTGACCTCAACTGGCCCCAAACGTCGTAGCGCTCGAGCCCCCACCCTTGTCGATTGGGACACGTTCCGCGCTAAAAGAGCCGCTCGAGAAGCTGATACCCCCGAAATACTAGACATAGATATCTGGGCACAGGATCTTTGTCAAGATGCCAAAGCAGTCACCCATACGTTAGACCAGGCTGACCACCTGGAGATTGCGGACAGCCGGCTTCTTCACCTATGGGAGGCAAAGAGAGGACTCGAGAACCGACTCAAACGACCGCGGTGGAACCGCAATCTGCGCAGAAGAATAGCGAGGCTAAACAAGGAGATCGAGGATCATGCAGCTAAACTTACTCAACAAAACTGGGATGACATATGCAACCAAATGGATCGCAATATGGGAGTCTCTAGGACTTGGCACTTGCTCCGTCATCTACTTGACCCTACAGGTAGCAGAACCACCCAGAGGCAGAACCTGCAGAAGCTTGTGCATGAGTATGCAGGCCCACCAGAGGACCTTTTCCTTGAACTTAAAGATAGATATATTGGCAATGCTCCTATCCAAGCCTTCCCAGATTATGCTGGTCCGGAAAACACGCAGCTCGACTCCCCCATTACTGTGGATGAGGTTAGGGCAGAGATTGCCAGGCTAAACTGCAAATCCGCCACTGGCCCAGGTGCAGTATCGAACAAGATCCTCCGCAACCTGGATGAAGTGTCGCTACAATTACTAACTGAGTATATGCAGAAATGCTGGTCGGAGGGCTCCATCCCACAAATATGGAAAACGGCAGAGATCATTCTCATCCCAAAGCCAGGGAAGGCACTCAGCCTTGAGAACCTCAGGCCTATTTCGCTCACGTCTTGTGTAGGTAAGCTCATGGAGCACGTAGTTCATACCCGCCTCAAACGGTTTATGGAGGAGAACGAGCTGTACCCTCCAACTATGATTGGATTTCGACCAGAACTTTCTACGCAGGATGTAATGCTTCAGCTCAAACATCAGATTATTGAGGCAAAAACGCGGGACACCAGAATACTTCTTGGACTTGACCTGGAAAAGGCCTTTGACAATGTCAGACATGATGCGATCTTGGAGAACCTGCATGAACTCGGGGTGGGAGCCCGCACCTTCAACTATATCCGCGACTTTCTCTCAGGTAGAAAGGCGCATTTTCAAGTAGGAGGTCTCCACTCGCATGACTTCCCCCTCGGCAACAAGGGCACCCCGCAGGGATCGGTCCTATCACCATTTCTCTTCAACGTTGCAATGTTGAAACTTCCACACCAATTAGCGCAGGTTCCGAAACTCCACCACAGCCTCTATGCTGACGATATCACCTTGTGGACCGCCGAGGGCAATGATGCCGAAATCGAGGAGAGACTACAGCATGCAATAGATATCGTGGGGAACTATGTAGACCCTAGGGGGCTGCGGTGCTCTCCAGCCAAATCTGAATTTCTCATATTCCGCAACATCAGATCCCTTGCGCAAACCCCACCGGCCATCGAACTCAGTATTCGCGGAGTCCCCATTCCTCGAGTGCCCAAAATTAAAATCTTGGGCCTAATTCTACAAGAACACGGCTTCAATGGTGACGTAATTCGGAAGCTTCAGGGAACCTCGCAGCAAATTATGCGACTCATTCGCCGCATTAGTAACCGCCACTCGGGCTTGAAGGAAAGCAATACTCTCCGTTTAGTACAAGCCTTTGTGATAAGCCGCATAGCTTACGTATGCCCTTACCTACATCTCAAGTCAGCTGAAAAAGAAAAAGTGGAGGCCATAATCAGAAAATGCGTCAAACAGGCAGTTGGGCTACCCATGCACACAGCGACTGAGAAAGTGTTAGGTCTCGGTCTTCATAACACCCTAAGCGAGATTATTGAAGCGGTATCCGTCTCGCAGTACGAGCGACTATCGGCCACACCAACTGGCAGACACATTCTGTCCACACTAGGCATAACATACGAACGACAAGGCGGACCCACAACTGACCTTCCCAAACATATACGCCAGCTTCTGGTCATTCCTCCACTACCTCGGAACATGCACCCAGATTTCCACGCTGAACGTCGTACAGAGAGAGCCAAATCATTAGACAAACGCTTTATTAATGATACCTCTGTGGTATATGTAGATGCGGCAGATTCTTCGGCTGACAAGATGGTAGCTGTGGTCACCACGGAACGTGGTACACTCATAACTGGGGGCACTATACGCACTCAGCACACACATGTTGGAGAAGAAACAGCCATCGCTCTAGCCATTGTGGGATCCTCGGCAGAAACCATTATCAGCGACTCAAAATTGGCTATACGTAACTACACGTTTGGAAGAATCTCCCCACAAGCAGCACGGATTCTGCTAAAGTATCAGCCCACGCGGCGCATTCGCCTAATCTGGACGCCTGCTCATGCTTCCCTTGCTGGTAATGAGGCGGCTCATAACCTAGCTCGAGAACTGTCCCGCCGAGCTGGGTCGTGCAGCCCACCCGCCCTATACTCTGGCAAGGACAGGTTGTTTTCTTACAGAGAAATCCTGCAGCACTACAGGCTTGCAAGACTCAGATTCCCCCCAGCAGATAAAACGCTCTCCAAGCAACAGGCCAAAGCCTGGCGTAAAATTCAAACTAACACTTATCCAAATCCCCAATTGTGTAGCTTCTATTCGGAAGGACTCTACTCAAACAAATGCAAAAATTGTGATGCGAAAGCCGATCTAAATCATATGATCTGGAACTGCCCGCAGTCCCTACCCGCGAGTCACTTCATTACCGACTCTGCTCATTGGGAGGCTCTATTGCTCAGCCCCGACCCGGGGATACAGATCAAGCTTCTCCAGCTGGCTGAAGACGCCGCCGCTGCCCAAGGGATAGCGGCCGCCGTTTAAGCGGGGGGCGACTTCGTGTCGCTCCTCTATATCCGCTGGAAATAAAGTTTCACAACCAACCAACCCACGCCGCCTAATAGAACGATCGCCGCGTAGCGCCATCTATCAGAGAAATTACGATACACGTCTACCCATCGTCGAGTTACCCCTCCTCAAGATACGTCCCAAATAGAATTTACGTCGTTTGTGGGGTCAAGGTGGGCCTAGAATTCGGATTTCGGTTCGATATGTCAACGCTTCAATTAGTAATTGCGTGTATACAATGTTTACCTATAATTTCATTGTGGTTTTATTTCTGTACCACAAACCATAGGGGGTTTATTTGCCTACCAAATTCGGTATACATCTGTCCCCGGATGGGTGCCCTTTGTTGTCCGAGTATATGTATAGCGGGACGAATGTATACATGTACACATAATTTATGTCATGATGACTTCGCTAACGTCAAGAAGGGCATTTCGTCAAGAGAAACGTCAAGGAAAAACGGGTCAGTTCTCCTACCCGTTTTTAGAATATTTTTTGGTGAGGGTGCGGGAGAAATTGATGAGAGGGCACAACCAATCATAATGGCCGCCATTCTGGGTTGGACAAGCCGAAACTATGCCGCCATTTCGTCCCCTGACATCATACCTGTATAGTTTCACCTTTATCCAACATATTGGACCATGGCCTCATCATTGGTGCGCGGCAGCTGGTTGTTTCTACAATGCTATTGTAGATGGCGCTACAAGTCTCATTGCTAGACCCGCTGTTTTCTAGTTGCAGTCACAGATGACGCTTTGATCTGAGGGTGCTGGGAGACCTCACGAAATCTCGAAACGTGATGAGTAGTTGCCGCCACAGGTGGCATTGTGACCAAGGGTTCCAGCGGATCCCGCGAAATCTCTAAACGGGATGAGTAAGAGCTAAGGTTCTTAAAAAAAGCCCAATAGGAACATATACCGTAGTATACAGTATGTATACAAGCAAGCAAGTTCGACTACTGTGTATGTTCCTATTGTGTCGCTTGCGGAGGCTAAACCCAACAATTTACGAGGAAAAGGGAATAACGATTACAACTTAGAAAATGCAGATAGTTATTGCTAAGTGCTTCAATCGCAATTTTGCCATTTACGCATATGGCTTAAATGCTACTGCTGCTTCGCATCGGTTTGGGGAAATCCTGTTCCTTTTCCAGGTGGGATACGAGTCCTTTGCTTGTGACAAAGGTCTTGGTACGGACTTCAGCATCTTGCTTTGAGCGCGCTTCCAGGCAGCGTCTCGAAAGTGTTCCTTGTCTCAGCTATCGGCCGCACTTTTGCGGCTCTGGCCTCCTATCGATGTGCAGTATCAGGCTGTGGACTACGCATGAGAGTGATGGCGCCATCGAGGACACCCTCCAAGCAGCCTCCAGTCTGACCCAAAACAATGCAGTTGGCGTCGGACTTCCTTGCTCACCAGAGGCGTGCGAACTGCTCTGCATCCGTCCCAAGAACCGCACCTCCCCCTGCTCTCCCATCGTCATTGAAATGAATGGCAGAGTGGTACCAGAGGTCAAAACTTTCCTCCGAATACTGGGTATGCATATGACTTGGTTTGGTTTATGGGGGTTTATCGTCGCAAAGTGACTCAGGCTATGAGGGACACCGTAGTGAAGGGATCCGGAAATTTTGACCTCTTGGGTTCTTTAACGTGCGCTAACATCGCAAACTACACCGGCCTCTAGAATTTCGCCTGCATCGAAATTCGACCGCTGCGACCGGGATGGAACCCAGAGTGATGGGGAGAACACCACTACCTTCAGGAGACTCACGCACGTAGCAGGGGCGATCTCGCACCTCATCCGTCGGGCATCGGGCCACCACAGAGGAATGAAGAGCACGACCTGTGTCGCCTTCTAGGCGCCTTTCTTCTCAGCCGCAAACTGTATTCCACCAGTTATCTGCAGCTCTCTCGCCTTGACTTTGACGCCTTGGATGCCCTCATTATTCGGGTATACAAGGTGCCCCACCTCGTTCCCGTAAATGCACCTGCCGACCGTCTCTAACTATACCTTCACAACACAATCGGGGAACTCGTAGACGCGCACTGCCAAGCACAATATCTTAGACGCACAATTGCCACTGGCCGGCATATCCTGCATTGCCGTGCAATCCAAGTACCTACCAACGATACACGATTACTCTATACCAAGACCTCTTCACCATGAACTGCTCATTAGCCCGCTCTCTCGTAACATGCACCACGAACACCATGACCAACTCCATAGCGCTCGCGCTAAAGCACTCCACCAATATTACGGCTCAGAACCGGACGCCGCATGAGTAGACGCAGCCTGGACAGGCGACGGAGTGGCCGCTGCAGTTATTGATCACGCTCTCTCCCCCCTCGGTACCCGTACTCTTCTCTCCAGACATCTCCCCCGTGGCTGCAGAGCAAGCTGCCTTTGCGCTCCAAATTGTCAGCACAAAAGCCCGGTATGTTTTATCCGATTGAAAAACTGCGATCCGAAATTGCACACGAGGCTGAGTCCACGTGCCTGCTTTTTGAATACTGGACTCGCCTGCTGCACCGCCTCCCTGTGTTGTGTCTTTCTTCCACCTCGGTCCTCGTTTTTACCGTTAAATACATCATGATTAAGATTCAACTCGCCCAACTTTCCATCTTACTATTGTCATGTGGAGTTGATTTGGGTTCCCGCGCACTTCGGCCATCATAGAAACGTGGCCCCCAACTTTTTAGCACGAGGTTCTTTAAACCAGACTCTGGTGGCCTATCACCCGGGACTCACGAATGATTAATAATTGGTTTTGGGGGACAGTAAATGGCGCAGTATCTGTCTCACATATCGTCGGATACCTGAACCGCACCGTAAGGGAAGGGAAAAAAGAGGCAGTGAAAGAAAGGAAGAAAGAAGTGTCGTAGTGGAGGCCTCCGGAATAATTTCGACCACCTGGGGATCTTTAACGTGCACTGACATTACACAGCACACGGGCGCCTTAGCGTTTTGCCTCCATAAAAACGCAGCCGCGGTGGTCGGGTGCGAACCCGGGAACTCCGGACCAGTAGCCGAGCGCCCTAACCACTGAGCCACCACGGCGGGTTCACGAATGAGCGAGCGCACACTTTCAGCGAGCTGACGCTGGCTTCCAGGGCCTTGCATCTGCTATACCCCCCACCACACAAGCCTTCAGTGGGGCTGGCGCTCTGAGCAGCCCAGACGACGCAGCTGGTGGAGCTCATCTCCTCACTTGGTCTTACGCTGCTCACGGGTGCTGCTTGTCCAACTTTTGCGGGCAACTCGGTTACGCGAGACACATGATCTGATGTGTGATCTCCTGGGAGAACCTGGGGGACACACTTGGTAGAGATCATTGCTTTTTCCGGACCACTCTTCTGTTGAAGGTGGCTCGCAAAAAGTAGGGCCAGGCCAAATTGGCCGAGTGACCTAAGTTTCGAACGCAGGAGATACCACCCGTGCTTTTTGTACTGTGGAATGTCTTTGCAACGGACAGTAAGCTGATCGGTCTGTAACCTCTCAAGTCCTTGGCGTCTCCTTACTTATGAATTAAGATAATGCTTGCATTCTTCCAAGCTTCTGATACGGTCGAGGTCATAAGGCATTGCGTATACAGGTTGGCTAGTATTTCGAGCAGTTTCCCTTCCATCCATCAATACATCTGTTTTTACCTTATTCTCACCAGCTGCTTTTCCCCTCTGCATTGCTCCTAAGGTCCTCTTCCTCTCTTGAGTCACCCGAATCAATCAATGTGGAAATGACCGTAGTCATTGCCTGGGGAACTGTGTCGCGATGATCAACGTCATGAACAACTCATGGACACAAAATGTGTCATAGAAGTGCTCAGTCTGTGGTCACAAAGTTAGTCACAAAAAATGTGCTCAGTCATGGATCACAAAAAGTGCTGAGTCACGGGTCACAAAATGTGTCTCAAAAAGTGCTTAGTCATGGGTTGCAAAAAGAGATGAGTCACGTGTGACAATATGTCACAAAAGTGATGAGTCATGGGTCAAAAATGGGTAACAAATAGGGCCGAGTCATGGATCACACAATGGGTCACAAAAAGTTTAAGGCGGGGCTGAGGTGCCCACTGATATGTCGAGACCTGAGTGCTACAGCGGTCTTTCCTTTCGTTAAAAACGTTTCCTTTCCTAAAAACACATGCTTTCGCATTCCTCCACGTAAGAATACTTAAGTGCGCTCACAATTTTTCCGAAGCCCTGTACTACATTACCCGCCGCGGTGTCTCAGTACTAGAGACTTTTAGGAGAGCGGGCCAGCGGCCAGCGGAGAGGAGCGGACGAGAGAGGACGCCAGTGCGCATGCGCAGGATGCTCAGGCGGCCAGCGGGTTTACGGCGCTGCGCGCTCGCCCGCTCGTCTCGTCTTTCCAGCGGGGATCGCCCAGCCAGTGCGAGCGAGCGAGCGTCGTCGAGATTTAACATGGCGGCCTCCCGTGCGGACGTTGCTGCGTCGGCTTCATCGAGCACGGGCGCGGCGCAAGCACGCCTGCAAGCAAGGAAGCCACGCAAATGTTTCAGCGCGCAAGACGATCTTTGCCTTCTGCGGGAAGTGGCCGCGACAAGGCCATTCGGGGACGAGCTCAAATGGGTGAGCGTCCTCGCGAGCGTTAACCGGGCGGTAGGCCGAGAGCTAACGCTTCGCGGGATAAAAGATCGCGTAGATCTCATCGGCTACTGGAGGCGGCAAGATGCGAAGGATCTCAAAAAGTGAGCGTGTTTTTGTTTGTTCTCTTTGCAGCTCTGGCGCATATGTTTATGTGACGTGTATTTTTTGGTCTATTCAGATCGGGGACCGAAGAGCAGTACACCGAAAAGGAGCAAATTCTTCAGGACCTCTCCGACTACGCGCGGGCTGTGCAGTACGAGCCAAGGATTTCCCCCAAGGAGTGCAGGCTGCGCAGTGCGTTCGAAGAAGCTAGGAACGGCTCACGACGCCTCAAGGACGAGTAGGGCAGCTCAGGAACGACGAGGTGTGAGCCAGTTAGAGGAAGAACTTGCTGGCGACTGCTCCTATTCGGCCGAGCCAGCTTCGCAAATTTGCGTACCTGGTGAGAACGACGGTAAGTTTTTGTCATGCCTGCATCTAAGTTTGCCTTCTTGTGTTTTACATTTCGACCGGATAACTCTAAAGCCGCATGCACGGCCCGTAAGCTCGTGTACTGGGCTTCCTACAAGTATCCCGTTTGAGCACACATGAAACACTCGAGTTTTCATGTCGTTGTCTGTGTTCTACCTTGTTTTCTCTTTCTCTGAGCCTCTCGGGAGGGGTAGGGGAGGGTTCACCGCGTGACTGTGCATAGAGGTGTATCACAGGCTGCTGCGTGCTCACTCTTTGCGGACTGAATCAAATGATAGCAGAGCTGACAGTTGCATGCCAGTGGGCTGAGCTTTTTATCGCACCTAGTGATAGGTGAAGAATATCTTAGCGCGACTTGTATACAGAGGTGCCTAATTCTAGCACAACAGACAAAACAAATTAGGTTATAGAAGGATCTGGGGCATCATGAGCTGATTTCGAAGTCTAACTGCTTGGCCCATACGAAATGTTAGAGCTGAAACGGGACAAAAATTTATGGCTGGTTTAAAATCCTTGTAGCAGCCTCCATTGCTAGCCAGGCCAAACTTCACGTAAAGGAGCGCTTGTAAAATCTAGTTAGGCACTTTATATTTCAGGCTGTGTTAGTGACAGAGACGTAGCTTAACACTCGCTCGACGGTGACGTTTCATAAGTGAATGACAACAGAGTGCCAGCTCAGACATCATTGGGAACGTCAGCTTGCCGGCAACATCTTTTACATTTCTCAAGCTTACCCAGAATTCATTTTCAACCGGGTAGGCTATGCCAGATCGTCGAATTTCATTTATAGCTGGCAATCATCGGATTGTATTGCATAATTGAATTTGTAGTTATAAAAGCACTGAGTGAGTGAGTGCCAGATAAAAATCACTGAGTACTTTGCGTTTTTTATCCAGGAAGGCGCAGGTTGCTCAGAAGCTTTAGGCTAGGGGTAACTTCTTTAGTGCACACAAAAATAAAGTTGTGGTGTCTATCCAACAGAAAGCGTTTGTTAGAGAAGCTGGGAAAAGACGTTTCGAGGTTGTTAAGAAAAGAATTCCGATGCACTGAAATGTAATATGTATGTGCTGCTCCCATTTCGCTCAGTTGTCCTGTGTAGGTGAAGCTATTTAAATTTTTGCCATTAACTTTTTCACAAAAGAGATGAAAAGGGCCTCGCATTGAATGAGCTTGTTCATTCGCTCAAATTTACCGATAAGTAGAACAAAAAGTAGATTTTGCTGATCAGTGTACATTCCGCTTAATATGCACTCTTGCTGCCTTGCAGCGTTTTACTTTTCATTGCTTCAGAGTGGGCTTTCAGTGCAGCCCACTGATTCATGATTCCATGCAAGGCAGGTGCAATGCTGATCCATCATGTCACACTGAGTCGGGTAGGTGTCTGTGCGATAAGATGGCACTCACAAGATGTGCCACCATCACCTCGGGGTATGTCCCAAATGATAATGAGGGACATTGCCCCCTTCTCTTGCCCTTTTGGAGAATGTGTAATCCATTTGAACGTTTCGTACACATGAATTCTTGCCTTAGAATAGCAGCCAAGGCAGTCAGTGTGGAGGTAGCACATTGACCGCCTGATGACAGACAAGCTCTAGGAAATGATATACACACACTTTAGAAGCACGCATATTCTACCTTCATTTTTGTCTACAGGCTGTTGGGCTGCCCACACAGGACACTTGCCCAGTATATCCCGAGGCCCACACAAAATTTAGTATCATTTGCATCAGCTAACAGGGCTCCAACGGAGAAAACAGTTTTTAACACTGGCACAAAGTAGAGAAAGGTTGTACGAAAACATTCAGAATATTTATTACAAAACAATATATATTGACATGGGCACAGCAAAAAATGTAATCCAAAAAATAGCCACATAGACAAATGCAAAATTTCAGTGCCAAATCGGACGAACAGTAGCCCAATCTGGCAACCCTGCTTGTACGATTTTGCCTCCTCCTTTTTTCATATATTATAAACAGGATCGCCAGCAGCCCAGCTGTTTCTCAGCGTTTACGATGAGGAGCTTGTGCTGGGACCATCTGCCGCTACCAGTGACAATGAGCGGGAACGGATGGATGGCTACAAGCGAGGACTCCTCGGCGGACGACGGGTTCGTCCCAGTGATGAGCAAGAAAGGCAAGAGAAGTCTGCGTAAGAGTGAGGACTCGTCCTCATCAAGTACATCTACCGTCATCACGACGTGTAGTGCATCGGCACATATAGTCCTGTTTCCGCCTGAAACGCCCACCGACCACCTCAACCTGCTAACAGACAAGCTCCGTCGGTAATCCTCGAGGCTCGCGTCCCGGGGCTGATCAAGGATGTCAGGATCAACAGCCGAAGGAACCTCCTCGCCATCGATGAACCGGAGTGGAGCGCTTTGGAAAGTCTAGCCACCATCAAGAACATCGGAGACACCCCCTTCGCTCTCTTGCTCTTGAAAACAATGGCGCAACCGCTGGCGTCATTTACGACATCGATGCGAACATCTCTGACTACGATCTGCCGATACTCATTAAACCAGCGACGAACAGCATCCAAATAACCAAGGTTCAGCGCCTCGGCAAGTCAAGGTGCGTTAAGCTCACTTTTAAAGGCGACTGTATTCCATCGCAGGTGAAGGTTGGCCACTTTCGACATGCAGTGCGCCCATTCGTCCCGAAGCCTCTTCAGTGTCGGAAGTGCATGAAAATTGGGCATGTAAGTGTTGTTTGTAATAACACCATAGCATGTCCACGCTGCACAGAAACACATAGCGCTGACAGTTGCCGCGCTACTGCCATGAAGCGCGCCAACTGCTGTGGCCCTCATGACACTTCTTCGAAAATCTGTCCCCACCGGTAGAAAGGGCGGGCGGTGTTGAAGCAAATGGTGCGAGACCATTCAATGCACAGAGAGGCCGCCGCTACGGTGTGTCGGCGTCCTCGTCGCCGACGATCTACTAGACAAAAGGCGGGCAGCGGCAGGGGAGCCCCCATCGCTACTGCGACTTGTCCTCACCCACCACCGAGTTATGTAAGCCCGGTGACTGGTGAAGCCTGAACGAGTTCTTCACAGGTGGCATGGCCACCATTGCCGCAGCCACGCTAGACCTTTGTGTCTGAGCAGGCACCACGCCCCCACTGTCCCACGCCTACAACTGAGTGAGCCCAAGGCAGAGATCCAGCCCTTGGTGAGGAAGTGCAGGTGTTCGCCACCTTGGTCATTTATGAACGCCATGCGTGTGATGCTGTCTAGCTTTCACTCGCCAGCAACACGGAATGCATTGCAGGTACTGGACGCACTAAATCCAGTCCTTGCAGCTTTCCACTAGCAGACACAATGGCTCTCCCAGCATTACCATTTGAAAACCAAGAGAGAAGCATCGATTTTCCAGTCGAATGTCCGTGGACTCAATTCCCGCATTTCGGACATCCGCTCATACACATATTTCCAATCCTTGTGATTTGTGATAAACACATATTTCCTTGTGATAAAACAGATTTCCAATCCTTATTATTTGTGAGCCCAATTTACAAAATCCCATTCGAATTTTTGGCTATGAAGCTTTTGCATCCTCCACGCGCAGGGAAAATACCAAGGTCATCCTCTACATTCGAAGGGATCTTACTTATGTGCAGCATACGGTTCTCCCTCAAACCCATAACCAGTGCGCCTGTTTAACGGTGAAAAGGCGCACCCTGGCGTTTACGCTTGGGGGCGCGTACTTATCTCCAGCAACGTTTGACGCCGACAGACTGACGGACTTGTTGGCTGTAACACCTGGGCCTTGGATCGTCACTGGTGACTTTAATGCCCATCACGCCATGTGGGGAGGCATCCGGATGTTTTCGAAGGCAACAAGCCTTGTCTGTTTCGCCTCTGACCAAGACCTACAATGCCTTAACGACGGTTCTCCGACGCACATTCGCGGGCTGCCTTACAGCAGTTGTCTGGACTTGGCGTTTGTGTCTCGGTGCCTTGCGAGACGCGCCCGGTGGTCCGCCGACGTAGAAACGCACGGAAGGGACCACATCACTACAGATATTTTTGTTCCTGGTCCCGCTGGATGCAGATCTGCCAAACGTTTGCAAGGAATAAACTGGGCTATGTTTAAAGCCTTTATGGCGGAAGCCAGCAGAGAAGATATTACAACAGGCATTGAAAAGTGCGTCAAGGTGGCTATAGAACACGCGAGACGCTTCTTCACTCCAACGCTAAAGTTCACAGACTCCGATGTGGAGCTGCAGCGCCTCCAATCGCTTCGACTAAAAGCAGAGTGAAGATACAGGCCCACAAAGTCGCTGCACGACATAAGGGATGCAAGGCGCACACAGAAGAAAATCGAGCGCAGAATTCAAATCTTGCTCGCTGAGCGTTGGAAGGCATTCTGTGAATCACTGGATCATCGAAAGCCTCTCTCACGCATCTGCAGTGTGGTGCGTGGTTTGCGAACATCTCCTCAGCAGCTCCAACCATTCAAGTCTTTCGCACTGCGTCAGCGACGTAGCGAAGTGGAGATTAGTGAATATTTTTGCGCAAGAATAGCAGGTCCGAGGAATGAATCCACAACTCTGAATTGCTGCGAAGTGCCTAGATCTAGGGATTCGCGAATGGATATTTTTTGTCCAGGGAAGAACTAGACACCGCCATGGCCGGTTGCAGGCGGTCTTCATCGCCGGGGCCCCATGGAGTTACATACTCTGCACTTGAAAACCTTGGTCAGGAGGCTCGACGTGTTCTTTTGGACCACTTCAACTCATCATGGTGTGCGAGTACAGTTCCGGACACGTGCAAATCAAATTGTCTGGTTCCAGTCCTTAAACCTGGAAAATCGCTGCTTGACCTGGAATCGTACCGTCCAATCGCAATGGCTAGTTGCGTGGGCAAACTCATGGAAAGAATGGTACTTACGCTAATTGAGTGGTATCTGGAGCGCTATCAAATATACCCGGATGTAAAGTACGGGTTTCGGCGGGGACGTTTGTCTATTGATAGCGTGATTGACCTGGTGTCATCCGTTCAACATCGGAAGCATCTTAAGCGCTTGACCGCGGCGTTGTTTCTGGGTTGTAAAGGGGCGTATGGTAACGTCACTCATAAAGATATTTTGAACTTTCTGGAAGCTGCACAACTTAATGGTCGCATGTTATGCTGGATACGCAGTTATCTGTCCAACAGATCACTATTTATGCAGACTGAGGACGGACCAACATCTTCACATTACTCATCCCGTGGGGTCCCACAGGGCGGAGTACTTAGCCCAACGCTTTTCAATCTTGCGCTTGTCGGCCTTGGCGATGTACTACCACAGTCGGCGAGAGTCTCAGTATATGCATACTACATTTGTATTGGTGCATCAGGAGTTACGCGTCCACAAGTTCGAGCAAGGCTTCAAAAGGCGGCAGGCAATCTTGCGGCCTACCTCCTCTTGCAAGGCCTGGATATTTCTGCAGAAAAATGTTGTTGCCTTTACGCGCAAGAGCATCTCCCATTACACCGTACGCATAAATGTGTCAACAATGCCCTACGAAAGAAGCCATCGCTTCCTTGGAGTAATCATCGATCGTAATATCACATGGAGCCCACATATCTCGTACATGAAAAACCGACTGACATCGATCGTTCACGTTCTCCCCTTTCTCGGAGGGAAGGCGTGGAGAGCATCAGTGCAGTCGATGCTCCAGCTGTACACCACATTATTCATGGGATTCCTTCGGTACAGTATCCGTACGTGCACTACGAAACTTGAGGAAAACGAACATACGGTGTCTGCAAAGTGTTCAGGCTCAAGCTCGGTGGACGTGCATAGGACTGCCAAAATGCGCGTCTACACCCGCAACAGTACTCATTGCTCAGGAGAATACAGTGACTGCCTATGTCACAATCGATGCCTTGAGATCGCATATTCGTCACCTCTCTCTGATTCCCGCACGCCATCTTGCCAGTCTTCCTGCTAACTGGCCGAGTTGATCGTTTGCGAAAATTATTGATGCCCATCGCGACTTCCTACCAACCCAATTTACACCAGCCTCTAGACCGTCTTCTCCATTATGGAGTCTGCACCAACCTCGTGTGGTTCTTTCCATCAGCACTAAAACGGGCCACTCTAGAATATTTGCATGAGAAACAAGCACACCGACTGCACGTATACACCGATGGCTCATTAACCCCTTCCAGTTCCTCGGGCTCCGTAGTTATCCCCGCAAGAGCCATAGTTAAGAAAGCGAAAACAACACACCGGACTTCATCGACTGATGCAGAACTCACTGCTATCGGTGTCACCATTCAGCATATATGTGAAGAATCACCCCAGCAATGGTCTGTTTTCACTGATTCAAAGGCAGCCCTCCAAGCGTTACAATCTGCTCTTCGTCATGGGTCCCATGAACAACTTGTCACGGAAATCCGAGAGCTCCACCACACAGCCAATAACATAAGGGCACGATACTGTTTACCAATGCTGCCAGGACACAGCGGCATCGAAGGAAACCACCGCGCGGACGAGGCCGCGCGAATTCCTCACCATGAGGGCGATTATGTGTCCATCCCCATCTCGAGAGCCGACGCAGCGGGTAGGCTTAGACCACTGTCGCGGGACATCACGCTTGCCGCGTGGAATTCAGGCCAATTCTCGCATTCGCGTTTAAAAACCTTGATTCCAGATCATAAGCTTCGGCTTCCTTCTGGCCTAGCACGACGTGAAGCAACTTTCTTGTGTCGCCTCTGGCTTGGTATAGCTTTCACCAAGCAGTACGCCTTCTTAATAGGTATGGCTGACAGCCCTGCAAGTGCCATCGGCGGATATGAAGAGACTATAGGCCATATGTTTTGTTAATGCCCTGCCTACAGCGCCGAAAGACAGTCTCTCTGCCGTGCACTGGAGCATCTAGACCTGCGCCCACTGACGGAAACGAAGATTATCGGCTACTGGCCGCGGCGGTCGTCGGTGGTGAAGTCCTCCAAGGCGCTTCTCCGCTTTTTGAGAGGTTCTGGCATGCCCGATAGGCTGTGACTGTACTGAGCGCTGTGACGGTGCACAGTGACTTTATTTTCCGGCAACTATCTTTTCTCCTTCATCTTTTTCTCCCTCCACCCCTTTCCCCCGTGCAGGCTAGCAAACCGGCTATTCTTCTGGTTAACCTCCCTTCTTTTCCTCCTCCTCCCTCCTCCTTATTTCCAGGTTCTCCTGTTACAACGCCGACCACAACGCCAACACCCGGTTTCCTGCGACATGACCTCCTTTACACTGTCGCGTTAATAGGGAGTTATAGAGTAGCGAGCCCCAGCGCTACGTACGAGTGCGCCGGTGAGATTTAAAATAGGTGTCACCCTACGCAGTGGGGCCGCATCGATTGCAGGGCCTCTACGGCAAACCAAAAAGACACTTTTAAGATTTTAAAATATGCGTTTAAGCTTCGTAACAAACCGTTATTATTACAGCCATACAATTTAAGAGTAAAAATATAACAAGCGAGTGTTTTTAAACCAGCGTTTATTTTTAAAGCCGATGTGAAATCGGTCAGCCTTGGAGGGGATATCTGATTTAATATCTAATACGGGTCCCATTTGGACCCAAGGTATTAAAGTTTTTTTTTTGGAAATGTAGCGGAATGCTTTAACCTTGCTTCACCTCCGCCTCAGGTTGGCGCGGTATTGCAATGCCTCCGAGATCGGCCTGGGGCATTATAGCGCGCGTTTTTGCTTTCACTCTTTTTTCTCCTATCTTTCAACTCTCCTACTTTCAGCACGAGGCAGCGATTGTGGCTCGGCTTCAGCCAGTGGGCAGGCAGGTGCACGTTCCTTTTCATTCTTCCTGACAACAGCAACAGGTCGGACAAGTAACCTCCAGGGGACCAAACGATACGTACTCCGCTAGGTTTAGCAGCTCTGTGAACAAAGAAGCAATCTGAAAATTTGGCGCATTAAATCGCTAAAATTGTGTGGTGCGGGCATCTTCAGACAAAGGGAAAGCTTCGTGTGCCTTTCTGTTTGCCGTAAACTTAATACACGGAGTAGCGGCGACAACGAATCGGTGGTGAAGCGATATGCACCCGCTTTGACGTGATTGCCTTAACGTAGGGCCGCGTTGGGGCGCACGCGTGTGTGACCGTCCCGCGCTTTTCGTCGTCAAACGACGCGTATTCGCTAAGCCTATCAACTCTGTAACCACGGAAGCAATCTGAAAATTTGGCGTATTTTATCGTTGAAATTTTGTGGTTCATGTAATTTCGGACGAAGCGAAAGCTTCGTGTGCCTTTAGTTGGCCCTGAACTACGAATCGGTGGTGAAGCCAGAGGCCCCGCTTCAACGGGCGCCGCCATGTTTACCGAACGTAAACCGGCGTTGGGGCGCACGCTATTTCGGCAAAATAGCGTTCGCCGCCGCTAACGTTAACCCAAGACGGGCCTTGCTTTCTGCGCATGCGCATTTCGACGCCCCGAACTTCATAGGGGCCCCCTAACCTCATGGCCCGCTATTCTACAACTCTCTAATAGGTGTTGCAGGTCACGGTCTAGCAATGCAAGTGCAGTAAAGGGAAGCTCATTGAACGACATGGCCTCAGGCACTCGCTAGTCTCTTTCAAAGTATCTTTCAGATTGGAAAAAAATTTATTTACGCATGTGCACGTGCCAAGGTTACCAGTATCGTTGATTCGAAAAAAAAATACATTTACATATGTACACATGCCAAGGTTACCGGATACATTGATATTCACAAGCTGACATAGCGCTTCGAAGCACAAAAGAGGGCACTCATACTATAGTGTACTAGAACTTTTGAATGGCGCGACCGAAGCCGGCGCTCCTTGCATACCAGCGTCCCCCTTTTATGAAGAAAGTAGCGGTGGCGCTGGCGTCGTAGACTCTTGAAGCAAGTTGGCGTGTTCTGAACTGTATGCGTGTGTGTTCGTGAGCTCATGCGAGCTCTATCGCAGATTTGAGTCAAATGGAAAGAAAACAGCGTTTAAAGCACTGTTATGCGCCCGGGTGCAAAACTGCGTGCGCTCGCACGGTCCAAGGCAGCAAGGTATCGCTTTTTAAAGCCCCAAAGAATGAAGAGCGACGACTTGTCTCGGAGAGAAATGTTTGTAGGCTTGATAAGCCACTCGACGCCGATTGCGCTGCGTACAAGCTTCATTTTGAGCCTCATTCAATCGTGAGAGATTATGTGCACATAATAACCGGAACAGAAGTTCGAGTGCCAAGAGGCAAACCAACTCTGCGGCCTGACGCGGTGCCGACGATTTGGCCGAATGTGCCTTCGTACCTAACCAAGAAAACACCGGCAGCGCGGCCACTGACAAAACGGCGTCAGTTCGCGTCTGATAACGGCGGCGAAAGAAAACGATGTCGCATTCACCGAGTTAAAGTGGCGTCATCAGACGAACGTGCAACAGCCGCTACTGAGAATAACGAAGCCGATGGAGCGGATCACGCTGTCGTCGACTTTGGTTCTGAGCAAGCCGCCTCCCTTGACAACCTTCGGAAACTCGCCGTGCCATCGAGGTCGTGGGCACTACATGAATTCCCCGAGTTCAATGGTGTGTCATACGTTGCGTGCAAGTTGATCTTTCTCACAGGCGTACTCGCCATCGAGAGATCAGTGTTATTCAAATACACAGAGGAAGGCAGCGTGGATTGTGAAGTGTTCGTGCGGAACAAAACAATCGAGAAGTGCCGCTTAGTAACCGTGACGGAAGCCACAGACGGTCTTCAAAGAGCTGCTGGCATTCCACTTTGTTGCGGGGCAGTGGAAGCTTCGTCTCTGTCTGAGGTGACGATATGTCTCCAGACACGGACTGAGAACAGGGAAGGAGTCTTCTTCAGTGTGAAATGCATGGGAAAATCAGCAAAAGAAGGTGAGACACGATAAGAGTAAAATTATTATGAAGCTTAGCTTGATCAGCTTGTGCATGTTCTGATGTCATTTAGTGTTTCTCTGCAGAATGGTCACTGCCACTTTTGAGTAGCGTTTTTATTTTCTTGTTTTGAGTTATTAGCAACGCACTTGAAGAACATGGACATGAAAATGAGTGCTTCTTGTATGCCTTTTTTTCCTGTCACCGTGTTTGTCAAGTGCTGTGCTTATTAATAACTAAATCATGATTTATGAACTAGTTCATTAGTACCTCCTAGGAACCGAAGTGATTTCCTGTTATTTTTATGAATTATTTTATCAAGCAAATAGAATTACAGTATGCGTTACAGTCACTAAGTCCTGGTGCATAATCTTTTGGTTGCACATGTAGTACAGTTATATGCACTTGTAGGCAGCCACTTTGGATAGCGTCTGTTAGATATGAAAGCATCTCAATGATATTTCAATAAACATGTCAAAAAACTGCAGGGCTACCCTGTACGTCCTGCAAGTACGTGCATAAGGCTCTGCAAACCAGGAAGTGTCGCCTTCAAAGGAAAACGGCAAAACCATGCAATACATCCCGCAGGCTGCGAGCCATTAAGAAGGAAGCCAAGAGGCTACAGTCAGCTGTTGACACTCTTGGTAACAGTATTGCTAGAATGAAAGCAGCCACAGCAACGAGAACCGAGGACATCTTGGAGCAGAAACTGCAAAACCTGCCTAGAAAACAGCAGCTGGCTGTAAAGCATTGCTTTGAAGCGCCAAAAAGAAAAAGCACGCGAGGAATATCTTTGTTTTGGGGAATACCACGTACATTTTTTGTCTGTGTAAACCTTTTCCAGCTCTCTTTAAATAAACTGTGCATTTTCATTTACACATTTAAGCATTTCGTTTGTCTTGTTTCAAATTTAGACCAAATAAAAGGCATGCATATTTAAATATATTTGGGAGGTTGGCCACAATTTATAGATTATTTAGATGTCGTGCCAAATTATGTTTAGGGCAAGGTTATGGGTGCAACTCTCCGTGTTTAGTTACCCATTGCGGTAGTGCGATTATTCCATGGAAACAAATGCAAATAGAGTCTCGCAGAGGTGGGAAATGTTTAACGCATATCATGTTTTTAAGATGCTGCATTAGTTTTGTTCAAACGCTGATTTCTTATTCAAATCGACATGAAGCACATAAGTGCTCAATTGAGGAAACTGCCGGACTGATTAAAATGAAATTTGTTTCATTAAAGAGAGTATGCTAAATTAAAGCATCTGGGTGCTGCAGAATTTCGATTTCAGGCGCTGTACTCTCGAAAGATACCCACTATATTGAGCGCGTTAAAGAAAAAATGTAACAAAGCTTATAAACCTGTGAATCTGCTTGTAAACTGCGTCTGTTAGAGCCTCTCGAGTGGACAAATGAGAAATATAAGTGTACAGCTTGGAAGAAGTATTTACGATGTTTACGAAGATTTTGCAAAATTCTTCCTCTGAAATTACGGGTATATTTGAGAGTAGCGTATAATATATCAATTTTGTGCACTGTGCATGTCCCAGTGATTATTGCGGTATAAAAATTAGGGACATTTTTGTTTAGTACTGAGTTAAATGTGATGCTTGCCTTTTTTTAGTTTCTCGATATTTGTATCAAAAAGACTGACGGCGTTAATATAAACTCGGCTTCCTACAGTTTGATCATTTGAAAGTTTTCTTCCAAAATGCAACAAACCCCATCAAGAAGGGTGCAGTGGACGCCGAGCAAATTGGTCGTTCTTTTCGCCTGCATTTAGGTCTATATCTTACAGTTCGAATAAAGATTCTGATAAAAAAACTCTGTTTACATGTAGTGCATTAACTATCGCGAGAACGTAGCGCCACATGCGTGAGTCGACTCGCTCCCGTAAATCAACCCTCATCTGGCGCATTAATGCGATGCGCCTTCCTAGCGCATTAACGCTGTTCACATGAATGCGATTGGCTAGAAATTCGATGCGCAACTGACAATATCCACCAATTGTCTTCGGCAGAATTGCGACTGCAAAGATTATTGTGCAGTCGCCGCAATACTTCTCACACGCTCCACTAAGCTCATTAGAATGCGTTTTGTACAGAAAACTTGATCATAAGCAGGCAATACAATGATAGAAGGGCACTGATCGCTCATATAGTGACGTTTTATCCTGCTTACGAGCAGCAGGTTAGTAATATGGTTTTCTAGCATAACATTTTGTCGTGCTTCACCACAGCCACTCATGTTGCAACCATTTTGCGCATCATAAAAAAACCTCTGCGAGCCTACCAGGTGCTCGCCCAGCGCAAATTAGTTGTAGCCGGGACGGTAATGCTGCTCATTTGCGATTAAACACCCATTTTTTACGTTCCTTTTGTGAAAACTCACTGTTTCAGCAAACACACCGACGAGCAGCCGCATGCGAGGCCGGGGTGGCCAGGCGACGCTTTCAAGAGTGAGCGACTACAGCGCCGCCACTACTTTTCTACACAACAAGTACCTGTCCATGGCAGCCGGTCGAGCCATATTCTGGTAGCCGCTACTCAAACTACTAATAACGCCAGAAGGTCCAAGCGATGACATTTGATGCCAGTATTTAAAACATTCGTAGATGGACTGCAGCTGAAGGGAAACGTTCGAAGTTTTTCTTCCTGCTAGCAAAATATTTTGGCATATATAACATAACCAGCCATCCGCCTAACATCCTGTGTTATTCTTTAATCTCGCTTTGAGGATTACAACTCAGCTTTACCCAAAATTTAGACAATTATTTTAGGTTACCCAACACGATGTGGTGCCTACCTCGTAACGAAAATTGAAAATTTTCGCTTTGGGGAAAGGAAATGGCGCAGTATCTGTCTCACATATCGGTGGAAACCTGAACCGCGCCGTAAGGAAAGGTTTAGAGGGTCTAAAAGATAATAGGGAGTAAAAGATTGTAGGAAGAAAGAGGTGCCGTAGTGGAGGGGGCTCGGGAATGATTTCGGCCACCCGGGGATCTTTAACCTCGCAACAACCTGCCATGGTTTAAGAGGTCGGAGAAAGGCTGAAGAATCTAGAATACACTGCTATCGTGGCGAATGTCCGGACGCCGTATAGTAACTGTTACGGGTCCAATTGGACGTATTTTTGGAAATGCGGCGAAGAGTTTGAAGGTTGCTTCACTTCCGCCACCGGTTGGCCCGGTGTTGCACTACGTCCGCGATCGGCCTTGTCTTTAGCCCGTCTTTACTATCCTGTCTTTCTATCCCATCTTTCAACTCTCGTAGGAGAGCTGCACGTGGTTGCGATTGTGGCTCGGCTTGAGCCCAGTGAGCAGGCCTATGCACTTTCGTTTTATTTCTTCCTGGCAACAACAGACAGACAGACAGACAGACACTGCTATCGTGATCGTTCTTGCAGTAGTGGTTTTAAAGCGTTAGCTCTAATGGTCGCGTTTCGAGCCTCCGAGTTATGCTGATTCTACGAATAGAATCCAAGATGGCGGCCCTCATAGCAACGACATTGTATTAGAGCATTAAGCTCTACTTCTCTTGTTTCGGGCCTGAGCTTTCTGTGTTTTAACGCAAATCGTGACCCAATGGTTACAATGGTTACACCACTTCTGCGCATCACATCACTGGGACCACTACCAGCAACGACGTCACAGTATATAAGACAGCCTACAATCAACAGCCACTTCAGTGGGCTCGGCAGCACTGCGTCGACCGGCTTGCCTAAAATGTCTCACCTTTGCTTTGTGCAGGTAAAACATTCCTATCATCTTTTTGCTACGCGTACTAGTTACGCTGTTCTGGTTGTGCTGCCGAGCCCACGTTATTGCATTGCTCCTTCAACTGAGTGCACACGTGTATTGCTCGATCTTTCAGTCCTTTGCGGCCATATCGAGCTAAATAATGGGCTTATAATAAACTGCATATCTCCAACCAAAAATATTTAACTTTAACACATCGTTTCGAAGCCGACTCGGCTACTTCATCAGGGGTGACTTAGGGCAATAGCTAGCGCCTTTTAAGTATGGAGGGGAGGGGGAGGGTCAAAGGAACGACAGCTGTGACGCGAAAGGCGAGGGGGAGGGGTTTAGGCTGTTAGTCATGCTGGCGCACTGCAGGGAGTTGGTGAATGACGACTTTTTTTCGTTTAGTTGAAGAGCGAAGTCCCTGGGCATATACTGGTGGCAGATTTCCTTTTGTGTGGTTGATATTGTGTGGGGTGGTATGGATATTCCAGGATTCCAGATTTGTGGTAATTTGCGGTAATTTGTTTCGGTTCCGAGGATGCGGGTTTCTTCGAAGTTGATTCTATGGTCGGAGCCCTCGGAATGTTCGCTTACTGGATTGCGTTCTCTTGCGAATTTGCGGACGTCATTTTTATGTTGCCGAATTCTTTCTTTTAAATTTTTGGTTTCGCCGATGTAGCTTGCGTCGCAGTCGGCGCATGGAATTTTTTAGACAATGCCTTGGGCTCTTTCTCTCGGCGACCGGCCTTTGGGAACAGGTAGGCCAAGCGCAACAGTGTTTGTGGGCTTGTGCGCAACCTGGAGACCCTATTTTTTCAGGATTCCGTCAATGGTCTCGCTGACATCTCCGACATAAGCTAAAGTGACGTATTTTGGTGGTGGTATCGGTCACTTTGCGTTGATTTCTTGACGAATGTTGTGTTTTTTGACGTCGAATTGTTTTTTGAATAAAGTCTTTTGGGTAGCCGTTCATGATGAGTTCTTTGAATATCGTGCCAAAAGAAGGAGCCTTTTGTGGTAATTTGTTTCGGTTCCGAGGATGTGGGTTTCTTCAAAGTTGATTCTATGGTCGGATTCCTCGGAATGTTTCGCTACTGGATGTAGCTTGCGTCGCAGTCGGCGAAACCAAAAATTTCAAAGTAAGAATTCGGCAACATGAAAACGACGTCCGCAAATTCGCAAGAGAACGCAATCCAGTAGCGGAACATTCCGAGGACTCCGACCATAGAATCAACTTCGAAGAAACCCGAATCCTCGGAACCGAAACAAATTACCAGAAACCACCACAAATCTGGAATCCTGACATATCCAAACCACCCCGCACAGTATCAACCGCACAAAAGGAAACCTGCCCCAGTATATGCCTAGGGACTTCGCTCTTCAACTAAACGAAAAAAAGTCGCCATTCACCACGTCCCTGCAGTGCGCCAGCGTGACTAACAACCTAAACCCCCTCCCCCACGCCTTTCGCGTCACAGCTGTCGTTCCTTTCACCCTCCCTCTCCACTCCATACTTAAAAGACGCTAGCTACTGCCATCAGTCATCCCTGATGAAAGAGCCGAGTCGGCTTCGAAACGTTGGGTTAAAGTTAAATATTTTTGTTTGGAGTGTGCAGTTTATTATGTCTTCAAACCCAACCAGACAGGCAAATCTATCAAAATGTTTAGTTTTCAATAAATACTGGGCCTACGACTCGCGGTGGCGCCGATACCAACAACGACGTGTTAGTGGCACTGGACGATTTCAAGGCTGGTCAGGCGTCTATTCTGGGAGAAATGAAAGCAATTCGTACCCAACTGGCTCAACACGAGAAAGCGTTTCGCGAAATTAAAGCTAGGCTTTCTGAAATTGAAAACGACTGTGCTTCTTTAAGCTCTCTTAAACAGCAGTTTGACAGCGTCCAGTGTCTCGCTGAGTACAACGCAATTAAATTAGAGTACCTTGTGCATAGAATAGGTCACTCTGATGATCAGTCTCGTCGTCCTAATCTTTGTTTTTTGGTGCAAAGGAAACTTGGGCGGAATCTGAGAAGTTAATTATCGAATTTTGTGATACCAAGCTTAATGTCTCAGTCGAACTGATGTACATTGAAAAAGCACACCCACTCGAGCGTTTTGACAGTAAGAAAATTGGACCAATAATGGTAAGCTTTGCGCACTTCAAAATTAAAGAGCAGGTATTTAATTATGGAAAAAACCTGAAAGGGACCAATTTTATCATTTCCCAAGCCTATTGCCAGAACACCCTTCTAGCTTGTGAAAACCTCGTCCAGCTTCCAAAAGACAAACGTCACAAAAGGATGACTATAGGCAATACCACATACACATTTGATACGGATTCTCAACAGGTTGTACCTTGCACCCCATAGCTATCCCCTAGTCCCTCGCACTGCGCGGCTCTCAACTCTGTATATTTCCTTTACACTAACATAAGAAGCCTTCTTCCTGAACGCGATGCTCTCACCAGTCTAATTGATACCACTCAATACACTTGCGTTGTCCTAACTGAAACTTGGCTTAATGAACTAATAGATTACAAAGAAGTGCAGGTCATATTCCCGAACTTCAATATTTTTCGCCGCGAGCGCAAAGGCAAGCGAGGCGGCGGTGAGCTGATAGCCACCCACCGTAACCTTCAATTCTTCGATTTAAAAACTGACCCACCTGCTGAAATATTGTTCCTCTGCTCCACCACCTCTTTTCCACCCATTTTTATCGGCAGTGTTTACCGCGCTCCAAGCAGCGACGCTTCCTTCGTGTCATTATTTCATGACGCTATTAACAGTGTAACTTCGAAAATTCCGCATGCTACTGTCTCTATATTAGGCGATTTTAACTTCCCTGCGATAACCTGGTCTTGCCCTTCTGAGATAGCATCAAATTCCGCAGAATGTCATTTTATGAGCACATGTAAAACCTTTGCTTTAACTCAACTGGTCTCTTCCCCAACAAGACAAACTGCACAATCATCTAGCATGCTTGATCTGATACTAACCTCTCGTCCAGAGAACCTGTTATTCCTTTCATATCTTCCAGGACTTAGTGATCATTCGATAATCCTCGCCCAGTTTCTCAGCCACGTACCAAAACCATAAAAAGCAACCAAAACACTCACTTTACATAATAAAGGAGACTACAGCGGCATTAACCGTGATTCTGATCATTTCTGTGCTTGGTTCCTTGTTGACTTTGAGCAAAGATCTATCGAGACTAAGTGGCTTCTCTTTAAGAATGAAATGAATAACCTCATCCAGCGGTCCATTCTTACAATTACTGTGAGTGAGCGCGTTTCTACCCCTTGGTTCAATATTACATAAAACGCCTCAATAACAAGAAGAACAGGCTTTTTCAAGCTGCCAGAAGAAATAATAACCTCAGCACGTGGAAGAAATATTACGAAGCCGAAAGGGTTTATAACGGCCATGTTTTTAAATCTATGAAAACATTTTCTAACACCACACTCCCCGGAATGTTGTCCACAAAATCCCCGTCAATTTTGCAAACACATTAATACTAACCCTAGCGACACAATAACACTTCGCGACAATGATAACACTCCAGTTGCCGAACAGGATGTTGCCGAAGTGCTTAACCAAACTTTTAGCTCGGTATTTACTCGCGAACCAGGAGGGGATGTAGCTGATTTTCCGTCCGTTGGTTTCCCCATTATGCCCGATATGTCATTCGAACCCCATGGTATTGTTAAAATAATTGATTTTTTGAAATTAACCTCATCAGAACGTATTGATGACATAAATGTTAAGGCACCAAAAACACGAAACATGCCACAAGTGTCGAGTTCTCTCGTATTTTTCAGCAATCCCTTTCTTCAGGCATTGTACCGCACGACTGGAAAGTTGGTAAAGTCATTCCAGAACCAAAAAAAGGGCCTCCATCTTCTCGTCACAATTACCGTCCGATGTCCATTACTAGCGTTCCATCAAAACTAACGGAGCACGTAATCTTCTCTCGCGTCATAAAATTTCTAGTCTCTCTTAATTTCTTTCTCGCGAACCAGCACGGATTCTTAAAAGGCATCTGTCGTGATACTCAATTAGCTCTATTTATTAGTGACCTAATCGCGAAATGTCATCTTAGCTTTCTAGTGGACACCCTCTTTTTAGACTTCGAAAAAGCCTTTGACAAAGTTCCACACCAGAGGCTTTTTTTGAAACTCTCGTAGTTTAATCTCAATTTCCTTGTTCTTGCTTGGATTCGCAACTTTCTAACTTACCGGCAGCAGTTTTTTTTAATAAATGTTCATCCTCCGGCTCCTCTGTTATTTCTAGAGTACCCCAAGGCACGGTCCTCGGGCCCCTTCTTTTTCTTATTTATATAAAGCACCTACCAACTGACATATGCTCAACATACGCTTGTTCACTGATGACTGTGATGTTTACCGTCCTATACTCAATAACAATGATCACCAGCTCCTTCAATCCGACATAGATTGCATTTTATCGTGGTGTGATAAGTGGCTGATGTCGCTTAACGTGAAAAACTTCTCTCCTTTCCTTCCACAGACGTCTCTCTGGCCCATCTTCAAAGTACCTTATTGCTAACTCAGAAATCACCGCTGTATCAACTTACAAATACTTAGGTCTGAATTTAACAAAAGATCTTAGGTGATCATACCATGTCACCCAAATCTCAAAGGAAGCTGATCGCGTCCTCGGGTAGTTTCGGCGAACGTTACGTCTAGCACCACTATCGTTGAAATCACTAGCCTATCTAACATTTGTATGGCCTAAACTTGAGTATGCATGCGCTATCTGGGACCCCGATCACAATAATCTTTCTAATAGGCTAGAAGCAATTCAAAACCGCGCCTCTAGGGACATCTCTGCATAATCTTATCATGAAAGTGTCACCAAAATAAACACAATGCTCATCTCCGGAATGAATGAATGAATGAAAAACTTTATTGTATAAGGGTTATTTCTCGCAGCGTAGGTGGAGCCCTCAGTCCAGGGCCCCAGCGGCCTTTGCAGTCTTGCGAGCCCTGTCGATCAGCTTGAGCTGCTCTTCAGGCTTCGAGCTGGACAGCGCAGCCTCCCACCGCTCCGGTGTAGGTGTGTTATTTATCGGCGCTGCCTGCATTTTCTGACAGGCCCATGTAACGTGGTAAAGCGTTGCGTGTTCACCGCATAGCGGGCATTTGTTTTCATTAGTGGATGGATAGATTTTGCTGAGTAAACTCAGATTGGGGTATGTATTAGTCTGTAGTTGTCTCCAGGCAACCGACTGCTGTTTACTAAGGTCTTTGTGGGGAGGCGGGTAGGTCCTCCGGAGGGCTCGTTGGTGTTCTAAGATGGCTCCATACCGTCTAGTGACTGCGTCCAGTTCCCCTTCGGTGCGCGCCTCCCGGTTGGCGTATGCTCGGGCATTGGCGTCCGCACATTGGTTCCCTTTGACAGCCTCATGGCCTGGTGTCCACGTGATGAAGCATCTCGTAAAAGTGATTGTCCTCGCCTTGAGTATGTGAATGGCTGCAGTGGATATGCGTCCACTGCTGTATCTTCTGCACGCCTCTTGCGAGTCTGTAATGATGTGTGCATGGGGCTCGTCACTCTGCTGGGTGATGAGTGCAATTGCTGCTTCCTCAGCCTCGAGTATGTTGTTGGTTTTTATCGAAGCGCAGTTGATTTCCCTGAGCTGGTGATCCACCACGCTGGCTACCGAGCCATATCGGTGTCTGTATGTTGTTGCGTCAACTCATGGAATTCAGATCTTGCCTTTCTTCTCGCCTTATGTATATCTGGATGCATGTTTTTTGGAATCGGACTGATCTCAATGATCCTCCTGATTTCATTTGGAACGCTCGCTGTGCTATTGATTTCTTTCAAAGCGTCCCTCATGCCCAGCAACCGCAGCGTGTTTCTGCCTGTTGCGGACAGCATCAGTCTTGTTTTCTGCGCGATAATGTGGGCCTCGATATGTTCTTGTACTGTGTTGTTTATGCCCAGTTTAAGGAATTTCTCCGTCGAAGTGCTGACCGGCAGTCCGAGAGCGCATTTGTATGCTTTTCTAAGAATTGCCTCCAACTGCTCCTTTTCTTGCTCGAGCGGTGTTTGGTAGGGGACGCCGTATAAGATCCTACTGACCACGAGGGCCTGTACTAGCCTACATGTGTCTTCCTCCTTCATACCTCTTCTTCTGTTGGAAATTCTTGCAATCATCCTGGTGATCTGTGCTGTGGTATTTGCTAGCTGTCTGATCGTGTGATCAATACGACGGTTGCTTTGGACCCACATGCCGAGGATCCTAACTTTCGATACTTCTGGAACCTTCGTTTCCCCTATGTAGATATCTATGGAGTTTTGCAGATCATACTCTTGTCTGTAGACTCTGAGCACCTCGGATTTTTCAGGGGAGCATGCAAGTCCACAGTATCGGGCGTATGCGTTGACCGTGTCTGCCGCCCGCTGAAGAAGCTCTTGTTTTTCGCCTAAGGATCCCCTTGTCACCCAGATTGTGACATCATCTGCGTAGATGGCATGCCTGATTCCTTCAATTTCTTCGAGCGCCCTTGCTAAACCAATCATTGCAATATTAAAAAGCATAGATGATAGCACAGAGCCTTGTGGTGTTCCTTTTTCTCGGGTGTTGAAGGTGTCAGTCCTGATGCCTCCTATACCAATGGTAGCGGTTCGGTTAGTCAGAAAGGCTTTCACATAGTTGAATATTCTCTGCCCACAACCCAGTTTGCTGAGCCCCTCCAGCGCAGCCCTGTGACTGACGTTGTCGAAGCCCGCTTGAAGATCGAGAGCGAGCAAGATGTTTTCTCCATATTTTGGAACGGAAGTAAGCACCTCCTCCTTGATCTGCAGGAGAACGTCCTGTGTCGATAGGTATTTTCGAAATCCAAACATAGTGTGCGGCATGAGTTCGTTGTCCTCAAGGTGGGTCTGCAACCTGTGATGCACAACTCTCTCGTACACTTTTCCCAAGCATGATGTTAAGGAAATGGGTCTAAGATTGTCCAGGTTTGGAGTCTTTCCGGACTTCGGAATCATTACTATTTCCGCATGTCTCCAGTCGTCCGGGAGGGTCCCCTGTTCCCAGTGTTTATTGATGAACTCCGTGAATCTTTTGAATGAATTGTCATCCAGATTCCTTATCATGGCATTGGTGATGCCATCCCTCCCTGGTGTTGTGTTCTTTGTGGCGGACATCACAGCGTGTCTGACTTCTTCTATGGTAAGGGGTTCGTCCAGAGCGGGATTCGTTTCGCCCGTGTATGCCAAGCTGCTGTCGGCGTGTGTTGCATTGCCGATGTAATGCTGCTTGATGTTCTGTAGCATTTCCTCTTCAGTGCCTTGGAACTGGTGCGCGATCCTTTGGGTCGTCTTACGGGTTTCGGATTTTGTGGTGGTTGAGTCTATGAGAGCCCTTAGCAAGGCCCATGTCTTGGCCCAACCTAGAGTCCCCTGAAGTTCGTTGCACTTTTGGCTCCAGTCGCGCCTCGAGAGCTCCGTCGCATATTATTCAGCTTGTCTGGTGACCTCAGCGATCTTACGCTTGAGCCGCCTATTATGCTTTTGCCTTTTCCACCTTTTTAGTAGGCCCCGTCTGGCGTCCCAAAGGTGTAAGAGATGTTTGTCCACCTCGGGTGTGTTGGTAGTGAGGGCGACCTTTCGGGTTAGTTTTCGCCAGTATGTCTTGATTCTTGCGACCCAGCCTTCTATGTCGGTGATCTCAGCGTCTTCATGCTGTGCCCTGGATTTCCTATAGGCTTCCCAGTTTGTCAGTCTAGCCTGGCCATGTTGTCGCCTGATCGGGAGGGTTTCTATATGGATGCGCAGGATGCAGTGGTCACTGCCGAGAGTTTCGCCGTCGTTTTCCCATCTTGCGTGCCTTACCCCTTTGACAAATGATAAGTCTGGGCACGAATCTCGGTTGATGCTGTTCCCCACTCGCGTGGGTTGGGTGTGGTCAGTGATGAGGGTGAGCCTTCTACGATCAGCTTCCCTGGCTAGATCCCTGCCTTTCGGGGTTTCCCGAACGTAGCCCCAACTTTTATGCCAGGCATTAAAGTCCCCCAGAATAACGATACCGTTCTTGCCTGCTGCTTCTTCTGCTTTGCCTAGCAGGTAGCTGAAATTGGCTTTCCTCTGGCTTGGCGGGCTGTACACGTTAAGTAGGAAGGTGCTTTCTTGGCTTCTCTTTTGGGTTATGATTTCTATAAGGACGTGGTCAATGTCCGTTCCGTCGATGTCGTGTCTGATTGCGGTGACTGCTTTTGCAACCAGCGTGGCGACCTTGCTTTGCCCCTGCCCCTCGTAGACGGAGTACCCCGCAAGAGTGAGTGAGCAGCCGGTTTCCTGTAGGGCGATTATGTCTGGCGGAGAGGTGCAATTTGTGATGTGTTGTTTAAGAAGACCCTGCTTTCGGCGGATCCCACGGCAGTTCCACTGCCATATTTCAAGGGTTTCCAACTTGACCGAGCGTTTACGGTTGCTCGCCATACTGGGATGGCCTGTTATAGGGTTTTCCTCTGGATTTCATGGCTGTGAATTGTACTAGACGCTCTCTATCCCTGCGCGTCTCGTCTTGGATGTTGGAGATGAGGTTGCTAAGATTTGCCAGTGCATTGTTAACAGCAACCATGGCAGTTGTAAATTCCTGGCGTCCTATAGTTGTCGCCTGAGCTTCGTCTGTTTGCGGGTTAGTGCTGTTCTGCCTTGTTCTTTGGGCCTTTAGTTCGTCTATCAGATCGTTTAGTTTCTGTCTCAGCTCGGCGTTTTCTGCCCTGAGCGTCTGAATTATTTGTCTTAGCTCTTGAACGTCCTCGTTAGCTTCCCCATTAGCGTTGTTACCTATCACTGTTTTCTGTGTGTTTGTGTTTTTTGGAGCAGTGGGAGAGGTGGGGAAAAGATGCTCTTTCCAGCTCACCCTGGTTGCTTCCTCCTTTTTTGGTGCGGTCTTCTTCTGCTCCTGCTTCTTTTTGGTTTCTGGATCCTCCCGGGTCCTGGACGCCGATCTCGACTTTGATAATGATCTCGATGCCGATCTGGACTTGGATCTCGAACTGGAGTCCTCGCTGAACCAGCGTTTCCGGGCCCGGCCGCGTCCGCCGTTGTCCGCCGCCTGGTTCTTCTTTTTTTCTCGTCCGTGGTCTCGGTTTCCTGAGGCGTTCCCTGCACTCCTTTGCCCCCGTAGGATGCGCTTCCGTGCATAGCACACACCTGGGCTCGCAGGAGTGTCCGTCCTCGATCACTGGAACGCTGGAACGGCAATCAGTCTCGAGTTCTGGTATTTGGCAGTGAACCATCCCCCGTTGCCGATTGTTCTCTTCTGCGAGAGGTCCGTAGCGTTGTCGGTAGCGTGGTCGGTAGCGTTGTCGGTAGCGTTGTTGGTAGCGTTGTCGTCGCTGTGAAGATTCTCTTCGAGCGGTGTCGTGGCTCCAGCCGACGCCGCCGCGTCAGCGTCCGCCATCCTCACGGGTGCGGCGTGAGCTGTAGCAGCGTTCCTTCGGGCCGACGGCCCGACGCCGCCTAGGCTTAGCGCGGCGTTCTCTGCCTTGGATTTTCCGACGGGCAGAAAATGGCGAAATCTGAACTCACGGATGTAAAGCGGGTATCCACGGATTCCGCTTGATCAGTAGAAAGCGATGGAGTACTCCATTTTCTACTGCGTTGATGTTTGCCGGGTGTAAGGAGGCGTCGAGGCAGGAGCACTTGCGAAGGGCGTTCTCTTCGTCTGGCCCCCTAGCGGCCTTTCCTCATCTCCGGAGTTCCCGGGTTCGAACCCGACCGCGGCGACTGCGTTTTTATGGAGGCAAAACGCTAAGGCGCCAGTGTGCTGTGCGATGCCAGTGCACGTTAAAGATCCCCACGTGGTCAAAATTATTCCCAAGCCCTCCACTACGGCACCTCTATCTTCCTTTCTTCTTTCACTTCTTCCTTTATCTCTTCCCTTACGGCGCGGTTCAGGTGTCCAACGATATATGAGACAGATCTGCGCCATTTCCTTTCCCCCAAAAACAAGTATTATTATTATTATTATTATTATTATTATTATTATTATTATTATTATTATTATTATTATTATTATTATTATTATTATTAATGATCATCTCTCAAGTTTAACTAGCCGACGTCACATCGCAAGATTATGCCTATATCACAAGTTTTATTATCACGTTCCGCACGAGTCTCTTATCCCAGCCTACCGCGCCTCAAGCCGCACGAACCATGAAAAGACCACCTATCCACCACGTGACCGCAGATCTCATCTGTCCTCATTTTAACGCGATAGCGTTAAGGAGCTCGTGTCGCAGAAAAGCCGGTGTCGTCGGCGTCGGCGTCTTTTGCCGTGACCGAAAATTGCTCATCTCGGTGTACACCTGAACCACGGCGTAAGGAAAGAGATTCTAACGCGACAGCATTAAGGATTTATTGATAGATGGATATATTTATTTATTTATTTTTCCTCCCTTACGGCGCGATCCAAGTGTTAAGCGAGAAATGTGAGACAGGCGTCATTTCCTTTCCTTAAAAGCAATCGTTCATATCATTTTTCTTGCCTTACGGCCCTGTTCGGGTGTTCGCCGAGAAAATGTGAGGCAGGCGTCCTTTCCTTAAACTGTCCAACGGGCCACGCATCGCTCCGAACGGGCCATGGCGTTTCGTGTACTCCTCGGCAACGCTGAGACACGCTGTCGCGTCTCACTCTTAAAGACGAAGCTTAAGCGTCCTCCAATTTTTTTGTGCGCACTGCGAAGGACTGGAATGACTTAACCGGCCACGTCATGCTTCATACTGATCCACCACTATTCAAGTCATCAATTTAAGCAATAAATTTTCGGGCCAGCAATTTGCCGCAGAATTATCCGGATGGCGTCATACAATTCAGTGTATCGTGCAGCATAAACTTACTAGATAAGTTAGAACTTAGCTCGTGGCAGGGAGTCAGACTGGCAACCTATGTACCCCCAATCCTACATATTTTCTAATCTTCACATGAACACTGTACTCAACCGTTTATTGCCGGGTTTTTTATGTGGCGGCATGCGATTTCATGTTTTGTGCAGCATACACTTAGTAGCATAAACTTAGTCTAGCTCCCGGCAGAGAGTCGAACCGGTGACCTAAGATAGGTGCTTTGAAGCTCGAAATTCGATCGCTGCCTCAGCGTCGCCTCATTTATTAAACGTGGAATGCTTTTAGCTCCTGTATTCGGCAAACTTGAAGTGACGTCGAGTTAAAACCGAGAGCCAACATACAGGCACCAACTTCCAGTTATCCGGGCACCGATTTCCCGTCATTCGGGAGAAATGAAAATTAGTTTTTTTGGAAAGGAAATGACGCAGTAATTATCTCGCATATGTTGGTGGACACCGGAAATGCGCCGTAAAAGAAGGAAGGAAGGTGGGAGTGAAAGAATAAATGAACAGGTGCCGCAGTGGACGTCTACGGAATAATTTCAACCACCTGAGGATCTTTAACCTGCACCGACATCGCACAGCACACGGGCGCCTTTGGGTTTCGCGTCCATCGAAACGCTGTCGCCAGGGGCGGTTCGAACTCGGGTTCTCCAGCTTAGTAGTCGAGCGCCCAAATCATTGAGCCGCAGCGGCAGGTTATCGTTCTTGTAGCAAACAACTGTGCGAGCCCATGTACCGAATTACATATCAAGAAGTTCACAGTTAGAAAAATTATCAGAAAAATCTATCGTTTCCCATCACACCACTCTCCGACGATCGTTTGATAGCGATTGCTATCAGAGAGAACGTTTCTGCAAAAGTAGTATTTCTATTTATATTCGTAGCAATTTCGCATGCTCGATGACTTATTAATCCCACGAACAAGTCTTGTTGTTAACCATCCTGTTGTTATCCCTTGTTGTTAATGTCTTGCTTCGTTAATATTGTTAACATGGCTGCTTAATGTTATTCATAAGCGCTTGTTAATCGTACCATGTGTGTCCTCCGCTGCACTTTGTCTCTGTTTCTGCGCTAATTTCTTTGCATAATACATACCTCGTGTCGTGATGAAATCGCCAACGTCAAGACGGGCATTATGTCGAAAAAAAGAAGGCCGCCACCGTCTGGAAGACGTTGAAGTAACGAGCGTTAGCTGTTTGGTTTACTAGATGAATAAAGCGAAGAAGAACGCACCGCTGGTCTTGAGAAACGAAATGTAATACCCTTTGAAACGGGGTGGATTGCCACCATGCTCGGCTACTCGTGCACTCACGCCGCCTAGCGGAACGATCGCCGCCTAGCGCCGTCTATCACGGAAATTACGATGCACGTCTACCCATTGTCGAGTTTTGCCCTCTCAAGGTACGTCCCAAACGGAGTTTGCTTAGTTTGGGGGGTTAACGTGGGCCTAGAATTCGACTTGCGGTGCGATATGGTAACGTTTCAATTAGTAATTGCTTGTATACATTGTTTACATATTATTTAACTGCGGTTTTATTTCTGTACCACAGCCCATAGGATTTTATTTGCCTACCAAATTCGGTGTACAACTGTCCCCGGATGGGTGCCTGTTGTTGTCGAAGTATATAGCGGAAAGAATGTAATACATCGTGTCATGCTGATTTCGCCAACGTCAAGGGCATTGTGCCGAAAAAAAGAGGCCGCCACCGTCTGGAAGACGTTGAAGTAACGAGCGTTAGCTGTTTGGTGTACTGGATGAAGAAAGCGAAGAAGAACGCACTGCTCGTCTCGAGAAATGTAATGTAATACCCTTTGAAACTGGGTGGATTGCCACCATGCTCGGCTACGCATGTACGCACGCCACCCAGCGGAACGATCGCTGCCTAGCGCCATCTATAAGAGAAATTACGACGCACGTTTACCCATTGTCGAGTTGCACCCCCTCAAGAAACGTCCTAAACGAAATTTGCTTCGTTTGGGGGGTGAAGGTGGGCCTAGAATTCGGCTTGCGGTGCGGTATGGTAACCCTTCAATCAGTAATTGCATGTATGCATTGTTTGCATAATATTTAGCTGTGGTTTTATACCTATACCATGAGAGGGCAAAACCAATTTTTATGGCCGCCATCTTAGATACGAGAAACCGAAACTATGCCGTCATTTCGTCTCCTGACGTCATACTCAAATAGTTTCACCTCCATCCACCATATTGGACCATGACGTCATCACCGGCAGGTGGTTGTTTCAACAGTGTTATTGTAGATAGCGCTACAAATGCGAGATGCGCTGTTTTCTAGTTGCAGCCACAGATGGCGCATTGGCATCAGGGTGGTTAGTGTTCCTGTATATGCTCCCGCAGGGAGCAGAGTTGCGTGTCTGTTTTCCCTCGCCGCTCCGAACGCCATTCGCCGAGAGGCGGTCACATTATTTTCTAGACGTCAGTTCAACTTTCCGCGGGGAAGCTGACTTCACAGGGGCAGTAGCGTGCGACCCCTCTTCAGCTCGACGCCTCACCTGAGCCCACGCTGTCGCTACATTTCACACATTTTCCGTGCACACCTGTGGCGTCAGGTTTGAGGTTCTGCTGTGGCAGTGAGCCACACAGTTGTCAGCTATGACTGCGTGCAGTGCGCCAAACTGCAGCAACCGCACTGGAAACGGCAAAGCGTTTTGCGAACTGCCATTTGGAAGTTCGGCGGCTGAAGTGCGTCGGCGATTAAAGTGGCTCTTGAGAATGGGCCGCGTTAAGCGTGACAAAATATAACTTAATAACACAGATGAAAAGATAATGCTTAAAAAATTAGTTGAGCTAATAATATCAACGAAAAGAGCGCTTTCAAAATCCTTTAAAGATTCGTCATTTCACTGCATTTAGCAACGGGGTACATTTTGAACAATGTTTTAGGCAAGCAATTGAGTTTGAAACTTTTTCGTTAGGTCAGACTGGCCTGTTGAACGCATTGGTGTTGCTTTAGTCTACTTGCCGTAACAAGCTGCAGAATCATTTTAATTTGGTTTTTGGGAGATGCGTTTTCATCATATTTTTCCGTGCATAACTCGCACAGAACAGGCGGCGTTGCTAGTTGTGAAAAAAGTCACTCATCGCAATACTCTTTTGTTTCTTAAGGCGCGCACAGAGGAAGACAGGACGGGACAGACACTGTCCCATACGGAACGGGACTCCTTGTGCACCTGAAATTACTTGTTCCAGAAAAAAAACTCGCAGGCTGTTTCTATCATATTTCGTCAAGTTGTCATGGCTACAGTTTGCTGTTAATTTGCACACCCTTTAAATCACAGATTAATTGTTAGTGTTACGTTTAAAAAATTGCGATCGAGTGCAACTTGTACGCAAATAAAAAAACAACCCCAAGCGCCCTACACAGCAAGCCCATGAACGAAGCCCCAGTACGCCCGAGCGGTGGCTTTCCCGCACTAAATGGAACATGATGGCGGACCTTCGCGCAACTCTGCTCCCTGTGGGAGCATATACAGGAACACTAAGGGTGGTAGAAGACCTCACAAAATCTCGAACCGTGATGAGTAGTTGCTACCACAGATGGCGCTGTGATCAAGGGCCGTAACAGACCCCACGAAATCTCGAAACGTGATGAGCAAGAGCCAATGCTCTTAAAATATGCCTCCACCGTCTGGAAGACGTTGAAGTAACGAGCGTTAGCTGTTTGCTAGCGCAATATATCTATCGTCCATGCGATCTATTACTCGTGATTAGGCTACTTTACCATGCCTCACGGCGACCGGGTGCCTACCGCGCGCCTTGAGGTCGGATATTTTCGACCAATTTTGGCTGGAATAGATTTTGGACTATTTGGAAGGCCAATTTATTTACCTCAAGCTGGTAGGTGCCCGGTCACCATGAGGTATGAAATTGTGAGCGTGTTGTAAGAATAGAAAGGCGTCTCAACGAGCGCACCGAGGGTGGCACAGAACCCCTCGCAGTTCTCGGCGCTCTGCCTGATGGCGCCACACGACTGCGACCGCTTTTGAAGTTAGAAACTGCGAAGTAAATTGGGCAGCAATAGATGTTAACATGAAAATGTTGGAATATTAGGCAAGTTTACATTGAGGGACAATGAGAAGGTTAGTTTAAATACAAAGCTTAGCCACAATGAGTTAATAACCAAAAAATAAGGTGCATATATTCCAATGATTCTCAGTGTTTACCAGTCGTTCTCGTGGCCATCTGGTTATTTGGTCTGCGCGAAACATTGCGAATCCCAAAAATTCGCTTGGCGCCAGGCCGATAAAAAGTTCATCGCTCATCCGTAATTCATCAACACGTTAAGCCGAAAAGCATTCAGGAGATTTAGTCCAACACGGCGTGCTGGTTGTCTGAGCAATGGTGCGGACCGCGGTGAGCGATCTGAGCAGAATTTGATAGCTTTCATTTTCTTTATTGCAGATATTAAATATATGAATATTGAAATTCTTGGCATAGTGTGAAAATATGTCACATACGCCAAAACAGCGCTGGCCTGACTCTGAATCGGTCCGCATGTGACTGAAACTGCATTATATTTCACTCCTAACCTCATTCGGCATATATGACTAGCACCGGAATATCGTGCCTCTCAGCAGGCCTTTTCCGTTCCTTCGTGACATTCGGCAGGTAAGCAAAGCAGTCAGGGAATCTTGTTGGCACCGCATCTTTAGCAAGACACGGTCGCCGCGGTGTACGTACGAGTACATGACCCTTCTAAGCTGGCTTCCCACGTTTTCGACACAAGATGAGGGTCGAAATGCTTCTCACGTAAATAGTCTGAAGATTGCAGCAAACGGTCCTTACGTGGGATGGCATTTCTCCACACCATCAAACGTTCTTCGTCGTTTCGTGCCAAAAACAACGACATTTCTTTGCACGACTTGTAGCCTGTCATGCATCGCTAAGCAAAGCACTTTCCTTCGAAGCCCCAGCGACAGCACCATACACCACGACAATCAAAATGCAGTCATGTTCCAATCAAAGAACAGCAATGCATACCGAATAGGAAGTTGGTGCTGAACAAAACTTACGTTAAACGGCGCGTACACTGCAAGCAGAGGACAACGACGGAAACAGTGGTAGTGCCCACTTTTCTGCGCCGTCATCTGTCGGCAGAGAGTGAACTGCGAGTGCAATGTTCGGAGCGCAGGACAAACGTCGCCGTTGGTACACCCCTCTATTCTTACACTGTGGTTGTGAGCTGCGGAATGATGGCGTCACGGCTGCCATGTTAAGCCTAACCATAACTAAATATTGACCGAATTAGGCGACATTGCTAACATGCTCTACTCATCGAGTCCGTTACGAATATGGCATTAGTTAGATCATGACGTTTGCAAATAATTATTTATGAGCAATTAAATTTAAGTCTACAAATAAGTAAAAATTAACTTCATTAGTTAATATTGGTTTCTACCATGTTCTGCTCATCTAGTGGATTCCAAATATCAAATTCCTTTTATGATCCCTTAATTCATTACTGAGATATAAGCGATTAAACATAGTCAGTTGACTAGTTATTTATGACACCACAAAATCAGTGACCTCACCAACCAACTCACTACTGACGTCACCGGTCAATCACCAGTTGGGTTGCTATGGGCCTCCTTCACCCCGCGACGTCACAAAGATGCGGTGGCGCTGATGTTAGCAGCGACTTTCGCATGGTAGGCAAAACAGGTTCCGCTTGCCCGTGCCTACCGCAGCTGCCGCAGCTACCGGCGGCTGCTTCAAGCCTGTGCACTGCAGAAGCAGCATATATTGACCAGCTGCGTCAGTGCTGGATCCGCGTAGTAGCATAAAAAAAATTTAATTAGCCTCGATAGGTTTCTCGCGCCTAAATGCCGCATTCGGAAACTGGCTAACAGGCATTGGGCCACGGTAGTAAAGCGCGAAGTCTGGGAGTCGATCGGCACTGACACTCAATGCACTTAACAGCATGCAAGTTACTGCGTTCATTCACCTGAACTTCAGGATAGTAGGCTGATAATTGCTCAAGGAAAAAAAAAGACATATGCAGCGGCACACGTACTTATCACCTTGAGCCAGAGTGCACGGGGCGCCGACAGGTTCACTCGCCCCCAAGGAATGCGTTTTTTTGTTAATAACACAGCATGTTTTAATGGCGCGTTTTGACATTTAATATTTACTTGAAACTGTTTCTTTATATGACGACGTAATTATTTCATTCGAGTAGAAAGAAGTCTGGTAAGTTGTGTCAATCTTGTGCGGTCGCGTTGGTGTGCTTAGAATAGCGTACCTTAAGTGTGCTAAACGCCAGATGCTTTTTCATTGCATCATGCATGTGTCATGTTCCATGAGGTAGTACATGATCGCGAAGCTTGTTTGGAACGAAGCAGCCGCAGGCGTGCTACTAACAGACACGTGGCGAGATTGAGAGGGGACGCGGCAATGAAAAGTGTTTTCGTTATTCATGCATGCGATATGTAACTAAACTTGGTGCAAATATGAAATTCCTACGCTAGTTTCAGTAATTCCTTTTATTTATAGCTATACCTGGTGCAGTTCTGGGTAATTATAATTAACACCGTCGTCAAGTCCCCCCAAGGTCTCAAATAATTGACTAGATAGTGCGCAGTTTTTTTATGCCAGCATGTACATAAAGCCCTGTTCTGTACGATGACGCGATTAGTTCTTTTTCTATATGATCAGTACTTATGCATGCATAGTTACGTGAAAACGTTTCTTACAAGAAATAACTAATACAGTACTGCACGTGTAGGGAAAAAATCGGGAGATTTATTACGTTCCTCAACGTCTCATCATTAGTTTGCGACAAATGGAATCATTTGATTTTCATGCGAATTAAGAAGGTGAGTGATCCAGTCGCAGAAAATGTGAGAGGTCACAAAACGAACCTTAAATTTTATTCCCTCGTTTATGGCATCTTCGCTTTCGCTTTGGTCAAAGAAATGCGGCACTGAAATAAAAGAAATTACCTCACAATTTTTGACGGCCACACTTCTTAAAAGCGTAATTTGTAAATTTGTACTCAATATTTTGCTATAGTTTTTCCTCACGAAACTAGACTTCAGGGCTAGGAAAGAAAATAATTCTAGAAGTCAAAAATTTTCACCAAATCGACCAGCTTAACAAGAGGACAAGTCGGCCTGGCTAGTGCGTGGTCATGCGGCTAAAAACAGCGCTAAGCGAGACAGGAGATCAGGGACACGACGCTGTCCCCACTTTTCGCACAGCGCGACACGTACGTATGTCAGCAGACGATGAGCGCATGTCTGCTCCGACGAAACAAGGCCAGCACTTCCCCTCACTATTGACCCGAAGTAAAATCATTCCGGCTAGTGCAGAGTGTCAAAACTTGTTTTATTCAATGCCTAACGCATAAATAAAAGGCAGGAACGCTTTCTACATGTTTACTACTAACCATATATACAATAACGTGGCAAACTATTTCTCTTTATAGGCCGCACGTGGCCAACGCGAGCTCGTGTACTTCAACAAATTACTAAGTTGGAAGCATCTACCATTGCTATGATTCGCAGAAACTGGAAACGCGCCTACAAGCCTTGAAAACCCGCGCTCAACACCTATCCGCGACGCCACTCCCCGACCTTTTGCCTACCACGAGCTCGCTAGTGACTGCAGCGCCACCTCGTTTGTTTACAAACATGGAGGAGGTCTATATCGATTCACTATGGGGGCCGCCATCTTGAATTCCTTGGACTTGGAATATTTCCCGCCGAAGGAAAGTGGTAGCAGACCCCAAGAAATCGAGAAACGTGATGAATCAGAGCTGACGATCTTAAAACGCTCCGAAACACGTTGCGAAAGACGCTCTGGAAAGACGCTGCGAAAAGCACAATAGGAACATATACCGTACTATACAGTATGTATACAAGCAAGCAAGTTCGACTACTTTGTATGTTCCTATTGTGCCCATTGCGGAGGTTAAACCCAACAGTTTACAAAGAAAAGAGGATAACGATTACACCTGCGACAATGCAGATAGTTATTCCTAAGTGCTTCAATCGTAATTTTGCAATTTACGCATATTGCGTAAATGCTACTGCTGCTTCGCATCAGTGTGTGACAATGCTGCTTCTGTTCCAGGTTGGATACGACTCATTTACTTGTGACAAAGGTCTTGGTACGGACTTGAGCATCTTGCCTTTGAGCGCGCTTCCAGGCAGCATCTCGAAAGTGTTCCTTGTCTGAGCTATCGGTCACACTTTTGCGGCTCTGGCCTCCTATCGATGTGCAGTACCCCGCTGTGGACTACGCATGGCAGTGATGGCGCCATCGAGGACACCCTCCAAGCAGCCTCCAGTCTGACCCAAAACAATGCATTTAGCGTAGGACTTTCATGATCACCGAGATGTTCGAACTGCTCTGCATCCTTCCCAATACCCCACAATTTTCTGCTCTCCCATCGTCATTGAAATCGATGGCAAAGTGGCATCAGAGGTTAAAACTTTCCTAATACTGGGTATGCGCATGGCTTCGTTTGGTTTATGAGGGTTAAACGTCCCAAAGCGACTCAGGCTATGAGGGATACCGTAGTGAAGGCCACCAGAAATTTCGATCTCCTGGGGTTCTTTAAACTGCACTAACAGTTCGAGCACAAAGGCCTCTAGAGTTTCGCCTGCATCGAAATTCGACCGCTGCGGCCGGGATGGAACCCAGAGCAATGGGGAGAACACCAGTATTATCTGGAGACTCACGCAGGTAGCAGGGACAATCTCGCACCTCATCCGTCGGGTCTCGGGCCACCACAGAGACATGAGGAGCGCGACCTATGTCGCCTTCTAGATGCCTTTCTACTAAGCCGCGAGCTGTATTGCATCATCTAACTCCAGCTCTCTTGCCGTGACATTGACGCCTTGGAGACCCTCATTCCTCGGGAATTCAAGGTGGCCCCTCTCGTTCCCGTAAATACACCTACCGACCGACTCTTACAACTAGACCTTCACAACACAATAGGGGAACTCGTAGACGCAGACTGCAAAGCACAATATCTTAGACTCACACAATTGCCACTGGCCGGCATATCCTGCATTCCCGTGCAATCCAAGTACCTACCAACGATCCACGATTACTCTATACCAAGACCTCTTCACCATGAACTGCTCATTAGCCCGCTCTCTCGTAACATGCACCACGAACACCATGACCAACTCCATAGCGCTCGCGCTAAAGCACTCCACCAATATTACGGCTCAGAACCGGACGCCGTATGAGTAGACGCAGCCTGGACAGGCGACGGAGCGGCCGCTGCAGTTATTGATCACGCTCTCTCCCCCCTCGGTACCCGTACTCTTCTCTCCAGACATCTCCCCCGTGGCTGCAGAGCAAGCTGCCATTGCGCTTCCCATTGTCAGCACAAAAGCCCGGTATGTTTTATCTGATTGAAAAACTGCGATCCGAAATTTCACACGAGGCTAAGTCCACGTGCCTGCTTCTTGCATACTGGACTCGCCTGCTGCACCTCCTTTCGGTGTTGTGTCTTTCTTCCACCTCTGTCCTCGTTTGTAGCATTAACTACATCATGAATAAGATTCAACTCGCTCAACTTTCCATCTTACTGCTGTCATGTGGAGCTGATATGGGTTCCCGCGCACTTCGAGAACCATCAAAACGAGGCCCCCAACCTTTTCGCCCGAGGCTCTTCAAACCGGACTGTGGCGGTCTACCACCCGGGACTCACGAATGAGCGAGCACACACCCTCAGCGAACTGACGCAGGCTTCCAGGTTCTCGAATCAGCTATAAACCCCTCCACACAAGCCTTCATTGGGGATAGCACTTTGAGCAGCCCAGAGGATGCTGCTTGTGGAGCTCATCTCCTCACTTGGTCTCACGCTGCTCACAGATCCGGCTTTTCCAACAGGTGGGGGCAACTCGGTTACGCGAGACACATGCCCTGATGTGTGTCTAGTTAAGAACACCAGAGACGCCACCTGAGAGAACCTCGGTGGACACTCTTGGCAGCAATTACTGCCTTCTCTGGATCACTCTTCTGGTGAAAGCGGCGCGCAAAAAGTGGGGCCAGGCCTATTTGGCCGATGAACAGAAGTTTTAAACGCAGGAGATACCACCCGTGCTCTTTCTTGGCGGATATGTGGAGTGGACAGAGCACTTCGACACCATACACAGACAACACGTCACGACACTTCAATCCACCGATGAGATCCCTGCACTGCACAGTCACCTCCTGCAATTGTGGGTGGCGTGCCGGAGCCTTAACAAAATGGTGGAAAAAGCAAAAGCTCAATCGCAAGCTTAATGCTCGCATTATCAACCTCGCGGAGAAGGCTGCGGCGTATTCTGTCCAGCACACCGATTTAAACTAGATAGAGAAGTGTAATTCGGCAGCGCGTCAGATGAGCTCGAAAGGAACATGGCGCCTCTTTCACAGTCTCATCGGCTCCGCTCGGAGACGCAACGGCAACTCCGGCGGGCTCTGCACAGGTACCAAGGTACGACGGCTCAACTCGAGGATACCCTGTGCGACAGGCATCTCTATCGCACAGAGCACCCGGTTGGGCCCGAGTAGGAGTACGCGGGCAAGGCGAATCCAGACATAGATGCCCCTACTGAGTTACACGACCTTACGGTGGCGTTAGCTAAAATGCGGCGAGGTACGGCTCTGGACCGGTATCGCATAACAGTCAAACTGTTGCCAAATCTCCCCGAGTCGGCCTACCTCCACCGGCTAGAGTGCATAAACGAGATTTGGGACGCCCGTCCACTCCCTCCTGGCTGGAAGACCTCCTTAGTCACTTTCATCCCAAGCCAGGCAACACGGTGAATACCGACAACCAGAAACCCATCGCAATGACCTCGTGCGTGGGCAAGCTTATGGGAACGATGGTTAGGGACCACCTATCTCTACACATGGTGCATAAGGACCTCTTTGCAGACAATAATGCCACGGACCTGGCTCGAGCTACCTGCGCGCTAAGCCGTGACGAGGACGAAGTGGCCGCGTTCGCGTGAGGCGCGCTCGAGCTGGCTCTGTTCTGGGCGATTAAAAACCTTGGCCGTTCTGCGGTCGCCCTCTACGTCTACGACTGTTCTCCGTCTGGCCTGTGACATCTGGTGGAGGTCGCTTGGGTATTCTCGGCTGATGCTCCATCCTTCCTCGGAGAGCCGAAGCACAAGCCCGGTGCCTCTTGTGCGAACCCCCGTCCATCGTGTCAGCCGCAGGCTCCGCGGCTTGTCTCCAGAATTCGGACTCCAGCCTCAAGAGAGCGCACCCATGGCTACGACCACGGCAGCAAGGTCAGACGGCGCCCCGTTCATACCTGCTTCTTTTGTGAGCCTGCAAAATCCCCGGATCCCGAAGCCCTTTCACGGCGGATACTCGGAGGACGCCCAAGACTGGCTTGATCAGTTCGAGCGCGTTGCGCGTTTCAACGGCTGGGACGACAGTGCTAAGATCCGGAACGTTTACTTCAGCTTAGAAGACGCCGCTCGGATCTGGTACGAAAACCGCGAGACGAGTCTAACGACGTGGCAGGACTTTCGTCGCCAGCTGTTGGAGACTTACACCAGCAGCGATCGCCGTGAACAGGCCGAGCGTGAATTGACCGCTCGCATTCAGCTACCAAACGAGAACGTAGCGATGTACGTGGAGGAAGTGACGCGCCTCTGCAACCGAGCGGACCCGACCATGACGGAAGAGAAAAAGCTCAGACACCTGATGAGAGGCGTGAAAGAGCAATTGTTCTGCGGTCCTGTGCGAAGCCCGCCCAGAACAGTCGCCGAGTTCCTCTCCGAGGCTGTGCTCATGGAGAGGGCGCTCCAGCAACGGTACAATTTCTACGACCGGCAGCTAAACCCTATCTCGGCTCTACACCCCCTGGATGCTGCTTCGGGGGCCAATACAAGCTCCCTTCGGGACATCGTGCGTTCTGTGGTCCGTGAGGAGCTGCAGAAACTTCAGGGGATTTTTCCTGTGGACTCTCTGACTAGCGCCATTCGGGAGGAAGTTCAGCAGGCGCTCAGATCGCCCGTCGCGCCAGTAGAGCCGCCACCACAGCCAGCTGCTTGGTCGCCAGCGACGTATGCGGACGTGCTGCGCCGTCCTGCGCCGGTTCCCTGCTCGCCACCGTATGCCCCTTCGGTAGTCGCAGTACACGCCGAGCAGCCGGTTCCCTACTGGCAAGCTCGAGGGCAGGCGCCGAGGAAGACCGATATTTGGCGTGCTCCAGACCGACGTCCCCTGTGTTACCATTGTGGCGAGGCCGGTCACATCTTCCGGCGGTTTCCATATCGGCCTCTGGGATTGCGAGGCTTGTCTGCAGGTAGTCCCCGTCCGCGGCATGCCGAACAGCCTCAGGAGTTTGACGAATACGTCACCCGCCGGCGTGGTTCACCATCTCCTCCGCGCCGAACGTCCCGATCGCCCTCACCTCGCCATCCGTCGCCTCATCAGTCCGGTTATGGACCTGGTGCACAGCGTGGGTCCTCGAGCCCGCACCGGGAAAACTAGAACAGGCGACCTTTGGAGGCGAGGCCGCCGAACGCCGTATTGCCGAAAAGCTTCCACCGACGCGCCGACTGACCCTTCCCGAATCGACGACCACGATACCGATGACGACGACGACGACGACGAAGCCGGCGCCGACGACGAAGCCGGCGCCGACGACTGGGTCTGGTAAGACCAAGGTCTCCCTTGACATACCCGTGCTGATTGACTCTAAGGAGGTTAGCGCACTAGTGGATACGGGTGCGGACTACTCGATAATGAGCGGTAGGATGGCTAAGGTGCTGAAGAAAGTTATGATGCCGTGGGCAGGGTCACAGATACGTACGGCTGGTGGCCACGTGGTTACGCCGCTCGGAATGTGTACGGCAAGAATTACGGTGCGCGTATGCACGTTCGTGGCAACGTTGCTCATTTTGCCTGAATGCTCACGAGACGTCATTCTCGGTCTCGACTTTCTTCGAGAAAATGGTGCGACTATAGACCTTCGAAATCGATTGGTTACATTTTCAACTGAACTCGCTGCCACCAAACCCGCCCCCGAGAATTGCAGAGCCGCACTGCGTATATCCGACGATGCCGTAACGGTGCCTCCACGGGCGAGTATTCTGGCTAGGGTCACTTGCGACGCGCCACATTGCGGACAACGTGTTGTTGAGCCAAATGTCTCTCTTTTGCTCACCATGGGTGTTTGCGTAGCAAGAGGGCTCGCCTTTCTATCTGACGGTCGCACTGAAGTCCTCGTGACCAATTTCAGTAATGAACACCGCCATTTATTTGGTGGCACAGCCATCGCCCACGTCGACCCCGTCCAAGAGGTGGCTGAGTGTTTCGCATGCCTAGAAGACACGCCTGGTGAAGTTGACGAAGAGGCAGTACGCGCCGTTCACATACACGAGGGCCTCCCGCCCGCAGAAAGGCAGCAATTGCAAGAATTGTTGCTGCAGTTTAAGGACTGCTTTACCTCGTCGTCTCAATGACGGCATAATCCAGCCATCGAATAGTCCCTGGTCGTCTCCTGTCGTTCTCGTAAAAAAGAAGGATAGCACGATGCGCTTCTGTGTTGATTACAGAAAACTTAACAGCGCAACAAAAAAAGATGTCTATCCGCTACCTCGTATAGATGATTCCCTCGACAGACTGCGCCAAGCAAAATACTTTTCTTCGGTAGATCTGCGCAGCGGATATTGGCAAATAGAAGTTGATGAGAGGGACCGGGAGAAAACCGCCTTTGTCACCCCGGACGGCCTCTATGAATTTCGTGTTCTCCCCTTCGGACTCTGCTGTGCTCCAGCAACGTTCCAGCGAATGATGGATGCCGTGCTCACCGGCCTTAAATGGCAAACATGTCTAGTATACCTGGATGATGTAATCATTTTTTCAACAATGTTTTCGGAACATTTGCAGCGGCTCAGAGTGGTGTTAGAAGCCGTCCGATCAGCTCATCTTACTCTAAAGCCGCAAAAATGCCATTTTGGATTTACTGAATTGAAGTTTCTCGGGCATGTCGTCAGCTCCGAGGGCATCCGGCCAGACCCTGACAAAATTTCTGCCGTCGCGGACTTCCCGGTTCCCACTGATAAAAAAGCCGTCCGACAATTTCTAGGCCTTTGTTCGTACTACCGACGTTTCATAAAAAACTTTGCTAAGCTGGCCAGTCCTCTGACGCGCTTGACACGAGATGAGGAGCCATTTTTGTGGGGTGCCGAGCAGCAAACTGCTTTTGACGATCTACGACGTCGGCTACAATCACCACCAGTACTAGCCCATTTTGACGATGGTGCCGCCACTGAAATTCACACGGACGCCAGCAACGTCGGTCTTGGAGCGGTTCTCGTCCAGCGTCCGAACGGTGTCGAAAAAGTAATCGCTTATGCTAGCCGTGCACTTTCCCGTGCAGAGTGTAACTACTCTACAACTGAGAAGGAATGTTTGGCCGTAGTATGGGCCATCACAAAGTTCCGCCCCTATCTGTATGGCAGGCAGTTCAAGGTTATTACTGACCACCACTCATTGTGCTGGTTGACAAACTTGAAGGACCCATGTGGCCGCCTAGCACGTTGGGCATTACGCTTACAGGAATTTGACTTCACGATCATCTACAAGTCTGGTCGCAAGCACACCGACGCTGACAGCTTGTCGCGTTCACCCGTGCAACATTACGAAGGTAACGCAGAAGACGAAGCATTCCTTGGTGCAGTCACGTCGTCCGAAATTATCGCACAACAACGTGCGGACGACGAGTTGAAGCTGCTCATGGAGCATCTAGAAGGTAACCATCCCTCGATACCCTCCCACCTGGCTCGTAGGCTGCCGTCCCTATGTCTTCGAGGCGGAGTGTTGTATAAGAAAAACTCCGCCTCCAGTGGTAAGAGTTACCTTCTGGTTATACCAGCCGCCCTCCGCCACGAGATCCTCCTCGCCTGCCACGACGAGCCGACCTCTGGGCACCTTGGATTCACGCGCACACTTGCCAGAGTGCGGCAGAACTACTATTGGCCCAACCTTGCCTCATGTGTGAAGCGATATATTCGGATCTGCCGTGAGTGCCGGCGTAGGAAGACGCCGCCTCTGAAACCGCCTGGCATGTTGCAACCTATCATGCCTCCTAACATACCCTTTGAACAAGTCGGCATGGACCTCCTGGACCATTTCCCTTGTCGTCGGGAGGAAACAGATGGATAGCTGTTGCAACCGATTACCTGACGCGTTACGCCGAAACGCAGGCTTTCCCTCAAGGCACAGCGTTCGAAGTTGCGCACTTCTTTATGCATGCAATAGTGCTTCGACACGGCGCTCCGTCCGTCGTCATCACAGACCGAGGGAAGGCATTTAGATCTCAGCTTGTCCACGACATCTTTGAGCTGAGTCACACCAGCCACCGAACAACGACAGCATACCATCCCCAAACAAATGGGCTCACAGAACGCCTGAATCAAACACTGGCCGACATGATTTCCATGTACGTGGATGTGGAGCACAGAACCTGGGACCAAATACTCCCCTACATCACATTCGCGTACAACACTGCGACTCAAGAAACAACCCGCTTTACACCATTCCGTCTAGTCTACGGCAGAGAAGTGCGGATGATGCTGGACGCCATGCTCCCGTGCGTGGATGATGACTTGACACCAGATGCGGGCTCCTTTGTCGAACAAGCCGAGCAAGCTCGCCAGCTTGCTCGTTTGCACATCACAGCTCAACAAGACACGGACTCCAGACGTTACAACCGGCGCCACAGGGAGGTTACCTACAACATCGGTGACCGTGTGTGGGTGTGGACCCCTGTCCGCCAAAAGGGATTGTCCGAAAAACTGCTGCACCGATATTTTGGACCTTATGAGGTGCTCCGTCGTGTTGGAAACGTGGATTATGAGGTTGTTCCACGTGGAACTGTGGCTACCGGTCGTCGGCAACCACGGACTGACATTGTGCATGTAATGCGACTTAAGCCATACTTCTCGCGTGAGAGCGATGACGCTCCACTTTAAGCTGTGTTCGGGTTCTGCGTTTTAATTTGTTTCTTTTTGTTCGTTTTCTGCTTTGTACATACCCTCGCATCGGGACGATGCTCTTCTTTTTCGGGGGACTAATGCCACGGACCTGGCTCGAGCTACCTGCGCGCTAAGCCGTGACGAGGACGAAGTGGTCGCGTTCGCGTGAGGCGCGCTCGAGCAGGCTCTGTTCTGGGCGATTAAAAACCTTGGCCGTTCTGCGGTCCCCCTCTACGTCTACGACTGTTCTCCGTCTGGCCTGTGACAATATGTTTGGGTTCCAACCGCATATGACTGCACAGAAAGTCATCCTTCAATTACACCGCGACATGATACGACCCACTGCTATGCGCCATAAGGGCAACGCCATCCATGCCCTCGGTCTTAAGGAAGCCTTCAGCAACGTCCATCATGACACCATCCTGGCCAACTTGAGTACCACCGACTGTGCGCAGAAGGCATTCGCCTATGTACGACACTGTCTCGAAGCGTCAGGGCCTCCTAAAGATCGAGCTCGACGAATACGGACAATACACAATGGGTACCCAAGGTACACCTTAAGGGGCGGTCTTGTCGCCCCTTCTTTTCAACGTTGCTATGAGCGGCTTCCACGCCCATTGGCCCAGGTGGAAGGCATCGATCACGCATTCTACGCGGATGATACAACGATTTGGAATATGGAAGGAAGCCTTGGGAAAATGGAGGACCACCTTTAGCGGACTACCTTTAGTTACGGTATTGACCGTGGTCTCCAATGTTCTCCCGCGAAATCGCAACTTCTGCGCATCAGAGCCAATCGAGAGACAACACGAGATTGCGAATTCTCTGGCGGGAGGTCCTATTAGAGAGGTCCAGGAGCTCCGCATACTGGGTCTATCCATCCATAACGGGCTGAGCCCGGAATCCACTATTGCTAAACTTAAGCGCGTAGACGAACAGGTCGGACGCATGATCCATCGCGTTTCAAACAAACGCCGCTGGTTGCGGGGCAGGGACGCGCTTCGGCTCACCCATGCCTTCGCGAACAGCAGGATCCTCCTCTCCGTCCCCTATCTTCGCACTACTAAACAACACGAGACACAAATCGACGCCATCATTAGAAAAGCTACAAAGCGTGCACTAGACCTCCCAGTGGCCACAGCCAACGCTATGTTTTCAGCGTCAGGGGTGCTCCGCTTCTACCAGGAGTTACTTGAGGCCCACCTCGTGAACCATCATACGCTAGTTTCGCAGATGGCATCCGGGCGCCGCCTGCTAGACCGGCTGCACATTCAAAACGAGTGCACTCCAGAGGATACACGTCGGGTTTCTGAGCTATGGCGTCACAAGCTCTGGGTCCTTCCAGTCAAGCGCAACATGGACACGCAGACACACGAGGGCAGACAAGATGCGCGCGCTCGGGCCCTCTATCACCAGCACGGATCCAAACAGGCATATACAGCGTTGGCGTGGCAGGGCCGTCCCCCATTGGATTCTATACGGTCGCCGTAGTTCTTCAAGACCAACACGTTAACCGCCTCTCATATCGAGCTCCAAATTCAGCGACAGCCGAGGAGGTAGCCATTGCGCTTGTCGCCTCCGACCCGAATTCGATGATAATCCTCACAGACTCACGTAGAGCCTGTGACCGCTACGTGGCTGGCGAGGTTTCACCTTTACCCTACCGTATTCTAAAGCTGGCAGTAAGAAAATCGGGCCCTTCACCCAAACGCATAGTTTGTATTCCGGGCCATTAGGGCCTCAGAGGTAACGAGGCTGCGGATGCGACCTCCCGAGCGCTCACCCACCGGGCACCTCATCCAGGCTCCTCCGGCTCAGTGATTAGGCAGCCGGTCTTTCGCTTGAGGGAAATCATGGAATTCTATTGCGAACGGCATCGGCATTTCCGGGTCCTTGCTAAGGGCCTGAGTAAAGCCGATTAGCGATTTTTCAGGCGCTTCAGGCAAACACTGTTGTGCCCTGCAATAGCAACACATTTGGACGCCAAAATTGATGGGCGCTTCCCTCATTGTGGGGAAGTGTTCGATAACGTCCACATGGTCTGGGCCTGTCAGAAGAATCCTTCCCTTCTCCTAAACCCTTCCTTTTCCCGAGAGGCATGGGAGGCAGCCCTACTCAATTGGTTGGGGCTGGAGTCTCAAAGGGCTGCAGTACAATGAATGCGAGTAAGGCCCTTGTCCAGCGGTGTCCCGGACTAAGGACTCCACCTATGTAAAGCGCCATTTTTGCCCTGCAAACTCTGCTTTCACTGAATAGCACATATCGGCCGTCACCTGAACGGCGTCCTAAAGGAAGAGATAAAGGAGAGAGTGAAAGAAGAAAGAGGTGCCGTAGTGGAGGGCTCCGGGATAATATATACCACCTTGCGATCTTTGAGGTGCACTAACATCGCACAGCACACAGGCGCCTTAGCGCTTCGGCTCTAAAGGCAGCCGCCGCGGTCGGGTTCTAATCCGAGAACTCCGGATCAATAGCCGAGAGGTGCCGTGGTGGAAAAGAGGGCTCCGGAATAATTTCGACCACCCGAGAATGGATGAATGGAAACAACTTTTATTTGACCAAAATATAATAATAGTAATTGGTTTTGGGGGAAAGGATATGGCGCAGTATCTCTCTCATATATTGTTGGACACCTGAACCGCGCCGTAAGAAAAGGATTAAAGGAGGGAGTAACAGAAGAAAGGAGGAAAGGGGTGCCGCAGTGGAAGGCTCCGGAATAATTTCGACCACCTGGGGATCTTTAGCGTGCACAGACCCCCAAAAATTGGAGGACTCTTGAGCTTCGCCTTTAACAGTGGAACGCAACAGCGTGTTGCAGCATTGCCAGGGTGTCCACACAACGCCATCGCCCGTTCGGCGCGAAGCCTTGCTCGTTAGACAAATCGCACTGCAACGCACGTTGAAACAGGCGCGCGGAGCGGCAAACCACATAAAAGCGCTGCCAGGCGCCTTGCCGAAACGCGCGAGACTCAAGTTGCAGTCGTAGTTCGTCGGCACATCGTTCTCGACAAACACGATGCCACGAACGCCAGCATAGCTTCCGCGCCAAACGAACGGGCAGCAAGCCCCAAGCTTCGTGGTGAAGGCGCTTTGGATGTGCGCTGCGTTTTTCGCCGCTCACCGTGTGATTCCTGCGTTCCCGAACCGCCCTACGGCCCCACTGCGCCCGAACGAGACGAGCGGGTGGTGGTGAAAAGCCTTTATTTAATGAAAGAGGTGAGGCTCTTTAAAGAGCCCCGCAATGGGTGGAGTCCTTATTCCGGGACCCCATTGGTCGAAGCCGCCAGCTTAGCCCTCTTGACCAAAGCCTTTTGGGACTGAAGGTCCGAACAGCCAAGCAGGGCCGCCTCCCATTCCTCTCTGGTAGGGTTGGGGTGGGGGGAGAGAGCTGAGTTGCGCTGGCAAGCCCAAACCATGTGGTAGGTGTCAGCCACCTCCCCACAGTGTTTGCACCTGCCAGTGAACGTGGGATCGAAGTGTTTTAGTACTGCCGGGCACAGCATTGTGTTCGTGAATAATCGGAGTAGAACGCGTTCGTTTGCTTTCCCCAGTCCCTTTGCATGGGCCGGGTAGAGGCGATGCCTATCCTTATAATAGGATGTGATAGCTTTGAAGGAGAGTAAGTAGTTACTTCAGGTTCCAGGTGCTCAGGAGCCAAAGGGAACGCCCAGTGAATGAGTGCTCGGGCCGCCGCATCTGCAGCTTCGTTTCCTGCTAGGCCCTGATGGCCCGGAGTCCAAACCAGACAGCGGGGTGTAGGATCGGTATCCAGGCTGCAGTTGCTTAGTATTCGTTCAGCTAGTGGAGTTACCCAGCCAGCCTCATAATTGCGACATGCCGAACGCGAGTCTGTTATTATGTGTTTGGATTTTGAATCAGAAGCAGCTAGGGCGATGGCAACCTCTTCAGCTTGTGTTGTGCCTGGGGATCGAAAGGAAAGCCCATCCACCTGTATTTCTTGATGTATGACCGCGGTCGTGTACCACCTCCCGTGGGTAGGCCCAGCTACATCTACGTAAAAGACACCATGTTTGTTGCCTTAGTGGTGCGCTAAGGCTTCCGCCCTAGCCTGACGACAACCACTATGATCCTCCTTGTCCATCTTAGTGGGGAGGGGTCGAACTCTGACGGCGCGTCTCCAGAGTTCGGGCACTCGGACCCACTCCTGAATGTGAAAATCATGTTGGATGTGAAGGCGGGCTAGCAAGTGCCGACCTGACTTCGTTTGGGCTAGCCTCGTGTATTGATTTGTGAGATGGGCTTCCTTGAGTTCCTGAAAAGTGTTCACCACTCCCAATGCGAGAAGTCTCGCATTGGAGGTGGATACAGGAAGGTCAAGTGCCCTCTTCATCATTTTGCGGAGTATTACCTCAACTTTGTCTTCGTCGTGTTTCCGCAAGGGTAGATAAGGGACCGAATAGAGGATTCGGCTGATTACGAAAGCATGGGCCAGCCGCACAGCATCCCTGCTTCGCAAACTCCTCTCTTGTTGGAGACGCGACGGACCATACGGCCTACTTGGTCTCCAACTTTTCGGAGTTTGTGCAATGTTGTGTCTACTCTTCTTTGGCTATGGATGAAGAGCCCGAGTATTCGAATCTCTTTGGCCTCGTGTATGGGGCCACTTGTTAAGGAGAGATGTATTTGGGTAGTGTCCTTAGGGGATGCCCTAAGGTGCACAAATTCAGACTTGTTGGGTGCTCATTGGAGACCACATTGCCCTGCGTAGCGATCCACTACGTGAGCGGCTGTTTGGAGGCATTCCTCCATGCGCCCTAAGTGTCGCTCTGTGGCCCAGATCGTGATATCATCGGCATACAGCGCATGCCGTATGCCTTCGATACCATTCAACTTGTCTGGGAGATGGAGCATCGCCAAATTAAAGAGTAGGGGGGATAGCACCGCGCCTTGTGGTGTCCCCCGCGTACCCATTTGATACGGACCAAATTCTTCCTCTTGGATTCTGATTAGAGCGGCTCGATCGGTCAGGAAGTCTTTTATATAGTTGAAAGTGTTGCGGCCACAGTTGGTTTCATTGAGGTGTGTCAGTATGATGGGAGGCGCTGCTGTCGCGCGCTATCTAGGGTGCCTCAATGCCAGCGCCGGGGTGGAGACAACTTCAGCGGCTCCGCCATATGGAATCCCACGGGATCAGCGGCGCTAGCGTTTGTAACGGCGCCGTTAATGATCTAGGCGCGCTTCAAAGTGCTTTAACTTGAACGGCCTTTTGCAGCGAAAGCTACACTGGGTTACCAGTCGAGCATTTCGCGGTACATGGGAGAGGACAGTTGTAATTCAATATGACGGCGTCACTTCAGTTGTCTCCACCCGGGAACGGCGGCGCTGGCATTGAGGCACTCTAGCGCTATCTAGGGTGCCTCGATACGTGCGCTCCCGCTCAGGGTGAGCACATCTGCGTCGTCTGCTACGGCGGCCGCCATTTTCGCTCCCGCGGCATGCAGGTTTCCTTCTCGTGGGAGGCGGGCTGCTCGCTTCTCGCTTGCCGCGGGCGCTTAAAATAATAAAAATAAGGAGTCTTGCGATGCGCTTCTGTTACGATGAGAATAGAATACTAAATTTTGTTGGAGAGCCTTCTGCTTTTAAAAACGGGACAAGCAGCAGCCAACATCAAGGCGTCGACGGTAACAAGGAAAGCGGGTATGCAAGATCTGCACCAATTATATCAGTGAAGCTTGTCTCGAATCTATCGCTATAGTTCAAAACCTATCTCTAATTATGCACTGACCCCGTTGGTGCGTCTAAACAGCACTCAACCCCAACATATATTTGCGTCGTCAGCTAGCTTACTCGCGTCAAGCTACCATCCTCCTGGAAAATAATAATAATAATTTGTTTTTGGGGGGAAAGGAAATGACGCAGTATCCGTCTCATATATCGTTGGACACCTGAACCGCGCCGTAAGGGAAGGGATAAAGGAGGGAGTGAAAGAAGAAAGGAAGAAGAGGTGCCGTAGTGGAGGGCTCCGGAATAATTTCGACCACCTGGGGATCTTTAACGTGCACTGACATCGCACAGCACACGGGCGCCTTAGCGTTTTTCCTCCATAAAAACGCAGCCGCCGCGGTCGGTTTCGAACCCGGGAACTCCGGATCAGTAGTCGAGCGCCCTAACCACTGAGCCACCGCGGCGGGGTAACCTAGAGAAGGAGAGGGAAAAAATTCCTGAAAACTTTATTTACCGAGTTTTGCGATAGATTACGATGGTGGGAACCGTTACTAAGCAGAGGAGCATGCAATAAAAAGTTTTGAGCCGCTTTTAAAATGAGTTAAATCTCGATGACGGTTATGTCAAAGCATATTCTTCATACCACCGCGGGTATTGACAGACCTATTAGTGCTGTCCTTCCTACGCATGTTTAATCTCCGGGCGAACAGAACGCTCTAAAAAACAAACCACTGCTTGGAGGGGGGAGCTTGAAAATTTATTTTAGAGCACACCACCCTCAATTGAAATTATTTAATTCTGCTAACTTATTTCGTAGTTAACTTCAAATTAACAAGCTTAATATATTGCTGGAACGCAACGGGTGATTTCTGTCCAAGCTTGTAGGGCGTTCTTTTTTTTAAATTTTGGCTATGAATGTCCCAAGACAAGTGAGTGCAATGGATGGGTAAGAAACTGAGCAGACGCGGTCAATGACACAGTGTCTTGGTTTCGCACGTGTTGAAGAACCAAAGATTATCAGCAACGGTAATAAAATATAAGCGCTTGCCTGTTCAGCTCGGTATACCTAGATGAACACAAACTCATACGCAAGCAAACATGAAATCACTTATTCAGTGGTTATTAAAATACAATAAAGTAACCAATATTTCTGTTAATGGGAACGTGAACATTATTGGCCTTTTTCAAAGTAGACATCTGCGTTAAATAGATGACTGTAATTGACATAACAGTTGTGCCTGCATATATACATAGATGAAGAATTCAGGCTTCGAAGCTAAACTTTCTCGGAACTTCATATTCTGGCTCTGTTACACAAGGCTGACTCCAGCACAAGTTTTACTTCCGTGGCCACTAGAATGAGGGCTCAAAATGTGGCGAAGATGAATTCCGGAGCCTCGCTCTGGCATACGCAGCAGTCAACATTTTTCTTATTCGCTTTTTGTGAGCCATGCAAGTCTTTACAGAGCGCTTGTCTATCTCTTCAAAATATGCGACCAAAGAACGAAGTGGCGACTTCATGGTGAAAAATGGGCCGGTACACCATGAATTTACGGCTTTAAGATGCTCTTCATAGTTTTTCGGTGTTTTCATTACATCCCTGCTTGGATATATGAGGTTTTGTCGATCCCTGGCGTATTCCTTGAGTGCAGTGAGGGAAGCATACTCATCGTCAGGGTTGCCAAGGAGAGCAGCCTTGCACTGCGCGCAAGTTATGAATTTTAGAATTCCTTTCAAAATAAAACCGCCAAGGTAAAACAAGATACGGCACTCGGCTGACGTGAGCTCTTCAATGAACAGGATTTTCGAATCATTGATTTCTTCGACTTCGTTTTCTGTACCTTCTTTCTTGGCGTGTGCAAGCAGATCGACAAAGTATTCACGGTCACCAAGTCCGTAACTTGTCGACCTGGGAGTATGAAGAAAGTTGCTGACGTTGATGAGTCGAAGTGCACACTAAGTCGTACGCAGTGGGCACTGGCTTCATGAGCCGCACCACAAAAATAAAGGTTTTCTAGGCAGTCTTGCAATAGCCTGCTCGTCAGAAAAAATTCATACCTTTCACTGTCAAGAAGCACTTCTTGAAGGCGAAGAACAGCCGTTGTTGCAATTAGGATCCCTGCTCGCGATGGCTTCCACTGAGATCCAGTGCCCATTTTCAGTTCTGTTATCTTGTCTATTGCCATACGCAGTGTGTCGAAAGCGGCATATTTAGTCATGTTTCTGCGGCTTAGCGCCATGGTGGAATGACGCGAAGACATAAGGGCGTACCATCTAGAAGCGAGGTCCATAAACCACGCTGTTGTTTCGGCATCTGGTTCAATCGCTTTTTCTTTTATTAGGAACCGAATGGCTGGCGGGGATTCGCGGAAGAGCTGGACAGCGACTCCGACTTTTATCTTGGTGAAGTGTCCACCACTAATGTGGATTTCTGATAAATTTGGTGCTACCTTAAGTTTATTGCCAGCGTCATAGTCCAAGACGGCCTGTGCATGCTCTAGTTTCACCTTCGAGAAAGTCAATCCGTTCTTGTTTACTGTAGCATCACTAAGCGTGAAAACTTTAGAGCTTAGAAGCACTCCTTTCAGGTTCTTAAAGACATGTGCTGGGTCATAGATGAAAAACGTTCCTTCCCGTCTAAGGTTGGGTGGAATATTGAACACGAAGTTGTCGAATAGCGGTGACTCGAAAAGCCAAATTCTCTCCACATAGCGCTGTTTTCTGCACCCATGTCGCAGGTGACTACCCGTACTCTTAGAGAAATCCGGCTGCATATCTGGACTATTTCCAGGACATATGTCTTGAGTACACAGCCGTAAACGTGCCTACCAGTAAAATCATAGGCTATCACTTGCTTCCATCTTTGGTTTACCCCACCTAGCGTAAACACCAAAGCATGGTTGGCTGCCTCTTCAGTCTTCGATGGCAAGGTCGTTCCTCCCAAAAGCACGTCTTCTCCACGGTCGAGTTCAAATCCGGGTGTTATCTCCAATTCATCTAGAAAGAAAACACAGTCTTTTTCCGCGTCCTCCATTCCCACTGCATTCGACCTCATTACGTCGATCACTTCATGCCGGATACCTGGCAGAAACTTCAGGCTCTGAATTCTTCTTGCTAACGTTCTGCTTGATAAGAGAGGGTAGCCAATCTTTATAAAGCGTTTCATACTCAGTGGTTCCACAAGCAAATTTAATTTTTAGGCCTTGCTTTACTGTTTGCGCTGACCATGAATTACCACGATTGTTGTTCCGAGAAAGGGCACGAATTTGGTCTTGATTAAAAACTTCGTATTTCGTGAGAAATTAGCTGCCTCTTTCTGCACCTTGCGATTTTGCTTCTGTAGTTTTTTGACATTGTTCTTAGATTCTTTGTGGTGTTGTTTCAGCTTATTATTGGCTCCTGTGAGATCTACTATCTTCTTCTTCAGCTCTGCTACCTCAGAATCAAAGGGTTGGGTCGCACGAACCACTGCAGTTTCTTGAGGCCGTACATCCGTGGTGGTCGAAGTTGCTCACTAGAATTGCTGCTTGCTGTGTCCACCAATGTCTCATTTATCACTCCGTCAGACGATGAATCTGCTGGAAGATATTCTTGCGTGTTTAAAGGAAGGACGTTTCTCACTTCTGGTGAAGAACTTTGTGCGGCAGCGTCATCACTGAGTAATGCAGGCACATGCACACTTCGGTCCCTTGGTGGCCTTCGCTCTTTAGCAAGTTCTGGAAGCAGATAAATAAGCGAAAATAGAACATTACATATTTAAAATAGTTGTCTTTTTGAAAAACTCCGAAAGTAAGCTTTTCTGCATTGCAAAAAACCCTTCACCATGGCGGCCCATCCTAAACGTCACGTGCAGCTGTTTTTCACACCCTTCAACAAAAGGAGTGGCTAGGAAAAGCTGGTGCTAATCCCTTTATTCCGACAGGGGGTGGTGGTGGAAACTTTATTACACACAGGGGAGTTTAGGACGCGCAGGTCCTTGGGCCCGCGCACAGCCCCACTGCACTCAAACGTTCATGTCCCGGAGGCTCATGACGGTGCCAGCCCGGCCTGTGGCGATGGCTTGCTTGGCCGGGTCCTCGGAGAGCAGTAGGGTCTCCCAAGCCTCCCAAGTGGTAAGGTGCTCCAGGCCCCGTGGGGGAGGATCCGCCGGGCAGAGGAAAAGGATATGATCGAGAGTGGATTTGGGGTGGTGGAAGAGGGTACAGGAGGGGTTTGTGTGGACTTGGTGATAGCGCGAGTGCATATAAGGGAAGAGTAAGGTGCGTGTTTGAAGCCGCCTCCAAAGTGTCTGATGGTAATTGTCCAGGGAGGGATGCGGTGGGGGGTACAGCCGACGCTCGGCTTTGCAGACCTGCGTCAGTTCACTGAACGAATGCATGCGCTCCCGTGAGTACCCCCGATCGGAGGCCGCCGGTGCCCGGTTGAGAGAACCTCGGGCTAAAGCGTTGGCAGCCTCGTTTCCGAGATTCCCGGAGTGGGCAGGCATCCATATGAGCTCCATGTGGCTGGGCGGGTGTGCGGCGAGGGAGTTCAATATGCGAAATGCAGGGACGTGAACTCTCCCGCGGTCGAAATTTAGTATGGCAGTTTTAGAGTCCGATAGTATATACCGGGCCTCCGTGCGCGTGATGGCTATGGCAATAGCGGCCTCTTCAGCCTCCTCCGAAGTGGCAGTGGGGGATATGTGAAGGGTGGCAATCGGTTGTAGGGAGGGGTTCGTGATGGCTGCAACCGCGTCCTCGTCTGTGCATGCGGCATCCACCCAAACGGCATCCGGTTCCATGCCAGTGTTTCTGGAGCGCCCATGCGCGAGCTCTGCGGCGGGGTTCGTGGTAGTTGGGGTGCATGTTTTTAGGGAGAGGTTTAACAAGTAGTTTAACAAGTAGCTCCCGGTTAACAAGTAACCGGGAGCTCATTGGGGTCCGTGGCTGGTATCCTGATGCCGGGGGTGTGTAGGATGCGTCTGGTGGTGGTGGTTCTCGTGAGACGTATGTATTTTGTCTGTCGGTGGGCCTCGATAAGCTCACCTATCGTGTTGTGTAGGCCTGGGTGGAGGAGTTTTTCGGTGGAGGTATTTAGGGGTAGCTGTAGTTCTGTCTTAATTGCTGTTCGGATCATGGCATCCAGGGTGGAGGTCTCTGTGGCCTGGAGTTTTAGGTAGGGGAGCGTGAGGAGGAAGCGGCTGAGGACGAAGGCATGAATAAGACGACATAGGTCATGCTGCTTCATGCCCCGGTGATGTCCAGAATCTCGGCGGATTAGGTGGGATATCGACACCGCCGTCTGCTTGAGTTTATGGATGGTGAGAGTGTTTTTCCCGTTGTTCTGGATCTGGAGGCCCAGTACCCGGAGAGTATGTACCTCCGGGATGCACCGGTTTTCCAGTTTCACGGTTATGGGGGCTGTGGGGCTGTTTCGGGTTGTGGGGCGGAGTATGAGGAGCTCCGACTCCTCCGGACAGCATGAGAGACCGATAATCCGCGCATGCGCGTCGTGTAAAGGAAAGGAACGCGGCATTGTTCAGGCTATATATGTCGGCAGCACTGTACCTTTTTTTTTTACCTCAAAGCTGGTTTGGCGGCCAGGGTGAAGGAATTCTGTTGTGCCAAGAAGCTGACCTCCAAATTTTGAAAAAGGTCCATAGAAGACGCACCAGAAAATTTACTATGCTTGCACACCAACCACCTCCTCACTCAACATTTTCAAATATAGACGACGAGGCGATAAGGAGCATGGCAACAATCACCAAGGTTAAAAGGTACCTTACCTCTGAATGGGAACACCGTTGGGACAGCATTGGGCTTGAGCTTCTTCCATCCGTCCGCGCGGTTTTGTTCGAAGCTCTTGTCTTCGAAATGATCCTGCAGATGACTTTTTATCTCAATTAGCCCCACATTTCCTGCTCCAGAATGAAAACAATGAACAAAGCACGCAAGAAAACATAGTCCAAATATATAAGTCAAATTACTGTAATGAGCGCCTCAATCTGCACATAACATATTCTGTTAATCTCATTTACTGACCTAATGCGGCGTCGTTGGACGAAGCATCGGGCTAACAGTCAGTGCACGCTACTCAACGCAGCATACCTGTCAAAAACTAAAAAAATCGTAAGTAAATTAATTCGTATTGACTCCTAGACGGCCAAGATGCAGAGTAATTGCAACAGCGTATGTGCTCTCGCTTGTTCTCGTCCTCTGTGCCTTGATTCGTGCCGGTCACGATTCGCTGACAAGCGCCTCGTAAAGGCAATTATTTTCTAATGAACAGAAGCGGCGAAAGCACGTTTTGTATGCAATCACGAGAAAAACCTTTGTGACATGCAATTTCGGATGCAAACAGGCAAGCGACAGGCAATGGCCGGTTCGGCGCTGAAGTGTGCCTTTTTTTACGCCGAGCAAAACGAATAGTGCGGAAATGACATCTGACCAAGAAAAATGTTGTGCTACGCTTAGCTGGCTAAACGCAAAAGCGGTAAATCGCAACAAAAACAGCACTGAACCAACATGCGGCACTTACATTACAGACACATGAGGAGTTCGTCGGTTGCCACTTGTCACGCTTGATCCGGACCCGCCACAGAAGCCTCCTTTTCGAGTCTCTTGGAAAATGTAGCATCCTCTAACCATCTCTCGAATGGTTGGAGCCCTGAGGAACACAACATCCAGGCACTGCACGGCGATGAAAGTAGCGCGAACGCAGGCACGCAGCAGTTACGCCCGCACGTCAGTAGAGCGGCGAGGTCGACGCAGGGAACGCAATGGCGGAGGGAGCGCGCTAAAACCGGTTTAGGCGGCGTCCAGTGGTTCTAAGGGTGACTTCACACTAAGCGGGGACGCGGGCATCGAGGCACCCTAGCGCTTTCTGTTGGGGCAGTGGCACATTGCGAGGAGGAGAAGGAGGGATTTTTCACTCCTCTCTGCGCCCGAACGAGACGAGCGGGAGGCGCTGCCGTCGCGTGCTCTCTTTTGGGGCAGTGGGGTACATTGCGAGGCGCAGGATTTTTCGCTCACGGCCAACGCCGCCGACGCCGACACCGGCTTTTCTGCTACACGAGCTCCTTAACGCCGCCGCCTAATAATTAGCTGCGGTTAAACTACTGCTGAATCTAGTTAAAGAGCGAAAGCTGCAGTGTATCGGATAAGTAGACGTGGCTTGGCCGGTAACGTTGAGTGCGTTCCGCACACTGGATAGGCAACGCGCCTACCCTGGCAGGTTGTGGTCAAATTAATGGTTGATCGCGAGAGATTGGTCATCCAATGAACGCTGCGGCTTAGTGGCTTAGCTCGGCTATGCCAGGATATACGTAGCGAAAGCTCAGGCATGGCATGGTTAGCCTTGGTTAATCTTGATTGCAAGTCCAGGTTAGTCTGGTTGTCTAGGTATGTTGTCACATTAAAGACGACAGAACTGTGGCTGCGGCGCACGCGAGCTCTCCTTTTCAATCCCCCGACATGTTATCAGGCATGCGACGGAGCTGACGAAGCGAGCGGAGGCGAGCGCAACGACGAGGAACGTGGTGTGACGTCATACCAAACGGCGGCGGAGGCGAGCCGCACGGTGTGACGTCATGTCAGATGGCGTGGCGAGCAAGCAAAGCACAGCATATCTTGGTGGACACCCGAACCGCGCAGTAAAGGAAGGGATAAAGGAGAGAGGTAAAGAAGAACGACAAAGCTGAAAGTTGCATTTTGAGGGAAGGCGCGGCTGTGGTTCGGTTCTACTAGTGGCGCAAGCGCAGTTGTGACTAGGAAGCGAGAGAGAGAAATGCTCCGTGTGTCGTCACTGCTCGTCGAGCATGCGCAGCACGGCTCTCCAGGAATGACGCTAAACTGCTCAACATGTGGCCTGTAAGGCTTTCGCTTTAAAAACCTTCCAGGGTGGTGCCCTACTGGTGGACTCACTAAACACAAATCAACCCAGATGGGTGTTTTCGGCTTGTCATCTAGCGGCCTCCCTAATCGAGGTTCGAAATACACCGTTAGATTTCGAGTAGATTTCCACACCAAAAAATACGGAGCGCTTGCGCTTGGCAACGGGAACAGATTTGGTGTAGATTTTAACACCAAAAAATACAAAGCACTTGCGGTTGACAATAGGAGCAGATTTGGTGTAGATTTTTACACCAAAAAACACGGAGCACTTGCGGTTAGCAATGGGAGGTTTCAACCGCGGCGATACGCTGAGCGGTGGCTGCGGCGTCGTGTATATGCTGCCGCCAAGATTTCGCAACGCCTGCATCCAGGAGGGGTTACGACAGCGGTCCGCTTTTCTATACGGCACTTTCGCTCTTTCTTACGACGCTACTCGAAATGGTATAAATATAGACGGAACTGGGCTATTTCGTTATACCACAGCAATTAGGTTCGAATGCGCTTTGAAATCAAGAACAAAGCCCAATCGAGCCTCAAAGGCGAGATATACGGACTAGCACCGATCCGTTCATATCGTTAAGAAGTAGTACTGTAAGGAACAGGGCAAAAACGCTGGATAAAAAAGTTCACCGGGCCGCTGTCTTCACCTCCTCCTCCTGGATGCCTGCGTGGCAAGATCGTGGCGCCATACATACACACGACTTCGCAGCCACGTCGGCGGCGGCGGCAAGGAAACCTCTTTGATCTGACTACGCTGTGTATACGGCACTTCGGTAAAAAATACGCGAGCCGTGGCTCTGGCGTTAGCCGAACGAATCTTGTTTGGGTGGTCCACAATGGGCAAGAAAAGCTGAGTTGGGGAGACGACAGGCAATGAAACTGAAAACAACACCGTAGTAACGCATCTACTTACCACCATCTTGCAACACATCATTTTCCATTCTTCTCGTTAAAGTTTACTGTCTCTCCACTGTGGTCCGAAAACCGAATTCCTGAAGTTAAATATCCTGAACAGTGCACAAAGAAAGCACCTGCGGGCAGCTCCACATTGGACAAATAATGTTTGCTATCTCTCTGCCCTAAGGAATTTTTAAGAATAATACTCTTGAATATAGTATGCTTAAAATCCGGTGATTACTGTCCCTTAATTTTGCAGTCCATAATGGTGGTTTTTAAAGAAAATTTTGAATGGCGTGCTTCACTCACGCATTTAAAATCCTTTTCGAGTACCATTTTCATCCAGTGTATGAATTCTCAAAGTCGCACTATAAGAGCAAAAGGATTCCCATAAGAACACACAAAAATATGATATATATTTTGTGCTCAGTTCTTTTATTTTCGAACAAAACAGAGTTGTTGGATTTTACCTACATAGTGCAAGGTAGTTGTGTATGTTAGCCATTTTTTCTCCATGACAGCTTTTTTAAGCACTTTACAAAAACATTTCTACCAGCACGTCCTCAAAACACTGTGTCCTCAAAGCATGATTTCACTTGTGCATGCAAGGTATTATCATTCCATTTGATGTTTGATAACACTGAATTACACACACCGCTGTTACAAATAACACTGCATTATCAAAAATGTCAGTCACTGAGCTACATATGTAAATGAAAAATGAACACCAGCAGCATTTAAAAGGCTGCTTAAGGATAACATGTCAAGCTTATTCAGTTGAAAAGAAATTAAAGAGTCCGTGTAAAGTAATAAACCAAACGTGAGTAAGATCCGTAGATTGCATTTTACATTTCTCTAAAACAGAAGACAATAAACAAGATTTCCGGCCACAATTTTTGGAAAGGTATTAGAGATAGGGACGAACTTGAAATGACCACCTAAAATTAATCAAAACGATATAATTGCACATCGTGAAAGATCATGCAGAGACGACTTCAGCACTTGTTCCCTGCACTTCAGTCTAGCTGGTGCAGTCAGATAAGTAAAAAAATGTTAGGTACAAGACAACACAACTTCCTTAAACTCAGCGAATCGTTTCCTGTACCTAATTTTAACATGTAGATCTACAAACAAAAGTAAACAATACGAAACAGACATTTTAAAGCAGCACACTTAATCTACACCAAATTATCACAGGTATACAACCTCCAACTTTGGTGTTTCTTCTTAGAAACACATAGGACAAACTTAACCTTAAAAAAAGTGTAAAATACATTCACTTGAATATACATTCACATAAAAACATCATAAAACAAACCTTTATACTCATTATTTAGAAACCTATGCTCTAGAGGAAGTTTCTGAGACAGAAACATATACAGCCAACCATTTCAAGGAGCCTGTCGCTAATATAAAGTGCAGCACGCATACCTTATATGCAAAAAAGAATACAGAAGCAAGAATAAAAAATTACACTGAAAACACAAGCAAACATGGACACTTGCGCCTCAATCTAACGAACAAATAATGAATAATGCTCAGACACAATGAACGAGTCAGCCGGGTATTATATTGAATGGCGGCACCACAAGCAAAGAAAAAGACATGGACAAAGGGCAATGCAGTAACGGTACAGGCATTCTGTTTGATCGGGAGAAAACCATTCATCACCTTCACTTTATGACGAAGTGAAGAAAAATTCCAGGAAAGTTCCCATGGCAACTGATCAGACTAAGGACTGGTAATTCGGTGAATCAATAAATAATTGAATTTCTGAAGACCTGTGTCTAAGCGCATTTTTGTTCGAAAACTGAAATGTTCATCAAATCTGTAGTCTCTATGACATTTTTTCTTAGTGCAGTATATGTATAAATAATAAATAAATAAATTATAGCAACTGCATCATGTGGCAAAATGGGAAATCTATTACGAAACAGAAAAGTGACACAGTGCTGACAATGTTGCCAGGAAGCTGTCCAAGCAAGATGCAAAAAGAAAAAGACTATGACTAGCCCAGGTGAGGAGGAGAAAAACGGTGGGGTGATGACTGCTAGGGCCAATGCCATGTTGCTGTTCCTGTTTGTCATTTTTCTTTCCACGCTGCCACATAATACAAGTACTACATTTGTCAAAAGTTTATAGCCCAAGGAATTCACTTCTGCGGCTTGTTCTGCATCGCTAGCAATCCAGATCTCTTGAAGATACAGAAACTCTTGCCCTGACCACCGCGAATGCTAGGACATCCATGGACGCTATTACATGGCATAGAAGTTGAACCATTTGGCTGTTGTTTTATTGTTTTCCTATTGCTGCACTCAGGCTAACTGTATCATATAACATGTCAACATTGCTAAGATATAGCAGTGTGCTCCACTAGCAGTGTTCCAAACAATACTAAACAACTAGATATGTACAACGCCTACTGGCGGATAAAAGAGGCAGCTGCGAAGGAAAGATGAACTGGTTTTTAAGAACTGACGAGCTCAAGAGCATCAAAGAATGACTTATTTTGAGCCAAGATTACAAATTACGCTCAAGAAATGTCAGCATACAGTGTGCCTTCCTTATATTTTTCCACAAGGCACACCCAGCAGGCTGCAAACAGCAGAGACCCCACAGAAGTGACGAGGTTTTCACTACAAGGTGCTGGCCAATGAAGGAAAACTGCACCTTCATAGGTGAGGAGGCGTGGTGTAAGCACGTGGTCCTGCGAAATTAAAAATGAGATGTCACTGACATTACTAACACTTCTGGAAGAGCAAAAATACTGTCACGTTTAAGTCTCAGGCACATTGTCACTACAATGTCCTAGGAGTGAATTCATTTGGGGGTGGTCTCCACTCCCCAAGCGAGAAATTTTACATAGAAGAACCATATTCAACCCAGCTTTAATGAATAATGTCAAAGAAATTCAAGGTTCAAACACGTCGATAAAGGACTTATTTTTAAGGATAACGGCGACCAGGCTAATGCACTTGGAGCTACCAAAACTTTGTCTAGCTTCCACTTCACTGCCCACCACTATGTGCTGAAGCAGACTTTAGCCACAAGCTTTGTATCAATTTTTTTCATTCATGATTCGTTCATGATTAAAGAGGCACGACTGCACAGATGATTTACCCATCAGAGCCACGATTACATTTAGTGGGCCGCCACAATTATCCAAAAGATAAAAAAATAAATGGCCTCTACCAAAGATTCGAAAGCCATACTAGCTGTTGGGACGAAACATGTTCCAACAGTACGTTTTTAAGCGCAAGTTTCCCCAAAAATGGCAAAGGTGCCCTTATACCGTGTAAATTACATGGGCTTAAAGTTACAAAAAAACTGACACACACTGACCCCCAGTTTGATAAGGTAGAGTGAAAGCAATTCAGAGGCCCAAAAAAGATATAATATAAAGATTGAACACTCCCTCAAATACACATTGCTTGTTGCTCATATGAAAGTTCACAGCAATATTTTCAAGCAAGCTGACAATTTCTATGCAGTATAAACACTGAATTTAGATGCAAATAGGTAGCTCAACTCTAGTGACCTGCCTAGCAGTGATGTACACATCAGCTGTAATAAAAGAAACTACGAAAGGCTATAATCTGCATGAAGTATAAGGCTTAAAATTTAGTACTTAATTACTCACAGAGAAAAACAGGCACTCACCTTGCGAATCCGGACAAAAATTATTAAACATTTCATAGGATATATGCGCCGGCGCTCAAGCGCTGGCGCATAATCATATAAAACGACCCATATACTAACAACAGGACCTTGATAATATTTTGACCTATTCCGCAGCACAATGCTCCAGCGCTCTAGACAAGCCTGCTCACGTCTTCATCGTACGACGCTATTTAAGACGAAAAACCACTTAACATAACACCGAGACAGATGTGAAAAGGCAGGGCTTCAAGGACATCCTCCCGGGCAGCCGTATCGAGGTAAAAACTTATCTCTCCCTGGTCACGGGCGCCGCAAAGCGAGCGCTTGTCTGGATCCGCTCACAACAGCGCCAAACCGCCATTAGCAGACCAAGCGAAGCGCAAGCACCACAAGCTCAGCCGTCGTTTGCGATATCCACTCCAGTGAACTCGGTTAAGTAGGCGTCTTTCCCTTCACTGTCGCACATCGAAAAGCAGCGGCGGCAAACGCACAGTTGTCGCTCACGATATCCGTTCCAAGAGAGGCTCCAGACAACCCGCCGTGCTCCATTCTGCGACGCAACTCGAGATGGCCCCGCTGGCGCTGCTAGGCCTAGCGCCGACGCCGCTTCGGTCACAGCGTCCGCACTCACGAGTCACTACTCTCTCGCCGTCTTTTGAATCTTGGCGCCGCCTGCTGTCGATTGCATATCCACCGAAACCAAAACTTGCTGCTTCGTTCGGGAACTAAGCGAAACAGATATGAGTACACAGCTCCACTGGCGCGTTAATTTGAACAGCAGTAGCAATTCGACCTACCTCCGTCTCAGTTGCCGTGCGGTGTTGTTTTTTTTCTACACCGTTCGGAAAGTTCTGAATGACGATAACCACTCCGTCAGAGACGGCGGATGAACGATTGCGGACCTCGTTAGCACGCCGTCAGTTCTAGCTGGTGTTACTTTGGTGTTTATGGTATCATGTGCTCCGTTTCACAGGTGTTCGCGTCTGGCGATGCGTTGCTTTAAAGCGGACGAACACCGACAAACCTCCCATCTCGTGTCACTCATGTTTATTGTGTTAGAGTCCACAAGCTTATGCTTCACATAAAGCCCGATCTACCAGTCATTTCTGGCCGGCGGGATGAGCGGTCCGTAAAGCAGCTTCCCAGGAATAATGAGTCTGATTGGGGCGGGGGTACTGCCTGTGGGGAAGGACATTCCCAAAGGTAGTAAAAAAGTGTGAATATAGGCACGCCACAGGTTTTCTAATGAGGAGGGAAGCTGGGGTGAAAGCATGAGAGACGGTAGGGTGAAATAAAGCAGCCGGTCTGTAATTGCAGCCATGTGGCGCTGGATAACGGCGACAAGGTACTGCGGGGTGGTGAAAATTTGTCATGCGGCTGAGTTTATAGAATGTGTTGAATTGATGATATGTAGAAAGAACCGATGTGGCCTCTTGCGCAGGGTTGGGTGCCTGATCGTCCGGGGTCCAGGAAAAGAGTTCTCGGTCCAGCTCATGAACGCGCTCGTTACCGGGGATCTATGCATGCCCAGGGATCCACGACACTAACCGCTCGGTCGAGAGAGGTGGCTGTGGGAAGAATGTTTCCACAGTGTTAGCCATTTACTGGCGCCGCCATGCGGTGGGACAGCACCCGCTGGTCTTTGCCTTCCCTGGCTCGTGCGTTCGTTCGCTGAGTCTGTCTTCCTGGCTAGTGTGCCCTTCTGCCCTTTCTGCCGGCTTTCGGTGACATTTTCGTGGAGGTGCTGGGTGTTTTTCCCAATGCACGAAGAGCTCCCGGGAGCCTCCGACGGCGCCCAGCTACACCCCGTGGACACGACACCTGTCCACAAGGCCAGCCGCCGCTTGCGAGCTTAAATCCTGAGTTTCGACCCCTGACGGCACGATCCCGCGCAATGACGTCCACTGCGGCAAGTCAGACCACCTAGAATGTCGTCAGTTCCCCGCCGCTTCTTCATGCGCCTCGCACTCCCGCGTCGTTTCATGGCGACAAGTTCGAAGACGTGGAAGACACCACCTGCGAAGCCGGCCGGCCTATTGAAGCTCATTGATCCACCTCAAATCCCTTTCCACCAGGTCGGCATGGACTTGCTGGGACCATTTCCGACATCATTATTGGGCCCCCACTGTGCCGTCTTAGTAGGCTGCGACTGCCGTGAAAAATCCTACTTTGCTAGTTTCTGCCGCGTCGACATAAAGGATACCGGATCGGTTGCTGTATGCTCTGGTGTAATAGGCCGCTTGAGCCTGCCGCCTACCCCGATGGAGGATAGCGTTCATATTGCGCGGTACGGGCTTCTGATATATGTGATCCTGCGTGCGTAGAGAAATCATGTAAAGTTTAGGACTTGTTGGGCGGAAATGGATGGATTGAGACGGGGCTGTCGCAGTAGGCGTTGTCCTGTTTCCGTGCGACTCAGGTGGACTAGTTGGTTGGTGCGTTGAGCTTCTATTAATTCGATCACGGCCTTGGGGGTACCAGTGGTCAGGAGATGTTCCGTGCCAACCCTTCGCTGAAGACGTAAGACGGAGGTGACAGCCGTGTGTATTAGGATGTCTGCCTGATGTGTTTGGCGCTGAGTGAGTATGTGGTACGGCAGGGGGTATGTAAGGCGGCTAATGATTAATGCATTGGTCATATTGAATGTCTCGCCTTCAGACAACACATAATTGCATGCTGTCACGTGCCTGATTAGTGCAGCGACCGATTTGGTCTGTCTTTGCAAGAACTGAAGGGTGGTGGTTGCATCGAGTTCGTTGTTAATCAGAAGGCCGAGAATTTTCTCCTGAGTCACAATGGGCACTGGATTCCCGTACATGTGCAGTTAAATAGGGAAGTCACTGGGGACCGGTTTCAGCCATATACGCAGGTGATATAACCCTCTTGACAACGGGAGGATCGCTTAGAACAGCCCAGCGTATCTTGCAATCTGCCATAGACATCACCACCGCCCATTCAGCAAACACAGACCTCCCTTGCTCTCCAACTAAATCGAAGCTCTTACGGCTGAAACACCTGAGAATCGAACGTGCAGTGAAAGGCACCCGCCGCGGTGGTGGTGGCGAAAATTTTTATTTAATGACAGGAGAGTGCCTCGCCTCATTTTAGCTAAGGCCACCTTATGGTCGTGAAACTCAGAAGAGGCCATCAATGTCTGAATTGGCTGGCCCGCGTGCTCGTACTCAGGCCCAGCCGGATCTTCCACTAGTTGAGACGTCATACCTTGGTACCCGTGCAAAGCTCGCCGGAGCTGTCGTTGCGTCTCCCCTCTCGTTTGAGCGGGGTCGATGAGACTGCGAAATAGGCCACATGTCTCTTTCGAGCTCATCTCACGCGCTGCCGAATTACACTTCTCTATCCAGTTTGAATCGGCGAGCTGGGCAGCATACGCCGCAGCCTTCTCCGTGAGGTTGACAATGCGAGCCTTAATTAAGCCTGCGATTGAGTTTGTTCTTCTCCTTACACCGTTTGGTAAGGCTCCGGCGCGCTTCCCACAATTGCTGGAAGTGACTGTCCACTGCAGGGATCTCTTCGGTGGTCTGAAGTGTCGTGACGAGTTGTCTGTGTATTGTGGCTCAGTGGTTAAGGCGCTCGTCTACTGAGCCGAAGTACCCGGGTTCGAACCGGAGCGCTGCAGCCGCGTTTCGATGGAGGCGAAACGCTAAAGGCGCCCGTATGCTGTGCGATGCCAGTGTACATAAAAGACCCCCAAGTGAACTCATATACTCATATCCTATTCTCCTGCCCAGCACACTTGCCCCTGGCCTCTTGGTCCCTAACCAGTCAGCAGCAATGGGAGGCTGCTTTGTTTTGCACCGAGCCGGATCTCCAACTTTGGCTGAGGACCTGAGCAGAAGACGTCGCGACTGGGCGCCCCCTGGACGCCACAAACGGCAGCCTGGAGGCCACCCGCAATGCTGCCGCGTAATTTTCTTTATTTTAAGCCTTCTTTTGAAACATTGGTTTTGGGGAAAGAGAAATGAGGCAGTATCTACCTATCATAACGGCGGACACCTGAACCGCGCCGTAAGGGAAGGGATAAGAGAGCAGTGTTGTAGGAGTTACCGAAAAATTGGAGGACGCTGAAGCTTCGCATTTAAGAGTGTAACGCGAGAGTGTTGCAGCACTGCCAGGGAGTCCACGGAACGCCATCACCAGTTCGGCACGACGCCTTTCCCGTTAGACAAATCGCTCTGCTACGTACTACGGTGAAACAGACGCGCGGAGCGGCAAACCAAGCAGAAGCGCTGCCAGGTGCCTTGCCAAAACGCGCGGGACTCAAGTTGCAGTCGTAGTTCGTTGGCACATCGTTCTCGACAATCCCGATGCCACGAACGCCAGCACAACTTCCCTGCCGAACGAAAGGACAGTAAGCCCCAAGCTTCGTGGTGAGCGCGCTTTGGATGTGCGCTGCGTTGTTCGCCGCTCACCGCGTGATTCCTGCGTGCCCGCACGACCCCACTGCGCCCTAACGAGAGATATGTCAGACGGATCACTCCTTTTCCTTAAAATCAATTTTAATTTCATTTTCCTTTCCTTACGGCGCGTTTCGGGTGTTCACAGAGATAAGAGAAAGAGAGACAGGCCTCCCTTCCTGTCCTTAAAACCAATTTTCATTTCATTTTTCTTCCCTAGCGGCGCGCGTTGTCCACCGAAATATGTGGCAGGCGTCCCTTCCTTTCCTTGCGCTGTCGTCGCGCGCTGTCTCTTGGAGCAGTGGCATACATTGCGAGTAGGAGTAGGAGGAAAGATTTTTCGCTCACGGCTGACGCTGACGACACCAGCTTTTCTGCGACAAGAGCTCCTTAACGCTGTCGCCTTAAAAGAGTAACTAAATACATAACTGGTTTCGCAAAAAAAAGAAGGAACGCGTTACCGCCCTACGTTACCTATAAAAAAGTAACACGTTAGCGTTACTGAAAAAAGTACCGCTCGTTACTTTGCCGTTACTTTTTGACCATAAATTTCAATCAGTGTGTCCTTAAGAATTCACGATAACAATTTTACAAAGCTCATATTTCATATAAACTTCTAGCCCAAACAACGATTTTACGCGAAATTTTGATTTCATGAGAATACTTTGCACATATGTTAGCGGTTGTAGTGGCCTAAAGTTGCCTGTAGAGCTACATGTGATGGATTCTAACTCTGGGGCACGTGGTGAAGCCACTTAATAATAATAATATTAATTGGTTTTGGGGGGAAAGTAAATGGCGCAGTATCTGTCTCATATATCGTTGGACACCTGAACCGCGCCGTAAGGGAAGGGATAATGGAGGGAGTGAAAGAAGAAAGGAAGAAGAGGTGCCGTAGTGGAGGGCTCCGGAATAATTTCGACCACCTGGGGATCTTTAACGTGCACTGACATCGCACAGCACACGGGCGCCTTAGCGTTTTTCCTCCGTAAAAACGCAGCCGCCGCGGTCGGGTTCGAACCCGGGAACTCCGGATCAGTAGTCGGGCGCCCTAACCACTGAGCCACCGCTGCGGGTCCCTGGATGATTGCACAAATTTTGTTTTCAGTTTAATAAGGCATCAGCCTTAGCACTGGAGCACATGCTCTTTCTGAATGTGAAATTAAACACGAAATGACACTTCATCATCAATTCTAACTTCACAAAGAAAACATCGCTGAGCTCTCAACAAATTTACAGTAATTCTGAAAACTGTGATGGTTCTAAAATGCTCGGCATGCTTCCATTCTGTGGAGAGTTGTGTGTGTGAGTGGTTCGGGAAGGGGAGGTGGGTGCAAGCGTGTGAATGCATGTTCGTGCACGGGTTTAGTGCTTTATGGCTATTCTGTCTTTTTTTTTACTTGGGTGCGTCGTCAAGGGCACATGTTTTCTGGCATGCATGCGAGCCGCAACAAAGGTCGTCGAGAGTACCTGTTTGTTTATTGTAATAATAAAAACGCAGCCGCCGCGGTCGGGTTCAAACCCGGGAACTGCGGATCTGTTTGTTTATTTTCAACATCACTTTACGTGCTCTGCTGTTTTTCTTTCTAAAAGAAAGGCGAGGTGGGGGACAGCTGGAGCAATAAGTAACTACGAACGTCACACCTCAGGTTACCGACAAATGTTAACATCAGTGGGTTACCCGTTACAGTTCCCAAATGGTAACGAGTACGTTACTAAGTTACCGAAAAAGCAACGTGTTACCACCAACACTGTAAAGGAGGGACTAAGAGAAGAAGGGAAGAAAGGTACTTCGTTCAATAAATGTTTTTCACCACCACCCAGATGGTCAAAATTTTGCTGGAGACCTCCACTAGGAGACGGCGCTGCGATCGCCGAGGTGAGCGGACGCGTTCACATCGGCTCTGTCTTCTACAAATGATTTCGCAGCGATTTCAACTGCATTTCATCGCCAACCTTTCACCAACGTGAAGTCGAGAGGCATCAACGGATACCCAGTTTTGAGGTGAGCCACCATTCTTCGCCGAGATATTGCACTTTCTGCGCTCCGATCCTGCCATAGCCTCGCTAGGTCTATGCGTGTACGCCAGACGCTAGGCCTAGCCGGCGCGACCGCTGCGCGCCTCTGACAGACGCAGCGCCACGTACACGGACTCTCTCCAACGAAGCGGCACAAGCCGACGAACGTGACTCAAGATTGAACGTGCAAGTGATGGGGGAAGACATTTCCGCCGACGAAATTACCCAAGAAGCCGGATGGAAGGCCGCCGGAGCGCGGCGTTCGAGACCCCGAGACCACGGTGCGAATTCGCCGCACGACATCGATGCAAGAGCAAACGCACCTGGCACCGGCCAGCAAGGTACGAAACCCAAGCATGTCAAAGGAAAGGTTATCAAAGCGGGACGCATGCCCAGACTACCGAAGGAGGAAATTAAAATCGTGGTTCGACCAAAAGGCGGCCCCGACATCGTTAAGGTGGGCGCCCCGACGGTCACCGCTGCAATCTTCGCGGCCGCCAACATAACGGGAGACGAAAGTGCAGAAGACACGGTCTGTCCGAACTCGCACCAGAACATCGTCGTCGTCAGCACACCGAAACGAGCGAACGCGGACCGCTATGCCAAACTGCGGCAAATTCACATCCAAGGGAAACCGCATGAAGTCAAGAGTACGAAACGGCACCCGATAATACAACCCAGGGAGTAATTCGTGGCATCCCCAATGAGGACGGACCCCGAGCACTGGACGAGAACATCGTAAACCCGAGAAACCCACTGGCACTCGCGGCCAAACGCATAGGCACTACGACCACGGTTGTAATTGCCTTCGACGGACTCAAAGTGCCCAACCTCGTCAGGTACGGCGCAACGCTCGTTCTTTGCACGTTGTATCGCAAGCAAATTGACATCTGTTACAAGTGCGGAGGCCTCGGCCACCGCATGGACGTTTGCCCAACTCCCGCCAACCGCATTTGCTGAGGTTGCGGAGGCCGCAACCCTGACCAGGGGCACCAATGCTCGCCCAAGTGTAACCTATGCGGCGGCGCTCACATGACAGCCGACAAGGCCTGCAAAGCAAGGTACAAGACTCCGTATGTGATTCGCAGGCGACGATGGGAGCGCCAAAAGGCGCATGCCCAACTGACACAGCAAGACTTCCCGCCCATCCAGCCGCACAGACCCAGATGCATGTCGCGATCGCGTGGCCGGTCCCGGTCCCGCAGTCGTCAAAGGCATAACCGCGATCCGACCAGATCGAGATCCAGGACGCCAACTCCCGGAGACAAGGTGAGCTGGGCGGATACTGTCCGGGGCATCGCGCGGGAAGGGGTCGTAACAGCACCTGCAGTCCCAGAGCAGAATAAAAAAGCCGATAATGACATTTTAGAGGCCCTAAGGAAAGAGAACGCAGAAATGCGAAAAGAGAACGCGGTATTGCGCGAACAAGTCCAAAAGCTAATGCGAGAGATGCGAGAACTCAGACGCGAGCGTGCCGGGATGGTACAAAACAAACAGAACGCACAACAGCAAGTACTGGCGAGCGTTCCTGACGCGGACGCGGACGCCCTAGAGAAACGGGCGATACAACAACACCACGAGGGCGGTTTTGAGAGCCAGGTGCGAGTGGAAATTACAGACATCCAGAAAATGCTATGCACCATGCAAAGTACCATTAAGACCCTACACGCAACATTCCTCGGCCTCGCAAACAGGACCACTAACCTTGAAGGAAACATGCAGATAATACTGAATCACTCCGTATTAACGCAACACGGACACGCACCGGCGAACAGTGATGCGGGACCGAGCCACCATCAAGGGCAGTCGGGTAACTTGCATCAGCATCAACATGGCCAACGATAACCAGGGGATAGTAATATGGCAGTGGAACTTCCGAGGCTTCGCCGGCAAAAAGGACGCTCTACAGCAACACATCAGGCACGCAACACGTAAACCGGACGTAATATTACTCCAAGAAACTCTCACCAACGCGGCTACCTTAACAGGCTACAAAACGCAAGGCAGCAAAATCTAGGGGAGGGGTGTATGCACGCTTGTTAGGAAGCGTCTCACATTCGTTGACCACGAACTAAGCAGCGTGCAGATGGAACACGCTCTCCTCGAAGTGATACCCACCAAGCAGAGGAAACAAAGTATATTCATACTGAACGTATACAGCAGCCCTTCGAAACGCCGCCAACGCTTCCGAGCGCTGATTCAGAAGACGCTCAAGATTGCCGGGTCCCGGACGCTGATTGGAGGGGGAGATTTCAACGCGGCAGACACGGCATGGGGTTACGGCTACAGCACGACCAAGGGAAGACAACTCGGGCAAGATGCGCAGGAACTCGACTTCACGTTACTTACGGATCCGGCGCACCCGACGAGAGTCGGTAACTCCACTACCAGAGACACGACCCCGGACCTGACGTTCGTCCGAAATGCCGGGACGACGGCTACCACGTGAAAAAACACGTCAACTGACCTGGGGAGTGACCACATGATCATCGAAATACACGTACAGACTCCGGACAAGGCACAGGGCAGTAAGCGAAATTTCAAATTGACGGATTGGGAAGATTTCAGAAATAAACGAGACCAACAAGAGTCTTCAGGAGATACGATAACGAACATTGAAGCCTAGATCCGCTCGCTGGTTACAGACGCCAAAGCGTCAACCAAGACCGTCGAAACCGATGTTGAAACCGACAAGATGGACAGCCGCCTGGCGCATCTCATCGAGGCGAAGAACTCTGTCCTGGCCAGGTGGAAGGGACAGAGACTCAATCGGAGACTCAGAAAGAAAATAGCGGAGATCAACCGCAACATCGAGGAGCACTGCCGAACGCTCAACCGCCAGCAATGGGATGAGTTACGCAATGCAGTCGACGGCCAACTACACAACGGGAAATCGTGGAACCTTCTCAGGCATCTGTTGGACGAAACGAAGACCAAGTCCCACCAGAGGAACTGCCTCGCACGTCTATTACACAAGGAGCTCGAGAAGCACGGTGAAGATGCAGTGACCGTCCGGTTACGAGCGAAGTACTTGCCGCACACTTCGACCGCACAACACGGCCTATATGAGGGGGATCCGAACGCAGAATTGGATAAGGACTTTAACGTAGAAGAGATCAAGACGGCGCTACACAACCTCCACTGCAGATCGGCGCCAGGCCTCGACGGGGTGTCGAATCGCGCCCTAAAGAATCTCGACGAGCGATCCGTGGAACAGTTAACGGCATTCACCAATGAGTGCTGGCAGCGCGGCAGCCTCCCGCAACAGTGGAAAACTGGGGGAATGATACTAATCCCAAAACCCGGAAAACCGCCGAGCCTCGACAACCTTCGCCCCATATCCCTAACGTCGTGCGTCGGCAAGACCATGGAGTACGCACTGCTTAACCGCTGGCAAGCCCCCTCAGAGCAGAAAGGGACATACCCACCATCCATTATAGGATTCCGCCCCCAATTATCTACGCAAGACGCAATGTTACAACAGAAGCACCAGGTGCTTGACGACAAGACGAGAGGCACCAGAGCAATTCTCGGCCTCTACCTTGAAAGCGCGTTCGATAGAATCGCGCACTCAGCGATTTTACACCGGATATCGAGGCAAAACCTAGGTATACACTCGTACAACTACGTTAAAGGTTATTTGACAGACAGGCGAGCTTTTTTAGTGGCAGGGGATATCCAGCTAGAAGAGCAAACGCTAGGAATCACCGGCACCCCGCAGGGCTCCGTCATCTCGCCCATGCTCTTCAACCTCGTCATGATCGGGCTAGCAGAAAAGCTACAAGAACTCGAAGACGTCCGGCACACCATATACGCCTACGACATAACACTCTGAGTGCACGAAGGCAGCGACGGTCACATCGAAACAGCACTGCAACCAGCAATCGAGACAATAGAGGAATACCTTGTGGGTACGGGATTACGATGTTCGCCTACAAAGTCGGAACTCATACTCTACCGCCCTACGCAGAGGGGCACCCGGGTGTGGTCGGAATGCGGCAACGACCAGACGAGAATACGAAGAGATCAGACTACGCACGAGCAACGGAGCAACAGCGTCAACGTCAACGTCAATGGCGTCAACAGCGAAATGATCACTAAATTACAGCACAAGACGGCTAACGCCATGCGAATCCTCAAGAGGATCACCAGCAGAAGAAACGTAATGAGGGAGGCGAGTCTCACACGACTCATACATTCTTTCGTCATGAGCTATATTGCGTACGTCGCGGCATTCCACAACTGGTACAAGGGAGAAGAAGCCAAGATCAACGTCCTCATCCGCAGGGTGTACAAGATAGCACTGGGCCTACCCGAGTCCACCAGCACGCAACGCTTGCTCTAGCTCGGCCTTCACAACACGCTTACGATATCGCCGAGGCGCAGCGCACGTCACAACTAGAAAGATTAGCGGGCACGAGAGCAGCATGCTAGACCATGGAAAGTGTCGGCATCAGTTACCACGCACAAGGCCAGAAAGTCGCTGTTCCGGACGCGATCAGGCAAACTCTAAGAGTCGACCCGATTCCACGGAACGTCCGCCCAGAACACAACCGGGGAAGAAGAGTGGCCAGGGCCAGAGCTCTCCTATACAGCCACGGAGAATAAACGGGGACAAGGTTCGTTGACGCCGCGGAATACGCAGAACGCTGGCGATTCGCGGTTGCGGTCGTCGATTCGAGTGGCGAAACGCGCATAACGGCAAGTGTAGCGTGCGAGCGCGCAGAAGAAGCGAAGGAAGCGGCGGTGGCCCTCGCCCTCACGGATCCGACGTGCACCACAGTTCTCTGCGACTCGCGACAAACGGTCAAAAACTTCGCCAAAGGATGCATCTCACAGAAAGCGGCCCGAATCCTGAGCAATCGAAAAGTCCAGTGGGAGAAAGCTTCTCAAACCATAATCCAGTGGTTCCCGGCGCACATGGGAGAAGTATCGAACACATATCGCAGCCCAAACGAGCCGGCACACGCCAAGGCGCGCGAGCTCGCGAACCGCGCCGGCGACCGTCGTCCATGGGACAGCACCAAAGACTGTCTGACCAGCTACAACGAAATTACCAAGGCCCTCTGCCTGGCCCGCCGAACCTTCCCTCCGCCCAACGACAAGCTGGACAGGGCGCACGCGGTGGCCCTCAGACAACTGCAGACGCTCACGTACCCCAACCCGGCACAATACCACAGACTCGACCCCGGAACATACCCGACAAATATATACAAGGTCTGCCACACTGCAATAGCAACTTTACCCGACATGTTCTGGGACTGTAGCAAAAACCCTGACGGTGCTAACTCCGGAACCCTCCCGCCGCGGTGGGCCGCTGCCTTGTGCAGCCCCAGCCTCGGTGACCAACTCTGGGCCGCCCAGCAGGCCCGCTAGGCGACGGCGAGGCAACACCTCGACGTCCCCACGTGGGAGACCTGAGGCCCGGCCGGCGAAAGCTCTGCAGGACTTTTAAACAAAGTTGTTACCAACCAACCTCCACTACAGCACCTCTTTCTCTCTTTCTTCTTTCACTCCCACCTTCCTCCTTTCCCTTACGTTTCGGTTCGGGTTCCACCGACATATGTGAACCAACATTGCGCCATTTCTTTTCCTCAAAAAGCGATTTACAATTTACTGACAGGCTTCGGGATATAAACCTGAGATCGCGAAGGGCAATATGCTTTGAGTGGAAAACCAAAAGCACTATCTAGGCCTTATCACGAATCCAGTATTCCCATCTAGGCGTGGAAGCAGCATAACGCACAACACAACACCGGACCTTACAATGGCCACAGAGGGTAGCAAAGCAACGTGGTGCAACACCTAGTAAAATCTAGGAAGTCGTCACAACATCATAAAAATTGTTGCGGAGTTCCTAAATTGTGGGTATGACGATGAAGATGGAAATTGGCAAACGCTCTGTCAGTGCGTTTTCTGTGGACTTCAGGGCACTGTGGCATTACTTCAAATTCGATGGCCGATTGCTTAGCTAAATCAGCCATCAATGGGCCCGTTGCCCATGTTCCAAACTTTACCCTGCTGTCCACGACGTGTTATGAACGTTTTCAACTACACCGGTACCTGAGCCATGAGCCCATCCTTGCCACAGCAGACTTTGAACATTTAATATCCTATGACACATATTCTCATGCGCTTGAAGGCAATGTGAGGTTTCCATGACGCTGTTAATAATGATAATAATAATAGTTGGTTTTTGAGAAAAGGAAATGGCGCAGTAGCGCTGCAGGATTCCTCGTCTGAATCTTTATTTATGCCGTTCTAGGTTGACAATGTCGAATCTATGTTCGTCATGCGGGGACGTGGCGACAATTATAGACGGGCTGCTTTATTTTACCCTATCGTCGTCATGCTTTCACCCCACCTTTCCTCCTCATTGAAGGACGCGTTGGGCGTTCGCATGTGGACGGACGCACTCCACATCGGCTCCGTGTCTTTTCGAAGATTCCGACCAAATTTTCACGTGGGCCACCGAAAATTTTCGACTACATCGACGGATAACGTCACCTGGACCACGGCGACACCACTCCTGAGCCGGTAGGCCCATTTTTTGGACTTTTATCGGACTTTCGAGTGGCCACCTGCGGCCGGGAGCGCTGAGCCTAGCGTGGGCCTAGCGCGCTCCCGGGGCGGCCCCGTGCGGTGCTTGCGTGTCTAGACATCGGCCAGCATGGAACCCCGGGACGCTGACGACCCTATCATGAATGAACCTACCCGGACCTCGGCCCAAGGTTCGTCGAATATTGAAAGTACGGACGAATCTCCTGCCGCGCCGCCGGTCAATGCGAGCCCCGGACTTGGGGACGCAGTGACCGAGGCCATGGAGACCTCGCCACCGCAGCGGGACGACGGGGCCGACATCGACCCACTGCAAGACGAAGACATGGATCGTTGGCAGCTTGTTTCTTACAAACGGCGCCTAAAAAGGAAAGGCTCGAAGAAAGGCTCGAAGGGGCCAGAAGCAAGCAACAAGATAGCGCCGACAGCCGCAGCTGGCGGAGCAGAGACGCGAGCGAGTGTCGTGCCGCGCTTTACATTAAAACCACATCTGGCGGGAGCGCAGCGGCAGATCAGGCCACGTCCGCCGCCGCTACCGAAGGATGATATCAAAATCATTTATCGCCTTAAGGGAGGCCTAAAAATCAGCGAAATCCGTGTCGACCAGGCAACGCAAGCCCTCGTCGCGGCCAGCGGAGGAACGATCAAGGAAGAAGACTTCATCATGAGACTCCGGCCCGGATCGAACATCATGATTGCGAGCACGCCCGACCTGGACATCGGCGACGTGCTCAGGAAGATCGAAAAGCTCACGATCAATGACCAGACCTATGCAACCAACACCTATCCAGCCCTACCGGACGACCTGAAGCGTGCGGTAATTCACGGCGTCATGCCGGGGCAATCACCGGCCCTACTGAAATCGAGGCTGCGGCTTCGATCACAAGGAGTGAAGATCCTGGAAGCGAGAATGCTGGGCAAGTCGGAAACGGCACTCATCACGTTCGACGGCCCGTATATCCCGCAGTGGGTCATCTACCGATCCGGAGAATTCAAGACCTACCCATATCGTCCTACGAGACAGATCTGCTACGTCTGCGGAGAGCAAGGCCATCGTTCGGACGTCTGTCCAACGCCGAACACCAAGCTCTGCAGGACGTGCGGCACACACGACCCACCAGAAGGCCACCCGTGCAAGGCCAAATGCATGGTGTGCGAAGGCGACCACGTCACCACGGAGTGCCGTCGACGCCTCAAGACTACTGAGGAGATCCGGGGCAGCACGACCGGCGGCCGGCAGTCCCGGAAAAAACAATGGCAGCAGCAGCACCACCACCACCAACTGCCGCAGCAGCAACAACCGCAGCAGCAGCAGCAGAACCCGCACCTGAGTCGAGAGCGCCGACCCAGGTGGCTTAGCTCGGAGCGGGACCATGGCCGCTCCTCGAGCCGAGGCCGTAGCACCATGCGAGATCACAGCCAGAGCCGATCCAGGGGTGACTCTTTCCCGCCGCTAAACCGGTCAACGGCCAAGCCGAAGCAGCAGCAGCAGCAGCCGCCGCAGAAACAACAGAAGAAGGGCGGCGTCAAGGTGAGCTGGGGAGCGGGCTCTCCAAACCCACTGATTCCGCACTCGGATCAAGATAATATTACGCGTAACTCGAAGGAAATTAAAGCTCTAAGAGAGGAGAATGCACATCTCCGAAAAAAAATCGATGACCTCATTAAAGAGATGCAGGCTCAGAGAACAGGGCACGTACCGCGGTCCCCGACTCCGGCGGCCGAAGTGCAACGATCTCCAACCCCCTTAGAAGTGAGCCCCGAAGAATTCAGAACTTTCATGCAGCGCATGGAGGATTTCATGATTCGCACCGAAGGACAGTTCCGACAAACTCATGCAAGATTAGATGCCATGCAGGTCCAACTCAACCTGTCAGAACAGAACATCACATTACTACAGCAAAAAGTTGCGTTGCAGGACCAAAGTTTCCGCAGCCACGTCAAAAGTCAAAATACGCAACGAATAACAAACGAGGCCCGGGACAGGCTCATACACGAGCGCCGTTTCGGAACTGAAGGCTCCAATCAGAACAATGCCCAAAACAATGGCTAAACAAACTCCACTAGAAATCTGGCAATGGAACTGCAGGGGGTACCGCCAAAAGCAGGGACTCCTAATGCAGTTTTTACATACGCAAGGTTCAACACCCGATATAATAGCTTTACAGGAAACTAACACGACACCGTCACTCAGGGGATATACGTGCTACGATAGCGGACGCACGGCAACCTTGGTCAGCAAAAAGTTGGTAGCCATAGCCCATGACCCAATTCCCAAAACCAAAATTGAACACTTAGTGACGGAAATTATTCCCAAAAAGAAGCGTAAGGAAAAGAGTGTCTTTCTAGTAAACCTCTATAGCCCGCCTCGCCAGCGGGACGCGAATTTTGATATACTCTTTCTAGGGGCCAGCAAACTTGCGAAAAGCAACTCGTTGCTCATTGTAGGCGACTTCAACGCTCGCGGACAGCAATGGGGATACCCCACTAATAATCACAAAGGTATACAGGTCGAGGACGCGGCGGAAGCGATCCAATGTACCCTCTTAACAGACCAACTTCATCCCACGCGCCTTGGCACTTCGATCTGCCCGGATACGTGTCCGGACTTAACGTTTGTCAGGGGAGTGAAGCACGCAACGTGGCAGAATCTGCTGGAGAATCTAGGCAGTGACCACTATATCCTGAAGACCACGATAGCAGCCACCAACATCAAGCGCAAGCTCGGCACGGCCAAGATCACCAACTGGCCGGCTTTCCGCAAGGCTTGCGCGGACCTGGAAGGGGGGATTACTTCCATAGATGATTGGTGTCACCAACTTAAAGACATCCAGAAGCGGTACACTCAGGAAGTGGATCGCACCGAGCAAACACCTGAGGTGGACCCTCGGCTCATCAGGCTGTGGGAGGCACGTCGAGGACTCACCAAGCGCTGGAAGAAGCAGCGCTTTAACAGATCGCAGAAGTCACCAAAGATCGCAGAAGTCACCAAGATAGCGGAGGAGTACGCGACCCAACTGGCCAGGCAGAGCTGGCAGCAGTTCAGTAGCTCGCTGGACGGCACCCTCAGCACGGCCAAAACGTGGCGTATACTCAAGACCCTCCTCGACCCTACCCAAAACAGGGCCGAAAGCGGGAAAGCTATCCGCAGACTCGTCCACACCTTCGAGGGTACGGAAGAGGAACTGCTAGATAAGGCGAAAGAGAAATGCTACGGCACGACCTTGCCTGCGGCATACGCGAAACCATACCTGGGGAAACCGAACACCCACTTAGACAGGCCGATCACCAGGGAAGAAGTGTTCTCTACCATAAAGGCATGCACGCGCAACACTGCGGCGGGAGCAGACAAGATCCAGAACGCACTCATACGCAACCTCTGCGACGAGGCGGTCGACCAACTGACCACCTTTCTCAACGGGCACTGGGCCGCAGGAACGGTTCCTGAAGAGTGGAAGCATGCAGAGGTCGTAATGATCCCCAAACCGGGTAAGAAACTCCAGATCGAAAATCTCCGACCTATCTCACTCACCTCCTGCCTAGGCAAGCTCTACGAGCGAGTCGTTACTCGGAGGCTCCAAAGCTACATGGAAGACGAAGACCTGTACCCCCACAGTATGTTCGGCTTCCGAGCCCACCTCTCCACCCAGGACATCCTTTTACAACCTAAAGAGGAAGTCCTCACCAACGTCCCGAGCGTAGGCGAGAACGTGGTTATGACCCTCGACATCAAAGGAGCCTTTGACAACGTTAGCCACACGGCTGTAATGGAAGGACTCGACAACCTCCACTGCGGCGAGAAAATTCACAGCTACGTGAAGGCCTTTCTCTCCAACCGCACTGCAACGGTTGGGCTCGGAGACCTTCGTAGCGCTAAATTCTCGACCCCAAACAAAGGCACACCTCAAGGGTTCGTCATCTCGCCACTACTTTTCAACGTGGCCATGATCGGCCTCGCAAGACAACTCGAGATCGAAGGCATACAGCACGCAATATACGCTGACGACGTCACGGTCTGGGTTACCACTGGGTCGCTCGGCCAGAAAGAAGAACGACTGCAAGCAGCGGCTGCCTGCGTGGAAGAATATGCCAGTGCACGAGGCCTCGCCTGCTCCACCGAAAAATCAGAACTCCTGCGAGTCCACAAAGGGAAACACAAGGAAGGGTCTCTCAATGTCTCCCTCGAAGGACAGCTAATTCCCGAACGAGACAAGATACGCGTCTTGGGAATGTGGCTGCAGAGCAACCAGTGATGCGGCCATACGCTCGGCCTTCTCAAGCAATCGACCACTCAGGTCGCCAGAATGATCACGCGCGTGTCGCAGAAGCGGAGCGGCATGCGAGAGGGGGATACCCTGCGCCTGGTTCAGAGCCTGGTGGTTAGTCGCGTGGGTTACGCCCTCCCGTACTTCAACCTCAACAAAGGAGAAGTGGATAGTGCAGACACCATACTCCGCAAAGCTTACAAGACAGCCCTGCATCTACCAATGAACACCTCCAACGAAAAACTATTGGCTCTTGGAATTCACAACACCTTCGAAGAGATCAAAGAAGCCCAACTGGTCACGCAGTTAGCTAGGCTCCAGCAGACTCCTACGGGGCGCTCGCTCCTTAGCCGACTGGGGCTAGGCGGAACTGCGGAATTCGAGAATCGTACTGCGAGCATACCGGACGCAATCCGCCAGACGCTAAAGGTTCGCTCCCTTCCCCGGAACATGGACCCCAACTTGCATGCGGCCCGTAGGGCAGCCCGGGCGAGGTATGTACAACAAAATCTAGCTACAAAATCCACAACGGTATACACGGACGCGGCTCCGTATACAAGAAGCTCACATAACAGCACAGTGGCGGTAGTTATTGATTCGAACTTAAAGGAATTAGCTAGCGCCTCAGTGAGGGATTTCACGGTAACCGAAGGGGAGGAGCTGGCCGTAGCTCTAGCGGCGGTAGCCGGTTATCGAAGCAACATGTCCCTTACCATCCTTACAGATTCGAGAGAAGCGTGCCGTAACTACATGAACGGCCGCATAGGTCGCGCCGCGCTCCGGCTCCTCCAGAGCGCGACCCCACCAAAAGTCATACATAGCATTTACTGGGTGCCAGGACACACCGACATAGCGGGGAACGAACGCGCCGACGAGGTAGCTCGAGGGTATACGAGCCGAGCTTCCTCCCAATCGGACGATCTACCCGACCGAGTCAGTCCTACGTACTCAGACATTCTCAACTACTATAAGGGGGTACGGATCCGCTATCCGCCGCCTCATCCTGATCTAAATCAACTAGAGGCAGTGTATTGGCGAAGATTGCAGACAGGAACATTCCCAAACCTGCATATCCTTAGCAAGATTTACCCGACGCAATATCGGGACACTTGCCCGTGGTGTGGCAGCAAACCATCGTTGTACCACATCACATGGGAATGCAGTAAAAACGACAGCTTTCGCAAAAACCCGAGTGCGGAACAGTGGGAGAGCCGGCTCTCCAGCGGCGATCTGGGTTGCCAACAAGGTCTGATCCAGCACGCCCAACGAGCAGCGAAGCTCAGCGGAGCCCTGGAATAGGGGCACCGACCCTGTGAGAAGAAGGAAGATGGACCTCTTCTTTCTCGTCTGCTACTAGCACCTTTCTAGAGCATTAAAAGTCTTTCCTACCTACCTACCTCCTCATTGTAACACCTGTGGCGTCCCCAGATCCACACTCTTTCGCTACCTTTGGGAATGTCCTTTCCCACAAGCAGTACCCCCATCCCCAATCCCACTCATTCTTCCTGGGAGGCTGCTTTACGGACCGCTCAGCCCGCCGGCCAGAAATGGCTGGTGGATCGAGCCTTATGTGAGGCACAAACCCGTGGACTCCTGGACCAGTACGAGACCACCCTGGAAGATTTTTTTTCGTCTAAAAAAAAGTTGTTTCCATCCATTCGCCCTTAGATCTTTTCATCCTCTCCTGCCGGGCGGTTCGCACGTCAGAGAAGTAAGTTTTTGCAAATTCCTCTCGCTCAGTTAGGTTTCCCGTTTACTCTTCCCGTGCCCCTCTTCGGAGCAACCGTCAAAGGGGATGCCCTTAAGCAAGTGTGTGAGCTTCTTCACAGGTAAGTTATCGAAACTGGGAGATTTTTGTGTCACCTTTTCGTTGCCTTTATTTTTCTCTCAAAATTAATTTTTATTATTATAATTCCTTCAAAATTTATTGATTTCAACCCTCAATGCTTTGTTTCCTTGATTTTCATTCCTATTTTCTCAAGATTTCTTAAAATTTGTTATTTGTTTTCACACGTTCCTCTATAATTATGAGCCGCTTGAGATAAAATTTGATTAACTTTCTCCTGCTTTAATTTGCTCCAACCCCTGGCCAATCCCCCACCGTGGTTATGTGCCATCGCTTTTGAGGCAACAACAAGAGAATCTATTCACCGCCTGTGCCTTGGCAAATACCCCGTAGTGGGTATGAGCCATCTTTTATGTGCTGTGCTGCGTCACCTCCTTACGCTGCCTGAATATCCTAAGAAAGCCAGAGCCGAACTGTTAGTAATCCGTTATAGCCTGGTTCGCCGACCCATCCCCGACCTCCAAGAGCCGATCACACTCCACATAGACACCCACCTAATGTCTCCCGTGCAGACCATCCGCGTGTTAGGTATGCTGGTGCAGAACAACACGCAGAACTCTGAAGCCATCCAACACCTCCGAACCACCGCCCAACCAGATCAACGGCCTCATCCGCCGCATCGCCACTCGCCACCGAGGCATGCGGGAGACCGACCTCTGCCGCCTCACACAAGCCTTCCTTCTTAGTAGGATTGTCTACTCATTCCCATATTACTCCCTGCGCCACAAAGATGAAGAGGCGGTAAACAGCATCATCCTCTCGGCGTATAAGGCGGGAATGGGACTGTCTCAGTTCGCCAGCACGCAGCATCTGCTCCAGCTCAGGGTATACAACACCTTAACAGAGCTTATCGAAGCACACAAGACTGCCCCGATACACCGCTTTTCTCGCAACAAACATGGTCGTTACATTCTCGACCGTCCTAACATCAGTCCTACAGGTGACATCCACCCCACTTCTGCTCTTCTAACTGGAGTCTATAGTCGGCAGCCACGATACGCGCCGCCAACTCAAGGCCCAGGCTCTGGACGATAAGCATTCCACCGACGAACACGCCATGCACATGGACGCGGCGAAATGCGACTCCAAAACATACGTGGCCTGCGTAGCCACACCAACTACATCCCTCATCAACGCTGCCACAGTGCGCACACACTCCCCCACCGCTGCCGAAGAGTTCGCGATCGCCATCGCAGATACGCGCACACGCACGATTCTCAGTGACTCTAAATGAGCAATTCAAAATTCCTCGATGAGCTGAATTTTTCTACCTGCCGCACACATCCTCTGCGGCTGCACTCTCGACCGCACTGCAAGCTTAGTGTGGCTGCCTGCACAAGCGGGGAACTCTGGGAACGAAGGGGTCGACCGGTTTGCCCGAGGCCTAACCAACCGGGCAGCCGACCCCTCGAACCTGGATGCTCTCGCCGAGGCCCCCCTATCCTATGCGGAATTCACCAACTTCTACAAGAGACAAGACGCGTGTGCCCGCCTCGCCACCCAGACCTCGACCGAGCGCAAGCTACCATGCTTCGCAGACTGCGGAACAATCGATTCTCAGTCATTCTAGGCTATAGCTCTTCACTGACGGGGAATATAACCCCGTCTGTCCGAATTGCGACCACGGATTGTTTGCACACAGGCACACATCCTATGGGGATGCGAGGGTAACCCGCCCCAACAAACATTACTGCCAGCTCCCGTCTTGGAGCGTTGGATCCAAATTCTTGCAAAACCAGACAAAGACACAACTCGCACTCGTCTCGTGGGCTCAAAACGTCGCCCCCACCTGGGGGCCACACTCAACCCACCTGCCCTAACTCCCAACCCTCATGTGGCAAATAAAGTTGTTCTCTCTCTCTCTCCGGACGATTCCTTCGACGTTGAGTTCACAATGTCGACGTTCATTCCGTGAGACGCACAGGCCTGCCTCAGATTGGCCGACGGATATAAACAGTGAATATGACATGGAAGATCACATACTGCTATGAATGCCTCTTCTGTTTTGCCTGCCCTTCCACCTCAAAGGCGTCTCCTCAGCACCTCCTGCACTCGGTATTCCATCGCTACTCAAGTCGCCGTCTTCTCTTGTAGGGGACGAATCATCATTACCCCCTACCGCCTTGTCTAGTCATGTGCCACTCCTGCCCACTCCTGTGTGGCCTGTTTCTGATGTCAGGATTGAGCCAGCTGCGAAAAAGGTCCATTCAAACCGATCCTACCCCTTCAAAGACGCCATCATTGAAATATGCACTCCTGGAGACAGAGAGAGAGAGAGAGTAAACTTTATTTTGTTCAGCAGAACAGAGCGCGCCTAAGCCCTGTGGCAGAGGCCGCAGAGCTGGGGTGGCCAGCTTAGGTGCATGCCGGGAGCTCTTGGTTCCTGGCGGCATGCTCGGTCAGTCGGGCTGCTTTGAGTTGATTCTGCTTAGCAGAAGGGTCTCCCATGCGGTCTTGGCTGTTATCTCCGCTATCCTTCCTGGAGCCTGCTCATCTTCCCAAGTAATATGGTCTACTGACCCACTAACCGCACATTTTCTTATTGTTTGCATCTGTGCGACCGTGCTTCTGGCCATATGTGGTTGACCAGAACAGGGTTTAGATATGTGTTTGTTTGGAGTCTTCTCCACGTTGTTCTCCTTTGTCTAGTTCTCGATCAGGTGGGGGTATGCCCTATTGCATAGTCTGTAATCTTGTGTTATTTCGTTGTAATTATGCAGTGTCTCTTTATTCTGTCTTCTAGCGGTGCCACCTGCTAGCCCGGCGTGTAATTTATCGGGCTATCGTGTTGACCGCATCGCTCCGGGTTAAGCGGGCGTGAGCAGGTGTCCAAATTATTGCGAGTTTGTTTGCTATAGAGTTTTTATACAGGATTCTGGCAGTGGGTGTTGGTATCACCCCTGCAGTATATCCTCGAATTTCCTCTTTACAATCGCTATGTAATCTGCTCTAGTGTGCGCGACGGCCAGTGCTATCGCAACCTCCTCTACTGTTTGGGTCTTGTCATGATGATGGTGATGAATTTTTATGGAGCAAGAGCAGCTTTGGCCAAATAGAGCCATGGCACAAGGTAGTTATTATTGCACAAGGTAGGGTCAAAGACCCATTTCTCAAGCATTTTACTCCAAAGAAGCGGGAAAAGCTGGTACCCACTGTATCACAGGTGAGTACACGGTACCCGGTAGTCATTCTCGCCGTAATCGACGCGAGGGAGCTTCCACAACAAGGAAGAAAAATAGAAATAATGCACTTCTGGAACTTCACCACTTTTTCCGACTGCACATTAAGCCTACCTTGCATTACGAAATCACGCCAGTTCGTCTATGATCCGTGCAGCACCTCATCGGTTTTATTTGCCATCATCCCTCCAATCCCATCACTGTCCAAGTAGCGTCACTTGGCGATGCTGAAAAGACGTCACAATGACAAATTGTACATCAGCGAGTCGCAGTATGTACCTGTGAGGGCCTATCTGGCCTCTGGGCCCAGCTTGCAAATATTGTCGTATGTGACCTGCAACCTAATGCGGCTCCAAAAGAAGTGCAGGAAGACTGGTGCAGGAGTCTTCTGTTATCGGTGCCTATGACAAGGTCACATCAAATCGTTGTGCCCTGCATCCCAATACGCTCTGCCCAAACCACCAGCAGACGATCTTCCCTACTTCAGTTGTCCGTTTTGTAAGACAAACGACCTCGGCATTACTTATTCAAAATGCGGCCCTCGAAAGAAACACCGTCCGGTGGCTGCGCCTACTCACACTGGAGTCAAATGTCAAACCGTTTCACTGCTCTGTCGAAAGGCACAGATGAGGACGACACTGGAAAACCGCCAGCATCTTTGCCGTAACCTTTTCGTATCTGCCATTTTTATGCCTCTGTTTCGAAGCCAAGGTCCCGTACCCATCGTCAAAGAGAAGATGAATTTCTTCTGATAATCTCCTTAGCCAACGTCGCTCCTTTTTAATACAACGTCCGCATCGATCGCCTGGTCAGCCTGTTTGTCAAGTGCCTCCTTTATCTAATGTGCAAAGCCGTTCAGACACAAAATATGAACAATCCGAGCAATCTGCAGCCACGTCTTTAATGTCATCCCTGATTATCCTGTTGCAGCAACTGCCTCCGTTCATTGCATCAGTTATGAAAGCGAATGACCACTAGCGCTACTTCCCATGTTATAAAGCACAGCGTTTGGTTTCTTACTAATAAGTTCCCTCAATTGAAGCTGCGTATTCAAGAAGGCGAACTCTCCGCTTGGGATTTCCATCTACAGGGAGCATAACGCCATCCTTGTCCTTTCTTCGTTCTTTTCCGTCGTCGCAGCGCTGTTTTTTACTCCTTCAATAACGCCATCTTTCAACTCTCTGGTTATTATCCATAATACTACCTATCAATACCTGTTCTTTCTTTTGGTAAGCCACCAATACATGTTAGTTGTTGTACACCACATTCTCTCGTCGCCCCATATCGTTGGTGCAATACCCGTCTAGAAGTAATCGTCATTCTTTTGAAGCCTCAGCACTACACTTCTATTGGCTTTATTTTATGGTCGGCCCCAAACATCTGTACTCAACTTTGGATGGCTCACCCGTCTGCTCACATCTTACCCAGGTATGCCCATATCAGTTGGAGGACATTTTAAGGAGCCACACAGCCTGCAAATGCACTCATGTGTCTAAACTTGGACCCATTGTTTCTGAACCCATTGTTTACACTTCTCAACACTTGCTCTAATTATACCCGCCCGTGTGCTACTCCATCGACTCCGGACCTTACGTGGTGGCTGGGTCCCGGCAATCCTTCCTGGTCTTGCGAAGCAGACACGTGGGGCAGTGATCGCTCCCCCATTCTAACTGACTTTGCCTCAAGTACATTCCGTGAAATCCATCGCAAGATTGATATCACTTCTTGGGACAGCCTCCGCACGGATGGCCGCTTCGTCTCTAACTCCCGCCTCACCCTTTTCTACATTCATGCTTGTTCTGACTCAAAATACGATTTTTTCCGCTGTCAGTAAAGACGAAGCAAATACCGACGTTCACAGACCAAGCAAATACCGACGTTCACCTCCTAATCTGTGGGCACAGCGCAAGAAACTGGAGGTACCCGTCACTAAGAATCCGTCAGATCATAATGCACAAACAGAACTTCGTAGAACAACCGCTAAATCTTGTTATTATTTTAAACGCCTTCTGCACAAGCGCTGAACAGAGTGGTGTTCTCACCTTAGTGCTCCTGTCGGCAACCGCCATCTATGGCGTGTATTTCATTCCATGGAACGCAAGTCATCCGTCAGAGACTATGCCGAGAGTATTCGCCTTGCCCTTGGGCTTCGCAAGTGGCCCTTCAGTTCTCTCTAAATTTTTACTGTCCACCTGCACCTGTTCGAGACAGTCCTAATCATTCGACAGAAGAAAAAATGGCATGCCCGTTTGCCTGGCTGAGCTCATAGCTGCCAATGAAGATATCCATCTTAACACCGCAGCTGGCCATTATGATGTACCTAATGTCCTATTCCGGAATCTGGACAGTGGAGTATTGAGTTCACTTCTCAGAATTTTTAACGAAATCTCGACGACGAGGGAATTGCCATTGGAATGGAAACATTCAGTGGTAGTACGATCCAAAGGTCGGCAAATCACCCATACATTTTGGCGCACTTCACCCACTTTCTCTTACCACAACTATCTGTATGCTGCAGGAAAAATCGCATGGCACTCCACTCTCCCGGCGCCTCGATCATCATCAGAAATATTCGTCTGTTCAGATTGGTTTCCGACCAGAATAGGGATCTGAGGATGGTCTTGACTGTTTTGCCAACGACGTAATACGTCGCTCACCTCACAGCCGTCTCGTTCGCAGAGTCCTAGCAACAGATATCACGAAAGCCTACGACCACATTTTCCACGCAGGCATTCTCAATACTGTACCGTTACTTGGCATACCCTTGCAGGTTTGTCGAGCAGTTCATGATTTTGTTTCACAACGGACATTGGCTATCCGCGTTAATCGTACACCAACTGACGTTTCATTTCTAATCGTGGAGTACTGCGGGGATCAGTTTTAGCCCAGCGCTATTAACATTGCCTTCATCCCTACGATACAGTCTCTGCATCCTTCCTGATATTCAAGTTCTCGCATATGCAGATGACATCGCTCTCTGGTACACAAACCGCTAAGCTGAGGTGCAGCAAGGCTGCTTGTAAAATGCCCTCAACCTTCCTCACAAATTTCTTGCCAACACAACACTGGTGCATCCTTTAACCTCTCCAAATCCTGCTATGTCCATGTGGGCAATAAAGCTGGCTCCCGTATTTTCAAAGCCACTTCATTCGTACTCACTACTGGCAATGCACCACTTCCTAAAGTGAAACATACCAATGTTCTGGACCTGCACGTTCATGCTTCAGGCAAATGCACGGCTTGGTTGTCAACTACGCGCAAGAGTGCTATAAACACACTTGGCCTCATCTACAGAATAGCCAATCGCTCTTGACGTGCTTGCTCCTATGCAGCTTGCCGACTTATTTATTTGTGACGCTAAATGTGCCGCACGACACAAAACGTGATGTCAGTAATGAACGTTATAAAACGTTACAAAAAGTATGAAGTCCCGTTATGTATAAAAAGTCACATAATCTTGGGCCTAAATGTTTTTCATTAGCCACAAGTCGAAATTTCACTCATTGTTTGAAGACAGGCCTGTTTCTTGATGAACATGAGCGCGCACCAGCGAAGTTCCTGGGCATGTCCGCAGTAGGTGGTGGACATTGGTATCGGAAGCGGGTTCTTCACAGTGAGGGCATTTTTCCTGTGCAGGAATCTTTTCACTTTGCCACTGGTTGCGCACTGCAGGCCTAAAGTCCACTCCGACAAGCAGCCACCTCAGAGAGACCTCCTCCACCTGTGATAGGTTGGGGGAAGGGGTAGGTACACGGAGTAATAAGAGCACGTGTACGCTACCTGAGAGAGGCCAAAGATGTTAAATGTGTCAGAAGTGGATTTCGTGGTAAAGAAGCAGGGGAAGTTTGTGGGCCGTCAGTTAAGCCAAACAACATGCCCGCTGCGATGTTATGGACATCTGTGCGAGCATGAATCCAGTCGATGAGTACAAGCACCGGGCAGGATTGACAAGCGGAATTTGCGAGCCGTAGGTCATACGCGAAGTTCTCTCGAAGTGGCATCGCCACTGCAGAGCATGTCTTGAGCAGAGATTTTGTGCGATGGTCGTAGAGTCGAAGTAGAATTTTGAAAGGAAACAAAAGTCGGAAAACATTGACAAAGCCAATAATTTATTTTCAACCGAACATTTCGAGACCAACGCGATCTGTTCTTCAAGGGTGACTAGTAGCAGGAGGGAAAATCTTCGCTTTCGCTCTGTTAACACATGGCGAAGTCTATTAACGTACACGGCGCGGAGCTTTTCCAGAGCTTTGTTTAGTCGCCTTTGTCAGCCGAATATTTCATGACTCAACGTGGCTCCTTTTGACCAGGTTACGCTTCACGGCAAATTAAGACGCTGCTCTCCGAAGGCGATTCTCTGGTTAATGCGTTCACAGTGCTCAGCGATGGTGTTGTCTTCCGAATTCATTGACCGCACGTCATCCTTGTGTTCCCTGATTATCTGATCGAGGCTTTTTGTCTAGCCGATGAATGAGGCCGGGCACATGGAGCATACCATTTTGTAAATTACATCCGGGTGCTTCTCTGTGGGCAAGCGGTCATCGGATCATGGCAGAAAGCGACTGCTCGTTCAAACATGCTTGAGACACGCAGATACCATGGTTTCGCAAAAAAAAAAATGACAAGGATCGCCGTGCTTCTTCAAGCTTATTCCTTTTCTTTTTTGCACTGTAAGACTTAACATACACCTCGGCAAAATCACGAGTGCTCACTCAGGCTCACTCACAAAAGTTTGGTCAACCTACGAGCTCACTCAAACTCTAACAAGATAACCATGTGGGCTAGTTGGTGTATTTCAGACACATCTTCACCAGCGAAAGCACGAGACACCAGGAGAAGAATAACACAGGACAACGCTGGACTAGCAACTGAAATTTAATCGAGAAACCGCCAACCTAGGACACCAGAAGACGCATGCGTATCAGTTGGTGTCTTCTGGTGTTCAAGGTTGGCCATTTCTCGATTTAATTTCAGTTGTTAGTGCAGCGTTGTCCTGTGTTCTTCTTCTCCTGGTGTCTCGGGCTTTCGCTGGTGAAGATATGTCACTCAAACTCACACACACAGAGGCCTGGGCTCACTCGAACTCATGAACTCATACCCGTTTATTATCTAAACTTACTTGGGCTCACTCAGACTCACCACTCATCCGGCGTCAACCACTCATAGCGACCGCGTCTCACTCAGACTCACGACTCATCTAGGCTCACTCGCTCATTTCAAACCACCACTCATTTAGACTCTCATTTCGACTAACGACTCACCTGGACTCACAACTCATGTGGGCTCGCTTATTTCGACTCACGACTCATCTGCGCTCATTCATTTCGTCTCACGAATCATCTGCGCTAACTCATTCGGGCTCACTCGCCCATTTAAACTCATGACTCAGCCAGTCTCTCCTTGGCTTACGACTCCTATAAGCGAACTCATCGGACAGAAGAATATGCTTTATGCCCAATGGCTCGTGTTACACGCCTGAAAGAACATTTACATGTGGCAAATAAGGCACCTGTTCTGGTACTTTTTATGCTTTTGTGCTCTAGAATTCACTGACAATTTTGGGCAACTTTCAGAACATAGATAAACACTGCTTTTGGTGTTTCAATATTTTTTCATTTATTGACTTTTTTCATTTTTATGTTGTGCCCCCCTTTCACCAGAATTAATGCTATTCTCAAGCCTTTAAATCGCACTGTTTCTCTGTTTGAACCATATATTACGCCCCTCTGAAGAGAAGCGAGAGCCTCCCGTAAGGACTTTAGAACTGCTACGTTACTGTTATTTATGTTGCTGCTTTATATACAATTGTTATTAACTAATTTTTCTATTATACAGCTTTTCTCTTCTGCGACACTTCTCCCTTATTATTCCTTAACGGATCCCATCTGGAGTATATTTTTTAGCCTCATTGTCAGGGTTGCATCCTCTGCCGTTTTTTTTCGTATCCGGACTTCATAAATGCGAGCAAAAATTGTGCCTTCTAGAGTGTGATCAGCCCACCAAACACCTTGGGTCCAAGCTTTATCGATTCATCACGGACACACAAACGCTTGTGCAGCAGTGCGGCTCACACACATGCAGGTAGGAGAGAGGCGAGGCTCGCCTCCGAAAACAGGCCTTTAGCTCACGAAAATTATGCGGGCACCTAAGCAATTCTTATGATGCGCAAATGCGAGAGCTCTGCTTGTCTCTGAGTTTCTGTCGGGGACTTGGGAGGTGAACGTTGTTTCGCTGCAGCAGCTCACTTCGCACGCTTCGCTGCGTTGGTCGCGTACTTAATCGGTAATGAACTGCTGCCTCCGGCCACGCTTTCCTGTCCCGCCTGATGGTGTTGAAGCGAGCGATTCAACTGAACGCCAAATCACTGAGGCGGCGAGTACTTTCCCTTTTGTGTAATCTCTAGCCATGTTTACATGAATACATGAATACGATAGGGGCGCATTGTATTTCCTGGCGTACCTTGCGGAGGCGACACGCCACTGTTTACATGTACATCAGGTCATGCGGGACAGTGGTATCTCGCCCATGCGGAGGGGGGTCAGCCGCTCTCATCTTGAGCCAACACCCTCTGGAGAACTTTGCTTGAGCTTGGTCTGCTTTGCTTTCAGAGTGAGGAGGTATTTTACCCCAGGCAGGAGGAGGGGCGTCTCCAGACCTGTTTTCATTCATTGCGCCTTGCCCTCTTAATAGTAATGACGTCACTCGCTCGCGCCGTCTCTGTCACGAATTTCTACCACGCATGCCTGCTGCGGCTTTCTGGCGGCGGCCGGTTTTCGCACAAGCCAAGTAATGCTCTAGCTTCAAAAGACACGTTTATTACAGCCTTCCCCTATCAAAACAGTCAACCACCCTGTTCCGGGGACGATTAACAAGCAAGGCGCCCCGATGCGCTCATGGCAACATGGACAGCGACGCCGCCAGCACGCCACTGCGCTAGGAGGCCTCCACGTGACAATGCTGTGATCTCTCTCGGAAGGCGCGGTACGTGTGTTGAATATCACTGTACCCCGTAAAGCGATATTCACTGTACAGCTTGCTTGGCTTCTCTACTGTGTCCTTTCAACAACTTCCATTTCATAGAGCCAAAGAGGCCACTCAACACTTTCTTTTCGAACAAGACAGTGAACATTTCGTCTGTGAACGAGGGTTTTCATCAAGAGCGCGCTCAATATTCTGCAACTTGTCGATGCGGCAACACAAAAACGACGTTCGCGACTTCGCAAGTGAGCACAATCGGAGAGCCGAACATTCCGAGGACTCAGACCATAGAGTCAACTATGACGAAAGCATCATCCTCGGGACCATAGCAAATTACCAAAAAAAGGCTTAGTCAGGCAGGTTCTTCCTAACTCTTCCACGCTCCTCCTGACGAAGCCGGATCACCACGGAATGAACAATACGGGAGAATTTATTTACATTATTTACACATTTGGGCCCTTTTTTGCCGTCGGGATGCGGTCTCTCGCCTCGGCATCCAGAACCCGTCTGTCCCGTCCTTCTTGGTCGTCTCTCCTCTCTTCCCGGTCCTTCTTTCCAGCTTGCCCTCTCTCGTCCTTGCTTCCCCGCTGCTCCCTTCGGTCGGCTCCTTGTGAAGGCATCTTCCGCTGGTTCCCTTAATCCGACGGTCAATACGCAGGAGGCGCGCAGACCTTGGTCTTATCGGACAACACCCTTCTCCGGCGTATTTCTCTGGGCCAGCATCTCGCCCCGGCCGTCCACCGCATAACCGCCGCCAACTGCCGCCACCTCGGTCAGTGCACGCGGCCGTTTCTTGGGCGCGCCGGATCACCCGCGCGTACACGCACATAACCACGGCGTCCTTGTGGCTGCCGTTCATCTGCGGGCCTTCGTCGTCCGCCAGGCGCCGGCTTCCGGCCCCCCTTCACGCCGCTCTGGGGTGTCTCCCATCCGCCGTCCGAGCCGTGCGAACCTCCACAAAAACCACCGCTTGTTTCACTCGCGTCCGGGGCGAGCCAGCAGACATGTCCGACACCTCCACCACCACTGTGATGCGTGACATCTTGGAACGCAGCACACTTTACATAGTTCAGCACTCTTTCCCACGGTACTCAGCTAGGGTCGATGCCTAGCGACCCCGTATCCGAGGCACCATGGCAAACCACAACAAGCGAACACATAAAACAAAAGAAAAGAGCCCTCTACCTCCTTACTGATCGCCAGGACCTATGGAGCTGGCGCTACGCACCGCGATAGTGCGTCAGCGTTGGCGTTGAGAGACCCCGCCTTATGAACGATCATCAAATTGAATCTCTGCAATGCCAATGCCCATCTCGTCAGGCGGGCGCTCTGAGGCGAAGTCAGAGTCAGGAACTTCAGCGGGTTGTGGTCGGTGACCACCTTGATTGTGGCCCCGAACAACCACGTTTCCAGGCGCTGGAGAGCCCAAATGATCGCGTAGGCCTCGCGTTCGATTGTTGTCCAGCGACGGTGAGTTGGGCTTAACTTTTTGCTCAGGAATGCCACGGGGTGCTCCTGACTCTCGGCATCGGTTTGAAACAGACAAGCGCCCACAGCGAACTCCGAAGCGTCTGTAGCGAACATGTACGCTTTGCTGGAGTCCGGAGCGAATAATATAGGTGCCTTCGCAAGGCACTGTTTCACCTGTTCAAATGCTCTATCCGCCGCTTCAGTCCAAGGTATTGAACTGGGCACCCGGCGATTTGTCATATCGGTGAGGGGCAAAAATATCGAGGAGTAGTTCGGTACGTAATCTCGGTAGTTATTGGCCAACCCCAAGAAACTGCGCAACTCTCAGTGCTTGGTCTGTGGCATTTCCGGACTGCTGCTACTCGCTCGGGATCAGGGGAGCGCCTACCAGAGCCTACAATGTGCCCCTAAGTACTTCACCTCATGCTGCGCAAACTTGCATTTCCCCGCATTGGCCGTGAGCCCTGCTGCTGATATAGCCGACAACACCCTCGACAGGTGCTCTAAGTGCTCTTCCCATGTTTTTTAATGCACCGCCACATCATCAATGTACGCACACGTGTACTTTTGATGTGGCGTCAGGATCTAGTTCATGACTCTTTGGAAAGTGGCTCCCGAATTCTTCAGTCCGTACGGCATGACTCTCCAGGCGTACTGCCCCCGGTGAGTCACGAACGCCGTGTACTCCTCGGCGGCCGGATCGAGGGGTATCTGCCAGTACCCCCTCAGCATATCGATCACTGTGCTGTAATTTGATCCAGCAACCTGATATAACAGCTGGATCGCTCTTTCCATGGAGAACGCATCCTGCTCGGTCACTGCGTTTAGTCGGCGGTAGTCGAGGCATAGACGCACGCCACCGTCTTTTTTTTCGGCGCACACGACTGGATGTGCGAACCCGCTCTCTGTGGGATAGATCAGACCCCACTCCGTTAGTTCCCTGACCTGTCTATCGACCTCATCTCGAAGCGTCAAAGGAACCCGGTACGCGTGAACCCGCTTCGGCTCATCTCTCTCTCAGGCGAATCCTGTGCATACCCGTCGTGCATCTCCCCGGCGTTTCGGAAAAGGTGTCGCTATGCTGCTCCACGAGTGCGTACAGCTCATCTCTCTGCTCCCCAGTGAGGTGGTCTGCCTCTAGCATAACTTGCGAACGACCTGAATCGAACAAAGAAGGCGACGCCGGAACTTCACCAAATTCCTGGTCCTCCCCGAAAATCACCCCAACCGCGTTCGCTCGCGTTACGTACGGTCGGAGCCGATTTGCATGAATGCTCCTCCTAAAACCATCCTCCGTTTGCACGAGATAACTGTAAGGTCTCTCTTTATGCACAATGTTCGCCGGTCCTACCCATTTTGCTGCGAACTTCCCCGTGCTATCCGATCCTTGAATGAGGACCTTCTCACCTCTTTGAAAATGCTTTTGCTTAGCCCTCCTGTTATAATTCAGCGAGTATCTTTTCTGCGTCGCGTGCGCTGACGCAGTGGCCCGTTCGTTCGCTGCTGCCAATTTATACCTTAACTCTCGAAGGTACTGCTCCCCGGGGGTGTTGAGACCATCGGGCACCCCCCACCCTCCTGACCATGTCTTCTGAAGGATGGTCAGCGGTCCGATGGGTACCCGGCCGTACATCATTCCGAAGGGGCTCTCACCTGTCGTAGCGTTCGGGACCTCCCTGTACGCCCACAAAACAAATGGCACATGCCTGTCCCAATCACGACCACGGGTTCGAATTACCTCGAACAGCATGCTTTTAAAAGTCCCGTTAAACCTTTCGATGATACCATTACTCTGCGGGTGTTCGGGCGTAGAGAACCGCGGTGTCGCCTCTATCCTTGCAAGAAACTCCTGCGTGAGGTAGGCCGTAAAATTTGTTCCTTGGTCCGAGCACACGGTTTCCGGCACCCCCATTCTCGAAACGATGCCCAGCAAGGTGTCACAGGTGGCCTTTGCAGTCAACGCTCGCAGACACACGACCTCAGGCCATCTTGTGCATAGATCGATTACACACAGTGCGCATCGGTGACCCCTTGCGGAAGGCCGGTCAATAGGACAGATACAATTCATATCGATGACCTGAAATGGCGTGTCTGGTCGGGTAATTGGAGCGATTGGCACTCTGTCGTTAGTCCTCACGCGGGATTTCATTTGGCATTCTTTGAAACTCTGGCAGTAGCACTTTACATCTGCCGTCATGCCGGGCGAATAGAAAGCGCCCTTAATCCTCTGGAGAATCTTTTTCTCACCTAGATTGCCCGCCCACACAGAGTCATGAGCAAGCCCGAGCCCTTCAGCGCGGCGTGACTCCGGCAGTACGAGCTGCAAACATGACCGGCCCAAGACTTCGCCTTTGTGATGGAGTAACCCTTCCTTCTCGATCATGCCGTGGCTACACATCCTGGCCTGCTCCCATGCGCCTCTCAATGTAGAGCCATTCAACTGCGCGCGCCGGAAGAATTCTTGTTCGGTGGCATCTGCGTACGAATACTCTCCCCCGCCATCATTGGCGCTACTCGACTGACCAGTCGAGGTGACGGCCGCGGCCATCGCCGCATCTTCGCAAACTTTATCGTCACCGTCAAAAGTCAATGGGCTCCCAGCTGTTGGCACCATGGGTGCCTCTTCGAGCAACTGTGCGTGCATGTCCGGCATGATGAGCGCATCTATGCCCGTGGCTAATCGATCTGTCACGGCACAGAGAACTTCAGCGCCAATCGCGGCCGCTCCAACGTATTCGGGCATTCCTAATAGATTTAAAGGTACATACATCAACTCTGCATGCACTTGTTCTCCAAAGGCACCGGTTAACTTGATTTTTGAACCAGTAAGCGACTCATGGTCTCTCAAAATGGATCGTCGGATAACACTAATTTCCGCTCCAGAATCCAAGTGCCCCACGAACTCGTTCTGGCCACAACCGAGGGCGATCGTTTTAAGGTCGCGGAAGAGACGCTTTACACCAGCAGCGTTTTCTTCATCAAAGCTGGCTACCGCAACCCGCGCTACCAAATATCCGTCATCTGTTGTCGTTTGCGCCAGATTCGCGTGCGCGATCACCGTTGCGGGCACTCGCGGAATAAGTGATCATGGGAGTTGCACACGTAGCACTGTCTGCGCGCTCTAGCATTTGAACCTGATCGGTCGGCATCATCACAGCGCGCCCTAGCCGAGTCGATGGCTGCCCTCTCCTTTCTGACCAGGATTGCAGTGCCACCTCTTGAAACTCCCACGCCACTGTTAATACCTTTTGCGATCTGACTTTCTTCTAATTGTTCCGCGAGGCTGGCCACTTCGTCTGGATGCAACGCCTTCCCAGCAGTCTCATTTTGGATAACGAATGCCCTGGGTTCTGGGCTTAACGCCTCGTTTAATTTATTTGCTACAACGAGTTCTCGCAGTTGCTCTAGGGAAGTTATGTTTTAACTTTTTCGAATAATAGACAAAATAATTTTGAAGTCGCTACCGAACTGAGCTCATGATTCCTTCGACTCCCTTTTGGTGTGGTTAAATAGTCGCCTATATTCAACCGAAGACAACCTGAGCCCCTTCAAAATTTCTTCCTTGAGGGCTGCATAATCTTTGGGTTTCTCTGCCGAGAGCCAAACCAGCACTCCCCTGGCCTTCTCGTTCAGTCGAAGCAATAAGAGGCCCGCTCTTCATTCTCCTGGAACGCTGTACGCGTCCAGGGTCGCGTCTACATCGTCGAACCAGTCCGGGACGAGAGCCCCCTCCGCTGGCAAGTCTAACAGCACTCCCTTCAACATGTTAGTGTACTTGAGTCTCTTGTCCTCCTCCGCACCCAGTGGCGGCGCGCGCATAGCATGAGTGGCATCAGCATTGCGGTTGCTGCGCAATCTTTCCGTCTTCAATTCGTTTTCAGAAATTTTGAGCTTCATCACAACGCCATCTGGTCAGCGACGAACACTGCTGACCCTTCGCTGACGCTTTCTACCTCGGCAGTCCCCGCCAGCTCCATCTGCGTATCCCCTTCGCTTTGGGCCCCCCCTTCGCCCTCACGACTACGAAAGTTATACCCCGCAGTTGCCATGGCGCCTACGAAACAAGGATCAACCAGGCACCCAACTGTCTGGTCCCGCGCAGCAGGGGAAGGCTTGGTCACTTGGCCGACGCTCGAGGTGTTCGTTCAACTCTGGGCCCACGTCGTCTCTTCCATTATCCAGTCCGGGTCCGGCTCACGTAAGGGGTCGTGTCGACTGCGCCAGTCAGACAGGTTCTTCCTAACTCTTCCACGCTCCTCCCGACGAAGCCGGGCCACCATGGAATGAACAATACGGGAGAATTTATTTACATTACACATTTGGGCCCTTTTTGCCGTCGGGATGCGGTCTCTCGTCTCGGCATCCACAGCCCGTCTGTCCCGTCATTCTTGGTCGTCTCTCCTCTCTTCCCGGTCCTTCTTTCCAGCTTGCCCTCTCTCGTCCTTGCTTCCCCGCTGCTCCCTTCGGTCGGCTCCTTGTGAAGGCATCTTCCGCTGGTTCCCTTAATCCGACGGTCGTTACGGACGAGGCACGCAGACCTTGGTCTTATCAGGCAACAACCTTCTCCGGCGTATTTTGCAGGAGCCAGCATCTCGCCCCGGCGTCCACCGCGTATTCGGCGCCAAATGCCGCCACCTCGGTCAGTGCACGCGGCCGTTTCTTGGGCGCGCCTGATCACTCGCGCGTGCACGCACATAACCGCGGCGTCCTTGTGGCTGCCGCTCACCTTCGGGTCTTCGCCGTCCGCCAGGCGCCGGCTTCCTGTCCCCCTTCACGCCACCCTGTGGTGTCTCCCATCCGTCGTCCGAGCCGCGCGAACCTCCACAAAAACCACCGCTTGTTTCACTCGCGTCCGGGGCGAGCGAGCAAACATGCCCGACAGACTCTTACTAGAATCTTGGCACATTCAAACGATCCCTAACCAGAAGAATAAAAACCTGCCAACGACAGTCCCGCACCTTTCACGTTATCGCTATCCTTCTCCTGCCACTTGCTCCCTGCCATGGAGATATAAAGATATGCAAGTCACTGAGGAACACGTGGAGTGAGAGAATAAATGGTTTGCAAGAAATATTTGCGCGTGTTTGTCTGGATATCGTCTTTCTCCTTTTGGTTCAGCGTTTGGTCTATTTCATGCCACGCTGTAAATGTTAAATGTAAGGCTAATGTTCACGTTTCCATTACTACGGTATGGCGCAGAATGCCTAAACAATAAAGAAATCTGCATTTAGTTTCGAAATTCCCATGTATGAATTCCTTTCTTCCAGATATAGTCTAGCCTTCTGACCGTGCGTTCAGTATGTTTTGGAACATTGTATGCATAAAAAAAAGAATTAAGGGCCGTATATATGTGTTATGGGTAACAAAACTGGGCAAAGTACAGACCTAATGTCTTACTTAAAGTTAAAATGCAAAAAAGTGCTAGCAATGTGATGCGATGAGCTCTTAATTGTAGCTAGCCTTCAGGGAGGCCTGTCCGAAAGGCCTAGAGGCCTGTAGCCGCCCCTCAGGGGACGCAAAGATCTGAGGCCGCTGCATAAGTTTTGTAGCTAATTAAGAAACAGAAAATGAACTACAGCAAGCGCGTTACAGCCAGACACAGGTAATATCCACCAAGACCAAGCGCGGCGGCCAATAAACATTTCTCGTGTTTTAATAACCTAGAGTGCAATAGCCACAGAAATTACATATCAGGAAACAAAGAAATTGCTTTGCATTATCATCTGGATTAGAAGCTTAATAAATGTTACGAGTCCACAGGAAACTCGACCGGACTGACCACGACTGACAATGATCTGAGTGTGGCCCCGGACCCGCCAAGGCTTAGATCAATGTGAGCCCGGACTCATGACTCAGATCACGATCTGAATATGAGTTCGGACTCACTCACGACTTAGATCATGATGTGAATGTGAGTCTGGGCTCACTCACGACTCAGATCATGATCTGAACGAGAGTCCGTACTCACTCAAGTCTCAGATCACGATCTTAACGTGAGTACGGACTTACGACTCAGATCATGATCTGAAATGAGCGTGAGTGAGCCCGGGTGAGTCCACTCATGAGTGAGTTCGCCTACCTATGTACGTGACCAACTAGCCGAGCAGTTTGTTTTGTCGCAGAAGACATTGTATTTTTATTCATTACAAATTTACATTCACAATTATTTGCTTGTTGCTTTCAGGGCCAGCAGCTCGTTCAGCTACAGGCCCGCAAGCTGCCAGAGAATGAGGTCAATGTTTTAATGGTTATTATGGGCCTTCCAGACCGGCAAAAGTTCAGCAAGAAAGCCTTTATTTTTACAAGGCTCTGTAAAGGGGCTACAGGTGATTTTTTATTTCTAATCATTACTACATGTACTAGCTCGTAACTACTATTGTCCAAAATGCATTTTGCCAAATAACGTTTTCTTTTGCTTTTTGTATTTGCAGACGCGTCATAGAAAATGAGAATACAGCTGTGCAGGTTGTCCCGGCATACATTGACAGGCGGCTGTCCGCAGCGTGTCATTAGGGTAGGCGGCCGCAAAAAGCGCATGGCTGAGGTGTTAGCTGGCTTGTATAGCCCCTGGGCCTGTCTTCAATGCAGCCGCTCCCTCGAACCCGGGGCCTGCTTCAGCAGCGGAGCCTTTGACAAGGGAGTCGAGCCATGATGAGACCTTACAGGACTAATTCATTGCTTCCGCGCAGCCTCCACTGCCGGCCTAGACCTGCGGCTCTTTGTTGATTTAATAAATGCTGAAGCATTAAAATTCATTGCTGGTTTGCTCATTTTAAATGCATGTAACAAGAGAATGTGGCATTTACAAACTCATCGCATAGACGATGGTTGCCAAAATGAAACATTCGTCATAGATGAAGTTGACAATGCGACGACACAATGCATAGTGCACAATGTTGGGAATGACTAATAGGACTGCTGGTGAGTGTGTTTGTATGCATGCGGTGAACAACCAGCAGGTGAACTAGGGTTGGAAATATTCGGTAACCAGTGAGTGGTTGGATGCTTTTGGCGGACTACTAGTACATTAGCTTGGGTGGGCAATACTGGGCAACCAGCGAGTGTCGCTGGATGCCTGTGATAAAAAACCAGTGGTTAAACTTGGGCGCAAATTATTGGATACCCGCTGAGTTGGACTGGCTGCCTGTGATAGATACGCCAATGAGGAATCTTGGATAGTTAATATTTAATAGGCAAGGAATTCCATTCGAGACCAATCAATAACCTTACATGTATGCAATTAATGGCTGGTAATTGGAAAGCCAGTGGGTTGCATTGGCTAAAACACTAGATCTGGGAGCGCCCCGTTCAATGTCCATTATAGGCCTTTATTGTAGCCAATTTTCTCCGGTATTCGACCAGTTCCGGACCATTATCGGCGTACTGCTTGGGAACGTGCGCTGACATCGCACAGCACACGGGTGTCTTTGAGTTTCGCCTCTATCGAAACGCTGCAGCCGCGGTCGAGTTCGAACCGGTGTATTCCGCATTTCGAAGAAAATTGAAGATTGCTTTTTAAAATTGGTTTTGAGGAAAGGAAATGGCGCAGTGTCTCGCATACATCGTGCACAGCCGAACCGCGCTGTAAGGAATGGATAGATTTGGTTGGGATGAGGGTCCTTCAAGGTCATTCTCCGGCCTACGCGACAACTGCTTTACCGTAGTGAGGCTCTTGATGGTTTTGAAGAAAGGAAATGGCGCAGTAAATGTCTCACATATATCGGTGAACCCCCGAACCACGGCCGGCGGTGGCGCGGCGGAACACCTGTGGCTCGGCTGAAGGTCAAACTCCGGCGTATACGAAATGCGCCGCAGGTAGCCCAGTGAAGATTTTGCTTCGAAATATGTTGCAGGTTATGTCCAAGCGATATGAGTGGTATTAAAAGAAGCTAATTGAGCGGATGCCACATACCCTTCGTAAAAAAATTCCACACATTCTAAATTTGAACCATTTGTAGAAGCATGATTGCTAATAGAGCCAGCAGCCGCAAGCGAGGACAGTCCATGACAGCAGAGAGAACATTCGGATATGTACTGCCAGTCAATGGAAATCTGCGAAGTTTTTGCATCTGCTCATCAAAAATTTTGCACGCCTTACAAAACTTAGCTCTGTGGCTCATTTCTTGCGTTATTCTTTAATTTTGCTTCGTTCATTACTACGAAACTTTACCTGTTAGTTTAGCCAAATAATGCAAGGTTGCCGCATACGATTTGGTGCCTACCTCGTAGCAGAGCGAGCTGCGATGATTTAAGTGGTCAGAGAAAAGTGGTCGGAGGAAGATAGAATACACAGCTGTCGTGATCGTTCTTGCAGTAGTGGTTTTAAAGCGTTAGCTCTACTGGTCGACCCAGAACCATTCGCCTCTTCCCTCCACATCCTCTCCCTCTGCCCGGCTGACCCTCCCCCGCGCGGCCTAGAGGACCTCAAGACCTGGGAGGACTGGGAGACCCTGCTGCGCTCGGAGGACCCGGCCGTGCAGACAGTCGCCACCGGCCGTGCTGCCAGTGTTATGGACCTTAGGGACATAAACACTTGAATGCAGTGGGGTCGTGCGGAGACCCAGGGGCGTGCCCCGACTTCCTCTCCAACAATAGTTTCTCTCTCTTTCTCTCTCTCTACTGGCCGCGTTTCGAGCCTCCGAGTTATGCTGATTCCACGGATAGAATTCAAGATGGCGGCCCCATTGCAACGACATTTTAGAGCGTCGAGCTCTACTTCTCGCGTTTCAGTCTCAACGTTATGCGTATAACCCGTATCGTAACCCAGTGGTTGTCATCGTAACCGAGGTGGTTACAAAATGGAAAAAAACTAGCTGTGGTTCAACTACAGCTCAACCTAGTTAGAGAGCGAAATCTGTGGTGAGTCATGTAAGTAGACGCGGCTGGGAATCTAACGTTGAGTACACACTGGGTAGGCAACGCGCCCACCCTGCCAGGTGGCAGTTAAACTAATGGCTGATCGCGAGAAGTTGCTCACCCAATGAACGCTGCATCTTATTGCTGCAGTGGCGCGTCTGCCACAACGTTGTCAGCGCTAATGCATGCAGCCCACATCACTTTCGCTCCACCGCCACATACCTCACTCAAAGCGCGATTGAGGCGAGTGGACGCCTCAATTGCGCGTTGTCTAGAGCGTCTAGTGTCGTCTAGTGTGCGCAGCGTTGTCAACGCTAATAACAGACAGTTTTAGTTGACCGGAGCGGCTTCCCGATCCGCTCAGGCAGCCCAGCGGGAACACAACTGCGCATGCGCAGGCCGCTTGGCCCTGAGCGGGCTACCGGAGCGCACCTCCCGTTCCGCTCGCTGACGACCCTAGCGGAGCGAGCCTAGCGAGACGTTCCCGGCAGCGGAGCAAGGTGGCTGCACACAGCGAGGCAAGCATGCAGAGTTCGTCGTCGACTGTTTCCGCAAGCGGTGCTAATTCGGCTTTGGCATCGTCTTTATAGATGCAGCAAATGTAGAAGATGTACGTGCATACGTACGGCGGCTCGTGAAGTCAACATTAACGTCGAGAAAAACTAGTACAATCTTGGCTAGGGCTGCTGTTGGCTTGCTTTGGATATCGAGAAAACCCGACCTTTCGAAGTGCATCAATATATGTTAGAAAACATTTCTGCTGTCTGAATTATTTTCAACTGCATATAAAATGGTGCAATAGAGTATGTTTTACAGTATAAAAAGAAATAATGACACTACATAGTTTATAAAATGTAGTGCTTCCAGTTGAGTTGCACAGAGGGCGCTACGAGAGTCTCATCCGCTAAGGGAAATTCGTTTCACGCGCAACTAAAAGCGATTTCGGTCCCAGCGCTCACCCGCCGCGGTGGCTCAGTGGTTAGGGCGCTCGACTACTGATCCGGAGTTCCCGGGTTCGAACCCGACCGCGGTGGCTGCGTTTTTATGGAGGAAAAACGCTAAGGCGCCCGTGTGCTGTGCGATGTCAGTGCACGTTAAAGATCCCCAGGTGGTCGAAATTATTCCGGAGCCCTCCACTACGGCACCTAATTCTTCCTTTCTTCTTTCACTCCCTCTCTTATCCCTTCCCTTACGGCGCGGTTCAGGTGTCCAACGATATATGAGACAGATACTGCGCCATTTCCTTTCCCAAAAAACCAATTATAATTATATCCCAGCGCTTCGCTACCGCTTACCGTGCTACCGTGAGCGGAGCGGGATCGTCACTCCGGTCAACTAAAACTGTCTAATGAACACAAAGAACGCCGACGGTCTATAGCTTTAGTGCCGCGTTTCTGCTACAACGTTGTGAATTCCGACACATGCAGCGCACATCTGTCACTACCGCCACGTAGCTGAAAGCGCGGTTGAGGTGTCCACCGTCCCATGGGGCCAGTGAGGCGCCTTTCCTTTGCTTTCGAAGAAAATTGAAGATTGGTTGGTTGGTTGGCTTTTTGGGGAAAGGAAATGGCGCAGTATCTGTGTTATATATCGTTGGACACCTGAACCGTCCCGTAAGGGTAGGGATAAAGTAGGGAGTGAAAGAAAAAAGGAAGAAAGAGGTGCCGTTGTGGAGGCCTTCGGAATAATTGGACCACCTGGAAGTCATCAACGTGCCATGAGATCGCACAGCACACGGGTGCCTTTGCGTTTAAAATTGGTTTTGAGGAAAGCATATTTTTCATTTCATTTATTTTTTTTCATTTTTTTCATTTATTCATACTGTCAGCCCTGGGCGGGCTATTACAGGAGTGGAAATCAAACTTGAAACAGAAAAAGAACACATTAAACAAACACTGAGATCAACACTAAATTTCATACATAATTGTGTTTGCCACTTGAACAAAACGAAAACATTGTCATAGAAATCAAGCAGAACATAAAATATTGTGCAGTTTATCTAAAAATTCGCTTAGTGATTGTGACGTGACAACGGAGTTTGGTAACATATTCCATTCCTTAATGGCTCTAGGGAAAAAACTAAATTTAAAGCAATCATTTCTGACAGGCGGCATTGGGATGTACAAACTGTGACGATGGCGTGATGTTTCCCCTGTTTTAATTTCAAAGTATTTTGTTTGATCGATTTTCAAGTAGTGGTTAGCGATCTGGAAAAGAAACTTGAGTCTGTCGCATTTGGTTCTAATGTCAAGTGTTTGCAAATCAGCAGATTTACACAAAGAAGTTGGAGAATCAGAATAACGATACCTATTAAATATAAACCTTGCTCCGAGACGCTGGATTCTTTCCAGCTTAGAACAGTTGGAAGCAGTGTACGGGTCCCAGACAACTTTTGCATATTCGAAGATAGGCCTAAGTAGGCTTTTGAAAACCAGACTTTTTATTTCAGGAGTTGCACTGCACATATTGCGTCTCAAGCTCCAGAGTGCCTTGGAAGCCTTAGTACATACATTATCTATGTGTGAATTCCAGCGTAAGTCAGATGTGAGTGTTACTCCAAGGTATTTAAAATTACTTACTCTAGTTAGTAATCTACCATTAATGCTGTAACTGTAATCAAGGACAGTTTTCTTTCTTGTAATGGTCATAAAAACTGTTTTGTTTGAATTTAATACCATCTGCCACACCTTACACCATTCATGTATTTTCTGCAAGTTTTGATTGAGTTCTGCCTGATCTTCTGGAGTATTAATTTGTTTATAAACGATGCAGTCATCTGCATACAGTCTAACTGGAACGCTCAAACCAACAGGCAAGTCGTTGATGAAGATCAAAAACAAGAGAGGGCCCAGAACGCTGCCCTGGGGAACACCGGAATCGACTGGCATGATGTTGGATTTATACTCTTGAACCTGAACATACTGTACTCTAGACGAAAGATATGACCTGAACCACTTAGTTATAGTTTCATTTTTAAATATGGCACTGATTTTTAGTAATAGCTTAGGGTGCGAAACCTTATCAAACGCCTTTGCAAAGTCCAAAATTATGATATCTGTTTGCATGCGGGAATTAATTGACTGAGAAAGATCATGTGTCATAGTAACTGTATCACATATATCAGTGGACACCCGAACCGCTCCGTAATGGGTTTGACCTCTGGTCCTCTAGCTTACTTGACGGCCAAAACCGCAAGAGCCGTGAAATCGTTACGAGGTAGCGTATCTTCGAGGTAGCAACCTTCGCTTCTATAATAGCACGAGGCACCGTGATGCCCGAGCTCCAAAACTGGATATACAACCATGTCGATCCGTATATATGTCCCTACTGGCAGGCGTCAAAGTGTCGTGCCACTATCATATATATATATATATATATATATATATATATATATATATATATATATATATATATATATATATATATATATATATATATATAATCCAGGCATTCGTGTAAAATTTGTGGGCCAACCATAAATTTACTAGTTAAGTTACAGCTCCGCGGGAAGAAATCCAACCAGCGGCCTATGTACAGTCGCCATGGAAAATGATTATCACAATGACGTTATTAGACACCCGCACCCACCCACCCACCCACCCACACACACACACACACACACACACACACACGCACACACACACACACACACACACACACACACACACACACACACACACACACACACACACACACACACACACACACACATATATATATATATATATATATATATATATATATATATATATATATATATAAAAGCCCGAGGCCACTGAATGAATTAGAATAATGGCCTCTGAAACACCACTACTTTATCGCGGGTGTAATCCCAATGGCAACATAAAAAATTGCTGATGGCCTAGCTCTGTTAGGCCAGGATATACTAGCGAAAGCGCGGAGACTTCTGCATCGAAACAGTGCATTCACTAGATGCGCCTTTATTCACGGTTAAAGCTTGAGCCGTCATGGCTGAGTGGTAGCGTCTCCGCCGCAGACGCCGAAGGCCCTGGTTCGATGCCGAGCCTCGGCACAGGTATTTTTTATGCGAAGCATACTAGCCGCAAGACCGAGCTCTTCCTTGCTGCGTCGCGCGCGGCCGCGCAGCTACCACTTGACCTACATCGGCGCACCACGTGATATGACGTCACAACAGCTGTGAAAGCTGGGGCTCAACTCGTGCGCTCGCTTGCGGAAGCGCAGCCTCCGCCGGCGGCCTAACTCCCGCTCCTACCGCTAGGAGATACTGACGTCACGCAATTGTATAAAAGGCGACAAACTCGTTGAGTCAGTTGAGCAGCGAGATGTCGGCCAGGGAGAGGGCGGCTCGCCAGACCGCAAAGCGCAAGTTACAAAGAGCAACGGGAGAAGAACGAGAAGTACGGCTTGCCAAGCGACGTATGCTTCGCATCCTAGGCTTCCTTGTTCGTCCTTTTCTGTCTTCTGTCTTCTTTTCCTTGGCTAAAAACGTGCCGTTGAGCGGAAGAACTATGAACTTCACTTAACCATAAGCTAAGCCAGGCCATTTTTTTTTATTCAGTGACTGTGCGGGGGTTTCAGTGCCTCCCATAGAGGCCGCCGCCGAATACGTTGGTTAGCGGTTAAGCGCAGGCTCTGTTAAGGCGCGTTTATACTCCGGTGTAACGCTCGCGCGCGCTGCATGGTGACATCACGTCGGCCAAAGCGAGACCCTCTATACTCCAACTGCGCTTGACTGGCGGAGACTTGGAGCACGTCTCTATTTCGCGCCGTGTGCGCCAGCCGCCGCCGGCCCGGCTCGACCGGTTCGGCGCGGCTAGGCGCGTGTTGTGACGTCAAGTGCCTCCTTGGAGCACTGCCACGGCGAAATTTCAAGTTCGCGGCCAGTAAAGCTTTCGCTTTAAAAGATGTGGCGCTGCGGCAATTGAAATTTTGCCACCCGAGGGTGGATAGAAATCAATGGGGAATGCTACTATAGCGACCCACAGCCGGGGGAGCGGGCCCGGGGAGACTCTTTTGATCTCCCCTGGGAAGTAGCGGAAGGGGTTGATAAATTGGTTATGGGAATTTAGAGGGGAACGGGAACAGCGAGTTTTTCGTTCAGATCCTTCGAATGTCCCGACTTCATTACTGGCCTGCCTGGCCAGGACAGGGAGGGCGTCGAGATTGCCCAATGGTGTGGCCCCGCTCACAGGATGCCCGACCACCCACCAAACGCAACGGGCTCCGACCGCCGGAGGCTGCAGAACCGACAACAAGGTTAGCTACCTGGGGCCCCTCCACGACTCCTGGTTCCACAGTCCGTACCGACCGCAGAGCAGGCCGTCGGTTATTCCGAGCCACAGGGGTTATTTCCGACCACCCAGCTACTTGCCGTCGAGTGCTTTTCACGGTTTTTCGGACACCGGAAGTACGTGTGGTGTGATCCGACCAGTAGGGGCTTAGATCGTCAGCCTATCGACCCTCCGGCCCTCCGCAACATGACCCAGAACCTCCGGGGGACCCACCTATGCTTCCATACAACAAACCATTCACTTATTTTCTACCCTAGCTTGCCCCACTCCTACTGAGGAGGGAGTGTTCAAGGCAGGGCTGACCGGAACCACGTACCAAGAACGTGGCTTAGAATGAGATGACCCGAGGCTACTCCGCCGTTACTCCACAACATCGACAGTTTTCGCACAGGTCGTACTACAACCCCCTTCCTCGGCGTCCCGCGACGGCCCTTACGGCACCGAGGCCGGCCTAAGACCGCTTCCCCGAAGCGTCTGTTAGAGCCCGGCTGGTATAAATCCCCGCGCGGACCTGGTTTCTCCCGAACCAGAAACCGGCGTCTCGGTAGCTAGACTCGCACGCCCCGCGTGTGGAGGGAGGTAGATCTGCATGTATTTGAAAACCTTTTTAATTTTGGACATGCCTTCCGTGCCGGGCTCATGCATCGGACCTCACGTGCGCAGCTGGCCCTCACAGCTGCGTGGGATTCGCTGCCACTCCCATGGGATTTTGCATCCCCCGAGAATGGGCCCCGGTCAACCCATCCCCACCGCTGGCGTTGCACGGGAACAAAACCTAGTAGCCGAAACTACACCGGCCTGTTTCCGTTGGCGGGCGGTGCCACGAGCAGGCCGGACAGTCGGATTTGCAGAGAGAAGAAAATTGCACCCTAAGGCTTGCGCTGCACCGTGCTTCGTGAACACGCCTGGGACTTTTGTTACCGACATGTTTTCCGCAGCGCCGAGCGTGGCTACCTGCTGCTCTGGTGCCACGTCACCGTGTTAATCTTTTTTTCGATGCGACTGTACCCCCAATTACATGCCTTTAAGAATCTTCGTATGAAGATTGCGGCTGAACCGTTTGTCGCTGAGTGTTCGGGGTCGTGGCATACGATTTCGCGTTTCGTGCAGCATAAATATACAAGTTAAAATAGAACTCGCGGCAGCGATCCGAATCGGCGACATATGTTATGTGTGTTTACGCTTGATATTCAATCGCTGCCTCAGCGGCGGCTTATTTTTTAAGCATGAAATGCTTTTAGCTCCCGTATTCGGTGACCTTGAGGTGACGCCCAGCCAAAACCGAGAACCAACACCCGGGCACCGATTTCCAGACATCCTGACAGCAATTTCCCGTCATCCGGGCACTTATCCGGGAGCCATCCGGGAGCCAAAACGAATCATCCGGGCACCTAACGACATTTAAAGAGACGACCTCTCCGCTCAACAGCGGCCTCCGCGCCGTCCTTAAGCATGGCGCCACGGTCCCATGCACTCACGCACCTAGAAGGCCGCTCGACGCCGGCGGTCGAGGCGGCAGCAGTTTGAAGCGCGTTCATAGGAATGAGAACGACGATCACAAAGATGGAATCCAAATAGCAGCCGCAGACAGCTAACGAGGCAGAGCCTTGGGCAGGTTGTGATGACGCTGCCCACCTACTATACTAAATTGCTCTCTGGGCACCATTTGCTAGAGTTATACTCGTAATTTTTCACTCACAACACTGACAACGCCGTCGCGGGATTTTCTTGGTAACGAGGTTTTTAACGAACAAACTGCGGAGTTTGGAGCCCGCAGGCTCCCGGGCCCCCGCACGGCCCCACTGCAGTCAAGCGTTCATGTTCTGTGGTACATAATGCTCGCAGCCTGGTTGGTAGCGATAGATTGCACGACCGGGTTCTCGGAGCACCCCAGGGTTTCCCAGTCTTCCCGTTTCTTAAGGTACCCTAGGCCCCGCGGGGAGGATCCGCCGAGCAGTGAGAAAGGAGATGGAGAGCAGAAGCGAGAGGTTCACGAGAGTGTATAGGATGAAGCCAGGAAAAAGGGGTGATAGTGAGAAAGAGTGAGAGGAGGGGGAGGGACTGCGTTTGTAATTTCATCCAAAAACGGTTGCCTGCTATTAGGCCAGCGTTCCCGGGTTGGAGCCCGGCCGCGGCGGCCGCGTTTCGATGAAGGCGAAACGCAAGGCCACCCGTGTGCTGTGTCATTGCATATGTAATTAAATACATTTATTAATAGAGTTAAGATCAAGTGTTAGGAGGACGGACTTTCTATCCCTTCCTTGTCAGACGGCCGAGGTCCCTTAGGACCTAAGGCTTCGAAGGATTGTCTGATGATGGTTTTCTCCTCTTCCAGGTGCTGGCTTCGTATCAAAGCCTCCCATGACTCTTTACTCTCTACTAAAGTTGTGGATTGGGCGCATACCACCACCATATGGGCTAGGGTCGCAATTTCTCCACTGACCCAGCATTTGTCATCGTTTAGCTCTGTAGGGCCTAATCAATGTGGCGGGGTTCGGAAAGTTGCCGACTTGCACTTGCCTCCATGCTGTTTCCGCCTTCCTAAGCTTCCTGTGCGACTCTGGATGTTCCCGTCTGCTAAGTGCAGAACTGTGTGATATTTTGAAAAGAGTATAGCCGCTCGTTTTCTGATATGTATCCATCTTCGGAGGGAGTCACGGAGATCGGCCGCAGAGACAGCCTTTGGACGAGCTCATGAGCCTCCTCATTACCCTGAAGGGTTTGGTGCGCAGGCGCCCAAATCAAGAGGCTCGGATTCTGAGCTTTACCGTTCAACAGTATGCGTACTGCCGCTGGCCATCCTCTGCCTAAATAAAAATTTCATATCGCTTCCTCAGAGTCGTTGATGCCCACCTTTATTTCTTTTGTAGCGAGAGCTACATTACTGTAGCCGCTTCGCCTCTTCAGCAGGGTCGCAATTTCGCCGTGGGTGCACCGCTCGGCGCGCCGTCTGGCATGACGTCACTCCGCTGTTGTGCTCGTCGTGGAGCAGACGCCGCTCGCCTCGCCAGTTGTGCGCATGCGTAGTAGAGGAAGAGGGGCTGTCGCAGTGTGTATATAAATTCGGCTCGGCGTAGCGGGAGGCGAGCCGCAGCGCTTGTTCGGTGTCGCGTCAGCATCTCGTCTACAGGCGTCGTCGCTCGGAGCCTGCAGGAGAGGACGACCAAACACATGAGGGTATACCAACTGGCATCTCCAGACGGTGGTGGTGAGACATCGTGGGTAAAGCCCCTCAATTATCCCCTGTCCGTAGCTAATTGTCCCATTCAACGGCGACGGGAACCTAATTCGGGGGCAAGCGGGACAATAGCAAGGGTACAGAAGGGGCGCTGCTGTCTTCGCAGAAACGAGCCGCGGCTTTTGGCCCCACCAATCCCCACCTACGAGGCATTTCCGGCGCCGACGGTGAGATATGGCCTCGCCAGATATCTGTGTCTCCCTTAGTCGCCTCGCTGCAAGCGCCGAATTTTCGCCTCCGGCGACGCCAGTATAGCTCACACGCTGACGCGGCGCCGAAGAAACGCACCCTTGTGCTTCGGCCGTTGAGTCGGCTAGGCTTAATGAAGCCAGTCTTCGGCGTCGGAACAAAACAAGGACGAGACAGCATGCCGAAGAAACCGCAGAAGAGCGTGTCAACCGTCTCGATAAGCGTCGTAATGACGGCGCGGCTATACGAGCTCGCTAACCTCCGACAGTGAATCCGCGAGGGTAAAGACGACCTGCCGAGTTTGGCGTCTCTGAAGGAAGCCCGACTTCAGCGTTGGAACTAAATAAGCATAGACAGAGATTAACCAAGTAAATCATCAGTAGCTTTAAATCGCTTAACCACCGCGAAGCCTAAGCGTAGTCATGGCCTGTAGCTCTCGCTACTTACCAGGTTTGACCAGAGCTTAACCACAGCCAATTTTTTTTGCGCAAGTTCTAGAGCGATGGCCGCATCCTCCGCGACGTGACCGCACCTGTTCTGAGTGTGCAGACACTTACCCGACACCCTCCTTTGCGATCACTGCCAACTTGGCTGTTCGTCCGGCGCACTTCGTCGCGCCGGTATACACGGTGTTCTGCCACCCTTCTTATTTCTGATGCAACATTTCCGCCTTGTATTTCCTGCATTCCACGTGCAAAGAGAGGTGCGTATTCCGCGGCATAATGGGGATCCTTATTTCCTGCTTCACTTCTCAGGAATTCCCACTCAAAGTTCCTTCACATGCATGGAAGTGTACTCCAACTACCTGAGGATCTGTATACCCGTCTTCACGGTCGTTAAACGACGAGTCTGTGCTTACAGTAAGCGCAGCTTCTATGAACTCGTCTATAGCACATAGGCGAAAAGCCAGTCAAAAATGCGTGCGATAGTTGTGGTGCTTATCTGTGTGATGTCATTCTCCATGGATGTGTTTGGTTTTGCTCCGCATATTCTGTGAGCCATTCTAGGAAGGTGCAATAAAGCACAGTTGCTAGTCCAGTCGTCGTTGCGTGCATTCCTCCTTCTTGTTTTTCCTCATTTTTACTGTTTTTTTGCCTAACTTTGTGCTAACTAACCCAGATCTCAACTCTTCTGCAACTTGTCTATGACATTAGATGCACCTAAGGCCATCAGCTTTCTACTGCTGTAGTCGCCGGGCTAGCTTGACATTCTTTCTTGTGATCAGCTCAAGCGCTCACAGTCGGAGCCTGTGAGTTTGAGAGACGACGTAACAAAAACGATCCTGCTGATTACAAAGGCTTGTACTAGCCATGCATAGTTGCCCCCTTTATGCCAGCCTGCCTGTTGTCAAGGCGCCGAATAAGCCTGCTAGTGTGTTGTGCGCTCTGCTCGATTCTTTCCACCGCTTAGGGGTTTATTCTTGTCGACTGCACATGTGACCCCTGTATGCGCGTGCCGTCGACCCATGGCATTGACGGTTCACCTACCCTAACAGTGATGTTCGGTTTTTCCTTCTTTTCCTGCACTTGACCTGTCATCGTCAGGAGCTCTCAATTTACCGCGGAACACCCAAGTCCCTCGTCCTGCAAGCACTCCATTATGGTGCTACCCCATCTGTAACGTTTTTTTTTTCATATAGGCGTCGCTTCCCTGGTTCATCTAGAGCATGACATCGTCTGCGTACATGCTATGGAGGAGCACCTCTACCTCTACCAGCTTGATTGGTAAGCCGACCGTAGCTGCGCTAAAAAGAATGGGTGAGAGCACCGATCCCTGTAGGGTCCCACAGGCTCCAAGTCGAACCCCTTTCCGTCTACAATTGCCAATGCCGATGTCCGCTGTTCGGTGCGCTAGAAAATCTTCAGTGTAATTGCAGGTCCGGCTTCCTTCCCTCCACCGCACTGAGGTTATCTAGGATAGCGTCGTGGCGGACGTTATCAAAAGCCTTTGCCACCTCGAGGCCTACCACTATTCCCGTGTCTCCAGTACGTGCCTCGATTATCGGATGTTTCAGCTGCAGCATGACATCGATTACAGAGTTCCGATCGATATCGTATCATCGTGTCAGGATGCAGCTCGTTCTCGTCTAGGAATCTGTTAAGCCGAGTTTCTATTACATGATTGATGAGCTTGCCCACGCATGATGTAAGCGAAGTGGGCCGTAAATTTTCTAACCCCAAGTTCTTCCCATATTTGGTTATGAAGACTACGTTGGCTAACTTCAATTCCCGTGGGATCGCGCCTTTCTGCCAAAACTGCCATTCTATGCCGCTAAGGTACCTATCAACCTATCGTCTAAATTTCGAAGCTTTCTGTTGCTGATCTAATCCGGCCAAATGTAGACTTCGTTTCTAACCTATTTATTTCGGTCCTGATTTCCGCTAGTGATCGGGGCATCTAACGTCTCATTCACCCGTCCACGGCACTCTGGGATCTGGGTCGCACCTGCCGAAGCAATGTACCTCGACTGAACCTCGGCCAATAGCTGGTCCTCTATTCCCGAGTAGCTATGTACCGCTTTCTTAAGCTATTGTTTTGCCCCCTTTTACTGCTGTTTGTGTCTATCAAGTGCCGAAGTGCAGTCCCCATGTTTCACTCTAAATTATTGCGTATGCTGTGCCAATTCTGGCGCATGAGCTCCAGCGCATATTGCTCACTCTCCTTATTGAGCCCAGCTGTCTGCTTCCACAGACCTCTATCCCATTTCCTTCTTGCGAGTCGGTCCTGCGAAGTTTTCTTTTTGTTTCACATATTTGCTAGCCGACGGCCTATACCGCATATGCGTTTTGCTCGTCCTCGATCTCAGCGGTAGCCGCTTCCACATCCCTTATTATTTCGGGTCCCCAAGCGTTTATGTCCTCTATTCCATCCCCGGAATCTGTCCCAATGCATGAATTTGGCCGCGTTCTTTTTTATGTGGTCGATTCTCCCTCCGCAACAACTTCAATGATGTGATCACTTCCTAGGTTTTGCTGGCTGTTGCACCACGTGGCTTTACTACCCTCTGTGGTAATTCTAAGGTCCGGTGCTGTGTCGTGTGATATGCTGTTTCCGCGCCTCGTTGAGAGAGATCTGGGTTCATGATAAGGCATAGATTGTGCTTTTGGATATCCTCTCAAAGCCCATTGGCCTTCGCGATTGCAGTTTTATACCTCCAAGCCTGTCAGTGCACGTTCCATTCTCAGGTGGTCGAAATTATTCCAGAGCCCTCTTTTCCGCTACGGCATCACTTTCTTCTTTCACTCCCAGCTTCCTTCCTTCGAACCCGGCCGCGGCGACCACGTTTCGATGGAGGCGAAGCGCAAATGGCGCCCGTGTGCTGTGCGATGTCAGTGCACATTAAGTGGCAGTGAAAAACTTTATTTAGCGAAGGCCAAAATGAAAAGAAAATTATGATGTCGCCGCTCCGTGGGTGGTCTTCCGGCTGCCGGTCGTGGCCTCCATGTCATGCTTGGCGGCGACTTCGGCTGCCCAGGTCGTAAGCCGTAGTTGAATACACGGCTCTGAGCTGACCAAATCTGCATCCCACAGCTGCAGACTGTTAAGGTGCCAGGAGGTGGGAGGAGAAAGTGCCGGACGTGAATAAAGAATGTGAGCATAGTCCGCTCGGGGGTGGCTACAGAGCGTGCATTCCGGTGAGAAGGCACCGGGGTGAATAAGGGCAAGGTGGGCAGGAGAGAAGAAAGCGTGAGCCCGTAAATGGCGCCACGTGCTCTGTTGGAGCTTAGAGAGGGACTTGTGGGGGGGGGGGGGGATAGGCGGGTGTTGCGGTGATGAAGGGTGATGTCAAGGAATGTGAGGAGGGTGACACGCGTGTCAATCCCGGAGTGTAGGGGGCCAGCTTGGTCTGTCATCTCGCGAGCGATGGAATTTGCCGCCTCATTTACAGGGTGCCTCGCGTGAGCAGGAACCCAGAGGAGTTGGATAGGATGGGAAGGGGAGGAGGAGTGCTTAAGCATGCTGTGCGCAGAGGAGGAGATTCGGCCTTTTGCAAAGTTCTGGACTGCAGTATTGGAGTCGCTGATTATGAGACCGGCCGGTGTGGTAGCAATGGCAAGGGCAATGGCTGCTTCTCTGCCGGAAGTGAAGGTGAGAGCAGTGATTGCGGTGACGGAGAGAGGGGAAGCGCATGGGAGACGGTGGCGAGGGCGTAAGCAGGGTGGGAAGGTATTGTGCCGGATCAACATACACAACATCGGACTTTGATCCGTACTGGTGTCAGAGGGTGCAGGCGCGGGCTGATCGGCGGGCGGCGCGGTGCTCACGGTGCATGTTGTCGGGAGGGGGTTGACTTCAGTGGCGTAGCCAGAAATTTTGTTCGGGGGGAGGGGGGGGTTCATGTTGCAGGGCGGCCTCCTCATAGAATTTGTGGAGGGATAAAACGCAAGAATAATAACTGCATTGCCATTGACAATGCCATTGTGTATTAGATAGTGCTACGCACTGTCTAGACGAGTAAAATATGTATTCCTTAAATAAAAGAATGTATTCGTATGTCCTAAAAATCGTTCCAGACATAACTGATACCAATGGTTCCATGTTTTTGCATATTTAATTAGTAAAGAAGATATGACACAAAGTCTAAAACTATATCAGTCCGAAACCAGCAAAGCAGTGAAAAGATGTGAAAAACTTAAAGGACATGAAATGAGCAAGCAGAGTACAAACATTTTAATGAATCTTTGTCGCTCAAGAACCTTTAGATTTTTTTACATATCCAACGGCCAGGAAAAAATCTTAATGAAGCTGTCCTTCATTCCAATTTACTGCACAGCAGCAGCTGTCACCAGTCATGTATTGCGAGTAATTGCACCGAAATTTTATTTGCGACAGCGAGCAAATGTATAAACGAGAAGTTCTGCAAAATAAACATTAGAAGTGCGAAGATAAAATGGAATGTTAGAAATGCGGATACAACTTGATAAAGGACAAGAAAGTGTCACTGGAAAGAAAGTCAGTGTATGTATGCCCAAAACCTCGCGACAAGATATTTAAATACACGTATGTCTCCATTAAATCTACGTATCTAAGCAAAAGTCACTGTATACAATGCGTCAAACAGGGCAAATAAACATCTTGCGCAGTCGCAGATAGTAAACTTTACACACGGAAAGACAGACGATCCAGGCAAGAACAAGCTGTGATAGCAGAAGTCGCGATATGTACTTGGGCCATGCACGGTTGCGACAGCACGATATGGTTAAAATAATTGAGAAACAATGCAGAAATCAATACGAAAGTATGTATTTTTTTAACTGCCTGCACGGCGACAATTATTATCCACCCACAATTACAGAAGGGTACTCCTTTTATTCAAAGAAAAAGTAAAAGCAGGTGATTAAAAGGAAAGAAAAGGACAAACGAGAGCCACGAATGATGCCGCAAGTTAAAATAACCAATATCCGAGTGTGTAGGTTGGGAAACACCGCGTGGGCAACGCTTTTAATGAGCAATGTCAATCAAAATCGGTTATTGATGTCCTCAAAATTTTCGTATTCGCATGGTAATTTTGATCATGATGATAACTGTTACAATGAAGGGTACAAATTTCTGCGGCATGAACAGTCGTACATTTTCGTAATTGCCCGTTTATGCCCGTTCGCGCCAGAATGTCTTTTCTAGTCTGAAAAAGGCATTGTGGGTGACAAAATCCAGAATGACTTCCGGCGCCGGTGGTTGTCTTGGTCGGCGGTGCGTGACAGTTCGAAAAAATTTCGGGGGGGGGGGGGATCTGAAGACCCATAAGCAACCCCCCTCCTGACTACGCCCCTGGTTAACTGTAAGTATGGAGAAGATAGACGGGGTAAGGTGTGGGTGAGAAAGACAGGCGACGTAGGGATCAGGCAGAGGGACGAGAGACGGGCTCTGCCAGGGAGGGAGGGCACGAGATAGGCGGTCGAGTTGTGCTGTGCGATGGGCCTCCACAAGTTCTGAAAGAATGTTGTGAACAACCATCGCCAGCAGACCAGAATTGGGGTGGAGGGGGGGGGGGGGGCAGCGCGAGAGCCGACTTGTTGCCGCGAGTGGCGGACCCTATCCCAGTCCCCCACTTAGGTGAGGTGGGCCCTCGTGCTCACGGTTACGACAGGGCTTTTCTTTCCTGTACCCCATAGGGTTCTGTCCTTTCTCCCCTTCTCTTCAACAGAGCACGCGCTCTAGCTACCATTCCTAACCTCCCCCACGCTTTCTACACCAATGATATCACCCTCCGGGCGACCACCGGCAATCTTGGAGAGATCGAGGCCATCCTCCAGGCTGGCGCGGACGCAGTCGCCGGTCATGGTCGCGCAGTCGGTCTGGCCTGCTGCCCGTCCAAGTCGTAGCTCCTACTCCTCCTGGCTCGAGCGTCACTACTGGCGCGCACCCCGTGCCCCCTGTTTCCTGCCTCCGTATTCTAGGTTTCCTTCTCAAATCCAACGGCAAACACACTGTCCTCATTTCCCGCCTTACTACCACCGTCCACCAGACCGTCCGGCTGATCCGGCGTGTCGCTAACCGACACCACGTCATGCACGAGCACGACCTCCATCGTCTTGTACAGGCCTATGTCCTGAGCCGCCTTGTCTACTCTCTCCCCTATCTCTTTCGTGGCGAGGAAGACAAAGTGAACCTGTCACAACTTGAACCGAAACTGCGGCAATCTGACAACTGCTTACGCACGCTCTCTGCGCCCCCTTTTCAAGCATATATAACCTCGCGCACCCGCTTCTCGTTTTTCACTGTGAACAAGGCTCCCATATGGGAGCCGAAACGTCTTTTGTGTGTTCTTTTCTTTGTTGTGGTCGGCGCCTTCAAGGTCAAGTTTTGATTCACCCCGACCAGACGAGTTTTCGTCCAACTCTTGATTTCGGAAGGAGAAAACGTGAACGATCGATGTCAGTCGCCTTTTCATGTATGAGACATGTGGGTTCCATGTGAGATTACGATCGATGATTACTCCAAGGAAGCGATGGCTTCTTTCTTAGGGTATTGTCGACCCATTTATGCGTACGGGGTAATGGGACATGCTCTTTCGTCTAAAGGCAACAACGGAACATTTTTCAGTAGAAATCTCCAGGCCTTGCAGGCGGAGCTAAGCCACAAGATTGCCTGCCGCATTTTGAAGCCTTGCTCGAACTTGTGGCTGCGTAGCTCCTGATGCCCAGATACAAATATCGTCTGCATAGACTGAGACTCTCGCCGACTGTGGCAGTACATCGACAAGGCCGACAAGCGCAAGATTGAAAAGCGTTGGGCTCAGTACCCCACCCTCTGGGACCCCACGGGAAGAGTAATGTGAAGATGTTGGTCCGTCCTCAGTCTGCATAAATAGTGATCGGTTGGATAGATAATTGCGTATCCTGCAGAACATGCGACCACCAAGTTCTGCAGCTTCCAGAGAGAACAAAATAGCTTGATGAGTGACGTTATCATACGCCCCTTTTACATCCAGAAACAACGCCGCGGTCAAGCGCTTCAGATGCTTCTGGTGTTGAACTGATGACACCGGGTCAATCACGCTACCAATAGACGAACGTCCCCGCTGAAACCCGGACGTTGCATCTGAGTATATTTGATAGTGCTCCAGATACCACTCAATTCGCATAAGTACCATTCTTTCCACGAGTTTGCCCACGCAATTATCCAAAGTCCACAAACCGGGGATCCCTTTGCGCCCGATTGTGGATTTCCGGTGTTCCCCTCTTCGCTCGTTGTCAGAATATCTTCACGAACTCATATCCCCAATCACAGGAAAAACCGCGACCCATATCCGTCATTCCAGTCACTTCATCGAACTGGTGTCCCAAGCCACCCTTGAGGCCGACGAATGCATTGTCTCCTTCGGCGTGGTGTCCCTTTTCACAACAATCCCCGTGAACCTTGCGGTGACCGCTACCCGAGGCGCCCTACAACGCGATGACACACTCAGCGCACGAACCCCGCTGAGTGCAAATGATGTGTGCCGCCTCCTGGAGTTGTGCCTATCAAACACATACTTCTCGTCAAACGGGTAATTCTGCCGACAAGTGAAAGGAACGCCAATGGGAGCCTCCATCTCTGTCGTCATGGCCAATTTAACCATGGAACACATCGAACAACGAGCCCTGAGCTCATTCCATCCGAAACCAAAGATTTTCCTCACGTATGTCGACGACTGCTTCGCCGTCATCAAAAGATCTGAGATTCAAAATTTCCTGTTTCATTTAAACTCCGTAGAACTTAACATTCAGTTCACGCTAGAGGTGGAACAAGAAAACTCTCTGCCGTTTTTGGACGTCCTCGTGTCCGGAAACCACAGTACCCTTCAATTCTCCGTACACCGCAAACCAACTCACTCAGGCCGGTATCTCCACTTGCCTTCGAGCCACCCGGCAGTCCACAAAGCATCAGTGGTGAAGACGTTGTTAAGAAGAGTTGAGACACACTGCAGCACAGAACTTGAGAAAAAAAAAGAACAAAGCACGATATTCAAAGAACTCATCATGAACGGCTACCCAAAAGACTGTATTCAAAAAATCATCCGACGTCAAAACCAAAACATTCGCCAAGAAATCAACGCACAAAGACCAACGCCACCACCAAAATACGTCACTTTACCACATGTCGGAGGTGTCAGCGAAACCATCGCCCGAATCCTGAAAAAAGGGGGTCTCCATGTTGCGCACAAGCCCACAAACACTGTTGCGCTTTGCCTACCTGTTCCCAAAGACCGGCCGCGGAGAGAAAGAGCCCAAGGCATTATCTACAAAATTCCTTGTGCCTACTGCGACGCAAGCTACATCGGCGAAACCAAAAATTTCAAAGAAAGAATTCGGCAACATAAAAACGACGTCCGCAACTTCGCAAGAGAGCACAATCCTGTAGCCGAACATTCCGAGGACTCCGACCATAGAATCAACTTCGAAGAAACCCGCATCCTCGGAACCGAAACAAATTACCACAAGACTCCTGGAACCCTGGCACATCCAAACCACCCCGAACATCAACCGCACAAAAGGAAATCTGCCCCCAGTACATGCCCAGGAATTTCGCTCTTCAACTCAACTCAAAAAAGCCGCCATTGACCGCCTCCCTACAGTGCGACAACGTGACTAACAGCCTTAACCCTCTTCCTCCCCGCTCCCTCATGCTTCGCATTACAACTGTCGTTCCTTTAACCCCCTCCTCCACTCCATACTTAAAAGACGCTAGCTACTGCCCTCAGTCACCCCTGATGAAGGAGCCGAGTCGGCTTCGAAACGCTGGGTTCAAATTAAAATTTTTGGTTGGAAATGTGGTTTAATATAAGTCTTCAAACCCAACCAGACAGGCAAATATGTCAAAATGTTTAGTTTTCAATCTATCCGAGGTTGTCAATGTACGCCCTTAAGTTCGCGCGTATGGTCATGGAGGAAAAAATCTAGGAGGGAGCGTGACGTCCTAATCTTCAAGCCTAGTCATAAAAATATAATGGAAAGCATCATGGGAAATAGGCCCTCATATGGCAAGGCAGCGGTAGCTCTTAACCGAGTTTCGGTTTCGCTTTCTCACTGTGTTGCGGAGCACGGACGTTCACTAAAAAGCACCGCGATCCAAGCTGCTTGGCAGTCTGGTAATGTGGAGGGCCTATTTCCCAAGAGTAAGCAGCGGCGTCAGAGGAGGATGGCTTGCAGAGGCTGAGCGCGTGACGTCATGCTCCCTCCTAGTTTTTTCTTTCTCTGTGGTCCTGTCTTTCAAACCCCGACAGTTCCACTGTACAAGGGAAAGAGCTTGCTGTCTTTGCAGGGGCGGCGCCCTCTAGGTGGTTGGTTCGGAGGGGACGCAGCCATGCTGATTTGAAGGGAGATTGCCTTGGAGAGCCGGAACAGGTTCCGTCACCTGCAGCGGAAGCAGTTCCTGCTCCTCCGAGAGTTCGGTTAGATCAATCGGTCGGTTGAATATTGACGAGCGGTTCATGTCTTTTTGGGGGTCCCATTCGGCGGAGAAGCCGAGGGTTTGACTCTAGACACGTCTTAATGTTGGCTGTCACGGCGGCCGTAACTGTGGCCGTGACTGCCTTGAGCAGGTTGTCTTGGATTTGGCCAAAATTGGACATCTGAGTCGTTAATTGGGTGAGGGGATTATCGAGGGCGGTGAAACGTACGTCAGAGCTAGAGTGTGTCGGGTCCGCCGGCACTACTTGCATCGGTTCCAGAGCTAACTGGGCAGTGAGCGGGGAGGACCGAGCCGTTTCTAGCGCGCGAATTTTGGCGTGGAGTTGAGCATTTTGTGCCCGGAGAGTCTCGAGCTCGCGGCGGAGGTCCGCGACGTCAGATTTAAGGGGGAAGAGGAGGAAGATTTGGTGGAAGAGAAGGTAGGGTAGTATGTGGAGGCGGAGGAGGCCCATCTCGGCTGCCTACCTTGGGCTGTAATGTCATTGGCGCGCCAGGCGGAGGGCCCATGAGCGCCGGAAAATCCCCGTTTTGGAATGCGAGGGCGCCTGGATCACGTGACGCCTTCTGATTAGTTGATCGACGAGGCTTGAGGGCACGCCGGGGCAAGGAGCCCGCCGTTGGCGCTTGTCCGATTGTGCCTTGCACTATCTTGTTGCTAGGCGGGGGGGACCGGTCGTGTTGCCCGGTTGTTGGAGCTGTCGGAATTCGGCTTTCTTTGCACCTGGACTATAACGTCCCTTGTAGTCTTTGTCGCTTTCGGACGGTAAACCCCATAAACCAGATCAATTCAAACCTGAGGTGAGAAGTTTGCAGCAATAGATGCATTTCACCGAGATCGTGGCACTGAGAAGAGAGGCCGCTGAGTAGTACGCGCAACCAGCGACCACGCGCTGTAGTTAGTGCGCTTTCCCGAAGTGCTGTTTCGGTGCACACGAGGGCTGTAATCATGCAGACAGTTAGGTGCGCTTCACCGCAGAGCAAGCACTGTGCGCACCCGCGCTGTAGCAGACGACAGGAAGCACCGCCTCCAGGCCTGCGCCGCAGAGCTTCGAAGCGCGACCGCGCCGGATGCGCTCGCGCTCCGCGGCCACGCTGCGCCGTGTTCGTACTTAAAGTGGACGACCCTGTACATTGTTGGGTTTAACTCCCTCCTTATTCTCTGTTTGTACATAGTGTATATTACCCACTATCACTATCCTTTCTCTCTATCGCTTCCCTCTCCCTTCCTCTTATTCCCTCTAGCTGAAGCTCATGTTCTGCTGGTTTCGATGGCATATGCAGCGGCTAGCAACATCTTTTCCTTCCATTGTTATTTTATTGATAAATAGCCACTAACAACTCCATCCTTTATCCCTTCCCTTAAGGTGCGGTTCAGGTGTCCGCCGAGATGTGAGACAGATACTGCGCCATTTCCTTTCCCCAAAAACCAATTTTCATTTTTCACAAGAAACACAATAGGACCAAATACAGTAGCCACACTTCCTTGTGCACGTGCAAATGTGCTTGTTAGCGGGGGGGAAAAATGAAAATTGGTTTTGGAGGCGAAACGCTGAGGCGCCCATGTGCTCTACGTGCTATGCCAGTGCACACGTGAAAGGTCCCCAGGTGGTCGAAATTATTCCCGTGCCCTCCACTACGGCACCTTTCTTTCGCTCCCTCCTTTATCCCTTCCTTTCCGGCGCGTTTCAGGTGTCCGCCGACATGCGAGACATACTGCGCCGTTTCCTTTCCCCAAAAACAAATTTTTATTTTGCTGCTCTTTTTTACTAATTATCTTCAATGCACTGTGCAACCTTTGCCAGTGCCTAATGCACTCTGCGACTCTCCATCCCACACGCTGTCCAAGTATACCAATGAGATTTCAGGAGACGCGCGCGGTGCTGTGAAAGAATTAATCAATGTGACTGAGCAGGCGCTAGTATGAGTGTTTCCCCGGACAGAGCAGCCGCTGCTACCAACGGATTTCAGTCCATGCGAACATGTCATGATCCAGTCGGTCAATCTCCCTGTGACAAGCCCACTACCTCACACACCTTCTTTTTGTCTTCCCTCTCTCATTGTCCTCTTCTTGAAGTGGAAGGAGGGTTCCGCCTCTCCACTTGACCACCTGCCAACCGATGCAGAAGACACATGTAGTGCTGCTCATTTCTCATTATGCAGACGCCTACTTAAATGTGCACTCAGCCCTATGCTTGATGCATCTTGATATCTCGCGCTCAAATGTTGGGCCGACATTTTCTTGCGCTTTATCACTGCCACTTGTGGCTCCATCAAGTTTCTCTCATGAACCCAACGCTGGCTCCCTCACCAGGAAGAAACAGAATCACCGGTTATTTTTTATTTTGCATTAACGGCATTTATTATGACCAGTAGCGTTTTCCGGGAACAAGCTTCGCAAGATGAACTGCCCGAGGTGCAGACTCGAGCCCGTGGTAAATATCTCAGTGCATTGCTAGAATGCATGTACGGTGTCTGAAATGCAGTCCACAAGATATAATCTCTTTTACACACCAAAAAGTGCATGTGGTCTCTCGGCTAATTTCGTTTCTTTTAAAGGAATGTAAATGCCAAATTTTATATGTATGCTCTCACTGGAATGATGTGCAGCATGTTAGAAAACATGAACAGCGAGGTGGATCACACCAACAAGCGGTTAATAACTTAAAATTGAATTTTGGTTCCCCATCGGTTTCAATAGCCAAATGACAGCTGTGATGTAAAAGTCGATTTGAGGCAATGTGAGGACAAAAAATGCAGTATGGTTGCTGCTCTCTTCGTTTTAATGCCCACCAACTCTTGAGCAAGCATGCCCAAGAGTTGGAATCACAAAAAATGAAAAGGCAGCGATTATATCATAGTTTTTCTGTGCCTCACATGACCTCAAATTAAATGTTACGTCAAAGCCATTTTCGGCCATTGAAACCGAATCCAAAATTGCACGAGAAAAAAAAAATTCAATTACAAATTATTCAGCTGGCGCATGCGAATTCCTCGTGACTCATGTACACTATTGCCTAGCACACCAGTGCAAAGAAAAAAATGCATCCAAAAATTTTGTATACTACTGTACGCCTTTACAGAGTAAATTGCCTGTCACCAAGCATGTACCCGATTGCTTTGTTCCTGGGTTTTCAATTTCATGTTAGCAAATGGAGTATAGAGCCCACTGCAGACAGTGTTGCAGCTGACATCAGTAGAATGCAAGCATGGTCGCAAGAACACAACACAGAAATATTTTTCTAACTGGCACACACAATTCTCTGCAGGCTAGCAACTCCCTGCCAAATGCCTTTTTTGTTCTGCTCATCAGGAAATGGCAATAGCAATGACATAACACAGCACAAAGAGATAATCAGGAAAAAAGAATGGCAAACAGAATACAGTGCTATACATGTAAATGCAGACTCCTTCTTTGCCTTGCCACAACTGCCTCACAAACTGCATGCAAAGACTGCATGTTGCCCTCTCAGAAAGACAAGGTGTTATGACTGCAAGCCTATACAGTCGACGTGAATGAATGGTGGTGCAACCTTCGACATGCGCATATGACATGCCTCAATGCATCTGAAAACGATCACCAAGTAAACCACGAATATCTGCACGACATCCTGCTTACGTCAGGGTGTCCTATGTCAAAATAGAATGCTCTTCGCATGGTCTAACAAATGTCCATTATTAAAGTCTGTTAATGGATATTCAACTATTTTGGCAGACTGATAGATTTTGTCAGAACAATATGAGCATATTCTCACAGTATAAATTTGCAGCAATTGGAATCACTGCAGCTCGATATTCCAAAAGCATACATGTAGCATGCAATCATACGTTAGCATGATGCATGCATCACCATGCGGAGATCACCTATGACCGGTGAACACTTTGGCAAAATGTAACTTATTCTCTCTCTTTATATACATTCATGTATCCTTTTGCCCTGATGCCAGCATCTGCCATGCACTGCCCCTCAAACCTTATCTGGTTTTGGAAGGCTTGAATTTCTATTTTGTTCATTGCAAGAGTGAATAAATTATTATTACATTATTTCGCATCAACAGTCGAACAGAGGCTGTGGCATCATCAAAGTGAAGTCGAGGTATGCGAGACATGAAAAAATTTTATATAACGGCTCAATTTCCTACAACTCATAAACAAGCCTGCCCCAAGAGCCAGAATGACAATGGATAAAAAAGCAGCTATACTATTGCTGCATTCATATGCCACCCATGACCTAAACTGATGTCACAGCCATCATTCCGCTGCTGAAAACAAAAGGTTAGAAAACTTCAATTATAAATTATGTACAATGCATAGGAGAATTCCATGTGGCCATTTATGTTTACTCATATCTTGAGCTAAATTAGAAAAAAGAACACGCAATCAAAATTTGGCGTAGGTTCTTTTCTTTTTTAACACTACCGCAGACTGGAACTGTAACTAAGGCAGCTGCTCCTGTGAAAGCTACTTCTGCCATTAGAATATCGTCTCTCCATTTGTGCCAGTTGATTGGTCTGCAAAGGTGTTCTTTACTTAAAAGCATTTCAATTTTCTTTTGAGCACTTTGATTAAAGACATCCAAATGGATATCCATGCCACATCCATAATTGGTTTTTTGGGGAAAGGAAATGGCGCAGTATGTCTCATATATCATTGGACACTTGAATGGCGCTGCCATAAGGGAAGGGATAAAGGAGAGAGTGAAAGAAGAAAGGAAGAGATGCCGTAGTGGATAATTTTCGACCACCTGGGGATCTTTGTGCACACGGGCACCTTAGCATTTTGCCTCCATAAAAACGCAGCCGCCGCGGTTGGGTTCGAACCCGGGAACTCCAAATCAGTAGTCGAGCGCCCTAGCCGCTGAGCCACCGTGGCGGGTTGCCACATCCAACAGATGACGCATTTATGCATAGAGCACTTCATGCACAGCCAACCGTTTCACAGGTGCACACGTTTTACTTCCTTTTGCCTGACAACAAAGCAAGGTGGTGCCTCAGTCTGCTAGGCAACATTTTGACAAGAGGACTTGTCTTTGTCAGGACAAAGAGTCCTTCTGTTGAAAACATTGGCTAATGGACTCAGGCTCCCCTTTGACCCCTGTTCACTTTGTTTTATTGCTGAGACCTGCCTTGCTGTCTTCTCTCCCTGTGGTTCCTTTTACTCCTGAAATTCCACAAATATCCCTTAAATGAACACCCATTTGCTAATATCCAGTTCTCACCCATAAACAGATGGTTTTAGATTTTGATGTATGAATGTGCAACAAACTTCCCTTTGACATTGGTGGTTACTTGAAACATGTCCTCATTGCTACTTACACCCAAAAGCTGAGAAGCTATACGACGGCAATATTTAAGCTGAAAACCGAACTCATGGCACTGAGCCAACTAGGTGGATTTGTGCTACAGGGAACATAACAGCCAAAAAGCCACGAAGCGATGATCCATTGTCACGAAATGGCCAACGCTGCAGCGTGGCACCTCACACCTCACTGCATGCTGCATCAAGTAAACACAATGGCGTGACAACCCACACCTGTAGATAAATTTCCTGCTCAATCAACGCCCTTTCAGCTCCCACTGACTCCCATCTCCTGTCTCCTTTCTGCATCGTAGGAGTTTCTGAGTGCACTAATGCACGAATATGAAAAAATTGCCAAAAGTGACTGTTCCAGAACACAGCCATTTATATCAGCTTCAGCTATTAATTACTGAGAAGCGAGGCTCATGTTGATTGCACATAGCCGTCGTGAATGTGCAGCAGCGTTTGAGTGACTGCTTTCGAATTATGTTGTCACAAAGGAAGCACAACAACAATTTTTGAGTTTCCAAGAGACTTACAAATGCTGAGTATATAAGCTGAACAACAAATGACTGCCCGTCACTATCTTACATTCATAAACTGTACAAAGTGTGCGCTGCTATAATAACCCACAAACAACAACAGGCAGGCAGACATAGTGCTGAACTGCATAGTGCAGCCACATTCAAAAAACATTTTTTTTAATCTGCCACCTGGTTCCAAATTTAATAGCTGTCAACATAATAACACCGATTTGATGTATATATAACCGTGCCAGTTAGGACGTGAACTGCCACCTCAGCTGTTTTGCACTGTGCTACAACTTTGCTGAAACTCCGTTGATTTTTTTAATCCCTAGCCGTAATAGCAGATAAGACCATAACATGCAATCGAATTTCATGTTGAAAGCTTTCCCCGATTCGAATCAAATGTACCACATAGCCACGAGGGAATTTAAACAGTTCTCAAAAGTTTCGTCACAAAAAGTTCATCCTACCTTTTTTATGCACAGAAAAGAGCGCTATGCCCTCCTTGTTATTTCCTAGCAAAGCGATGTTTTTTCAGGAAACCTTTCTCCAAGCTATACGTATTCAACTTCTTGTGGTCCCTCTTTCTCATAAACACAAAACTTTTTGCACACATTCCCTTTTTCCGGCAAGCCAGCTAAATAAGCAAAGTGAGTGAATGGGTAATGCAATGAAAACACTAATAGTGTTAAAATGATGCCGACTAACATCTACAGTTGGAGATTACTCTCGTGACATGTCTACAAGGATAGAGGGTTAGTCTAGAACCTTCATTATAAAAAATAAAAGTATAGAAAATTTTACTGGAACCCCCAAAGTGGTGCTGGTGTAAAAATTCTGTGTGAGGTGGCAAGAGCACACAACAGTCTCTATCTTTGGTTCTTCAAATTGCGCATACGCCAACAGTCAATCTGTACAGAAAGACCAACTGAACTTGGGATCAAGACAGTGACTTGCTCTAAAAATGCCATCTCGACAGGAAAAATGCAGAGGTTGGTGTCGCCCTGCCATTTCAGAAACGTTTCTCTCACAAATCATTTTGAGCTTTGCCCGTGGCAGTCCCAGTGGCTGGCCAGCAGCCCACCAGCCACTAAACATAAAAGCTGACTAGACCAGGGAAAGAAAGGTACATATCCGGCAGGCCCTCAGAGAAACTTGGGGGCCTTCTTTACCACATTCCTAAAGAAGAAAATGCGACAGCATTTAGGTTGCCTGCAATGGTGTCTACAATGAGTGTCTAAAGTTCTTCTCATGATTTTCCCTCCAAAACTCCAGTTGGAGCCAGTCCCATTGCCCTTATATGAATAAGTCACCTTCTAGAGTGCACCAGTACCTTCCATTGAATTATCATGTGAGATTATACTCAACCGACCAAGTAATCCACCTAGGGTGCACCTACTATTTTCTGGGCTGGGCCAACTTCCAAATTTTGGGCATCCTCAGATTTTCAGATTTGGCAGTGCCCTATGGTTGGTCCACTGGTGGTCACGTGGTGTTGATGACATCACGACCTTGTTGACGAATCAGGGAATTCATGAAGGAGAAGGCAGAAATAATTTTTGTGAGACAACAACCTAAATGCTGTCGCATTCATTTTCCACCACACCATATTTCAGATGTTGCATTGCAGCACCTTTTTGTACATGTGGCTCAGTGTCAGATGAGGATTGTCATGGCACAGTTAGGAAGCTGAATAAAATCTAATAGTGAGTCTAATGGTTGGAAGCCAATATCAAAAACAAGGCACTGATTTGGCAGCTCATTTTTTGGACATAGTCACTTTTTTTGGACCTGGAGACCTTCTAAAACATTGTACAATGTAATTAGCTGAAATGATCCAAAGTCTGATGTGCACTCAAGCCCACAAAAAACAAACACATTTGCCTAACACAAAAGACAGTGATGTGACAATCACAGTGCACATTATAGCTGTGCCAGTGTTTTGAAAAGCATGAACATCCAAAGACAAGACATTCAGTTGCAGCGCATGTATAGACACCACGACTTCACATGAAAGAACTACTGCGAACGTGGCCACTACATCCTTGTACTTTGCAGGAAGAAAAATTAAATTTGATTTAATTTGAAAACTTGTCCCATTAGCACAGCACCACCTTGGCTTGCACATCCCTTGAGGCTGCTGCAATGCTTGCCTGCTTAGGAAACGGTCTTGCGGCATGGAAGAGGAGTGGGGTGCTCCCTAGTGATCAACACCACTTGTCTTTGACCCCTTCAAACACAAGGCCATGCAGTTCTATTTACACAGACATTGTACCGTGCCTCAACAAAACCATTTGAGATGTGACTTTATTTGTCCCATGTTGGGGCCGGAGTGCGTGCATATCAGTCGTGCCAGTTGTATCGCGCATGCAACAACATGCCCTGATCAGCAATTCTTACGAAAACTAACAATATGTTACATGAATGAAAACAAAAAAGACTGATAACCCAGTCACTGCTCTGTAACTATAATTTCAGTGAAAGCTATTACTGGTAGCTGAAAGTCCAGTACATAATCAATGACAAACTGCTACAACGTTTGTCAAAACGACACAACTCCAAACCATTTTCGCAGTTGTGGTGAAAGTTGCATGCATAACCCAATGCTACCAAAGACAGGGGGTGCATTTCATGCAGTTGCTGCATGCACCAGGCGGTGATGGCACCGAGTTTCACCTTAGTACAGGCGTACGTAGGATTACCAGGTGCATGCTCTGCATGGCTGTGCAGCTGCCGCAACATGGCCACAGCAGGCATCGAGTAATATGGTGTACGGCTGTGCGAGAACGTCTCTGCTGCGCTAAACTTCTCGGGATGTCGCAGCTAGCAAACCAGTGCTCACACACACGCACATAGCTGAGCACGCACCTCACAACCACGGCAACTACTCCCTTGCCCCGCAGAACAGTGGCGCAGCCGCCAAAGCTCCAAAGGAGGAAGAGAAGGCGTGGCCCCCTTTCCCTTTCTCTTCACTCCATCACCTTCTCTCATTCCTCCATTCTCCAACACGATCTTGGGAGTCGGGGCAGCAAGAGCTGCCGCAGGTAGCCCGCCTACTTCGCCAAATCAGCACACATGAAGCGCTTAGGTGGCCATGTTCGTTGTCTGCCAGGTCAAACGATGCCTGTGAGAGTTATGTAAGAAGCACTTTCTCTTGCGCCACGCCTGTACGGAACAAGCTTTTCATAGCGACGCGCAAGATATGGCGCCACTCAGTGAATGCCTTTGTCCATATAATAAGCAGTGCCATAGGAGCAAAATACTGTAACCGAAGGCGAGTGCAAAAATGTCATGACTGGTTGACATTTCAACCTGGATTGAAACGACGCTCCAATGAGGGATTGAAAAGACACACAGGCTTCTGGATGGTGGTCAGAAAGTTGCTTGCTTTGCTTTCCAGATGAGGCAGAAACGGACAGCACAGAGAAGCTGCGCTAACCACGGTCAAAAAATGAGAAAGGTTGATTTGCATATATGACACAGATTATATTGTAACTAAAAAAACAAGATCATCAAGGAAGTGCGTCTGATGGCAGTCCATTTACAGCAAACCTTACAGTGAGCTTCGGAGTATAACGAATGAATGTTGCACGACAGTCACGTTTGTTATAAATGTATATTATATGCGTTATAAGTGTATGCTTTTATTGCAGTTCTTAAAAGCTTTCCAAGGTAATGGCAATGACTGCAAGCAGCTATGTTAACTATTGTCCTAGTATTTATCATGCCCTAGCATGATAAATACAGCGATGTGAACTAGTTAACATCTCTACATGGCTGTGCAGGATAGCAACAATTGGTAAGGATGACTATGGTCACCAATGGTGGCACTCTCCATGCTAGTGCACGTTTCCTGCATGCATTCATGTTAGTTGCTTGCACTGCACTATCGACATGATGCAGTTTTGGAGCATATCAAAGAAATGAGGAGCACATTGATGAAAGAGGCTTGCCAGTACCTCAGAATTAAGGAAAAAGACAGTACTCACGATAGATGCATGTTCACTCCATTACATGAGCTCGAGAAATGTCATACAAAATGAACAATTTAAACCAGTACTACAAGCAACCCCCTCTGATTGTTTTGAGCTCACTGCAGACAGGGCAAGTGCTGAATGGCAGAAGAAATAATTTTGGTGATGGTTTTTCTGCAGTAACTCAATTCAATTTACAAAAACACTCCCAAAATGCATTCACTCTTCACTTAGATCACAGTTGTTGGGGCTTTTATGGTCTCAATAAGCTCCTCAGATGCTATCACCTACGTTGGCAACAACTGCAAAGCCATGAACTGCATGTTTTTAAATCTAGAATTTCAAGATAAAATTTGTATGTGCTTAGCATTATCAAAGATTTTCATTCCTGCCGTATTAGCTACAGCAAGGATTCATTTATGTGACGTAACTGAAGTTTCCCTTCTAAACGCAGTACCTAAAAGATGCAAGAATTACGCATTGTCCACTGGACTATGCCATGTACCATGCTTTCCCATGCACCAGGCACCAGTAAATTTATTTTGCCTTGCAGAGTGGTCTGAAATTTTGTTGTGCACACCAAGGAACTTTTTGCCCCCCCTATATATATTAATTACATGTATAAGCATGCATCCAACGGCACACTACCTTTCATGCAAGGCTGTGGGCAGACTGGCTGGTACCTATAGCATGATATTATTGGTAAGGCCGTCAGCTTAGATTAAAGCAAAAAGCTTTCCCTGCCAGCACGACAAAGTTATACTTGAGCACTATGGCTGGCTGTTAGCAGTCAACGTTGCCGCAAGTGCCTTGCTGTTCACAGCGAGCCCAAAAAAACAAACAAACGAGTTACAGCAGCATAACGTCAGGGTGATTGCAGAGAGTGCCTGCACAATGTGGAGACCTGTGAAAGCACAGACAATCTGCTTTAGCCCAACATCTAGCTGAACGACAGGGCTTACACAAATTCCGAGTGAAATGCAAATTTTTCTTTCTTGTCTGGCATTTCAACCTGCGAATTACAGCACAGCAAATCACTGTGAGCTCACACCACTGAAACAAGAATATCTTCCTGAATGCAACTGCACTGACATGGTGCAATCTTGCATTTCTGGCATTTAAGTTAATCCCATTTTATTTTTCTTTGCACGAGTGAAATCAGTGTGCCACAACCCTCCAATAATACCTCTGCTTTTATGCACACTAAAAGGTGCTAGAATGCAACATTTTCAACATGGCACCGTGTAGAACATTGGATGACACATCATTTTTTTTGCAGCAGCCATGCTGCTGAGCATCATTTGTCCCTCCCGACCGTATTCGGAATGAGGGACATGATGTAACAGCTGTTAACTTCACAGGGGACTAGAATATACAACGCCAACACGGCAGCGTCGGCCTGGTGAGTTGGAGCCGGCTAGAAGGTGAGAAGGGGCTCACGCCGAATGTCCAAGAGGTCTGCAAGACAATAAAACATGAAGATAGCTGCTACTAACAACAAATGCTATTGACAGGGAAAAGTCGATGCAAGACAGGCCCCACAACCGGCAGTTATATTTACCACAGCCTGCAACAACCTCCAGAACCCCAGATGCATGGCTCACCAAAGAGGTGGGAAATGAGAGCGCGATGTCCTACACGGCATCACCACGACATAAGATACGATATACGGAAAGGCATCCAGAAACCTGGAGTATGGGAGGCTTCATAAGAGGTGAGTCATCTTCCCCTTAATACCAGTGACGGAAAATCCAGCACTACATTCTGAAACCATAGCTCTGAGTGGAGTTACTGAATGATAGCAGATTGAATAATATATTGAACCACCTCTCCCAGCAGTTACCACCAACCTAGCCTGCTGCTGTTACAAATACAGCAGCAAAAATTAGTGGATCATGTCGTTATTAATCTAAAGAAATTGCACTAAAATATCTCCCAAACTTTTTTTAAAGAAAAATTCACGAAGCCCTTCCTGGTAGAAGGCCTCTCAACTATGTTCAACATGCTTTCAAGGCCAGCTGAAAATTACTCACTGCATGATGGGTGATCCGGCACTGCACTTCACGACCACTGAGTGCATGCATAAGATTAAAAAGAAACAATACACTTACCATTTTTCCGTACATGGCAACCTTAAACCTGTCTAATATTGACGTCCAGTGCAATCCGACTGTACCCAACTGTACTAACAGCCCAAGGTCGCTTGCATGACATAAATATCCGAGACGCAAATTTAGCCCGGGTTCGAAAGAGATTTCAAGTTGCTAGGATGCACAACAAAGACACCAGATGCCACAAATGCTGCCACAGACTCTAACTACCAAAGCATGCACACGCACCGGCCACAATGTGGTGCCACGGCAGGGCCACGTAGGTCAGCATGGCATCCAGGAGGCCCTCACTTCTGCTGCCAGCAGCCGCCATGCCTCGGTCGTCATCGCCACACAGGGCTGTGCACACAGGCAGGCATAAGCAAAGCTGCCAGTGCCAGGAAGCATGGAACCAGATTCAGCCACTTCTACGTCAGTCACACAGCTCAAATATCATAATCACCATCGTTATTATCTCTGCAGAGCAAGCGATCCCTACATGCACCCTGATGCGGCTATGGCCAATCTGTTCCAGCCGATCAGCTACTCTTAACACTCCACCAAATTCTCCTTTGCAGTCCTGACGATTGCCCTCTCTCTGTAATCTCTCTGCCTCATTAAAAAACCAGCTACTCTGTGCTTACATGTAATGCCCAAGTATATTCCTTCGCCTTAGTTTCAGCTACAGTACCACAAACTCCGGCGCGCTCTCTAATTGATGCTGCTTTTTTTATGCCTCTCAATGTTACGAGTGTCAGTTTCCCATCAGCCTCTTTCGCTACCTGGAATGTTCTCTAGTCTTCTTCATGTCAGTAGAATGCAATCACATGCTGGTTTCCATGTTAGAACACACACCCGAGTTACCGCATTGATTGACACAAGGGCTAGTACACGGTCACTCTGACCCACTTTGCTGAGGCCCAGAAGAAAAAAACACGTTAGGATGGCGAAAAACACTGCAATTAACAAGTTGGAACAACCAACTGCAAACGATTCCATATGGTACACAAATGGTGCCAGACAATTCCAAGTGGCCTCTGAACACAGAGTAGCTAGTGGATGATGATAGACTGGTAAAATGCGAATGCATTTCATTTGACAGTGCTCAACATCACCACGTTAGGACTGTCAGGTTCAGCATAGTTAACGATTTCTTCTCTCTCTCAGACAGCTTCTTGAAATGTATACAATGAGCAGACTTACAAAGCGTGTGAGCTCGTCTGTGGTTCAAACTTAATATTTTAAGCTCCCTGACAGCTCAAACAAAACTGATGTTAGCCTTCAAGTTGACCAAAGCAAAATAGAAGGCCTAGGGGAGCAAGTAATGTTTGTTCTGTAATTATAACAAAGAAATTCTAGACTCTCCACTGTTGCATACCTTACACCCACATTTGGAGAAATTAATGTAGAACTGTAAGTGCAGCATGAACACTGCATCACTTTTTCTAGCACGTAGAGTCATGTCCCATTAATATGGAGCCTTCGGCTCCCGAGAGAAACTGTCCATAAAGCGAGACATCCATAATATCGAATTGTAAAGAAACAAAAAAAAAAATCTAGGGCAAACATTTTGTGATTAAGGTCCACTTCTATACATATCGGTGTGAAGTGATATGAAAATTTTAAAAAATTTTCAGAGCACCAAGTGCATTATGCTCACTGCCACTCTGCTAAAAGAAATGCAGTGCCCTTTAGGAAGCGTACCATCACGGAGGTCATCAGCCTCCAGCTCTTCCCCAGTTCCACATTGGTCGATGCCCTGTCGCTCAGATCGACAGCGGTGCAGTGGTCCCGGGTTTGGAGGTGGCACCAGGCCTGGCTCCGAACTTCGACGCCATGGGCCACAGGGCCATTCCTGCCAGGAAAATTACAGCATGTCAGCAAGATACGGGCAAAATCAAGCAAGTGCTAAAAGACCCTCTGCAAAACTTCGCACGTCAGCTTCCCTGTAGAGCGAACGCCAGCTTTACCATGCGAGCATGGCCTCCCCCAAGGGCAAGGTGGGTGCAACACCGGAGACTATTATCACAAGCATTTTGCCCAACTCAAGCAGAGGCTTGGGACAGCCGTCCTGTAACCCTCCTTCATGGCTGTAATGCACAGCAGGAATGTTGCACCTGCCAAGCAATGGCCTGGCTCAGCTGCTCTTTATCCATCCATAGTGACTGCGACATATGGCAGAAGCATGCAGGAAAGATGTGCAGCATTTTGCTCACTGTAGAAGTTTAATGCGACAGCATTCAGGCTGTCATCATGCAGCTCCCTGCTTCTCAGTAGCGAAACTCCCTGACTGGCCAATTCCCTGATGACGTCATCAGTGACACGCGACCCCAGATGACCAATCAGAGAGCACTGTGAAATTTGAAATTCCTCGCAAAATTCCCTGATTGGTCGATAGAGGTCATGTGACCCTTGTGACATCATCCCAACCTGACCACCATGGAAGGTGGCAACCTGCCGACCGGACTGTGAGTAAACTGCCCACCATTGCCAAATTAAATGCAGATGCCACCTGCCCACCGTGGCACTGAGAATGGGCCTTACGGGAGCTCAGGATGAGCAACCTAAGTCTCACAAGCTCCACCAGTGGCTATGCTTGAAACAGCCACCTCCCGGGGCAATGGTGCATCGCTTAACTGCTCCACCACTGCACCAGTAGGGGTAAGAGGACTTCCCGCAATCAATGAATGCAAATGAGAGGGTTGTGACGTCGCCAACACTGCGGGACCACCAGTGGAGCAATCATAGGGCATCACCAAAGCTGAAAATGTGAAGACTCCTGAAATTTGGAAGCTGGTCCACCCAAAAAATGAATTAAGGTGGATTAGTGGGGCAGATGAGTATAATCCCATATGATAATCCAATGAAAGGTACAGGAACATTCTAGAAGGTAATGACTCATGCATGCCACATAAAGGAAATGGAACCAGTTCCAATTGGAGTTTTGGCAAAAATCGCAAGAACACTAGACACTCATGAGGCATCAGAGAATATTAGACTAAATGCTATTGCATCTTCTTTAGGAACATGATTAAGAAGGCCTCTAAGTTTCTTAGTACTGCACCCCCACTGTGAAGGAGCTTTAGTAATGCAGGGAAGCTGATTTCCTGGTTTTGTGAATGGTCAGTCAATGGCCCAGAAAGGCCACTCTTCTTCACACCATGGCAGAAATAGAGAGGCACTGGGTGCTAAAAAAAGATTAATTTTTGTGCAGCTCCGAGCAAAGCTCTGCACTGGGCTCTGAATTTTTCAGGATGCATTGAGACTCCATAAATCTATGCTTTGGTGAGCTGCGTGATATCAGCACACAGTAAAGATCCCCGGGTAGTCTAAATTAATAGGAGACCTCCACTACGGCATCCCTCATAGCTCATGTGTCATTTCGGGACATTAATCCACACGTACCATACCACTTTGGTAAAATGTGCAAGGTAAAAGGCAGGTGAGCCACGTGCACTATCATGCGCAGCCCTTTCCTCCGTGATGGGCTATAGCATCAGAAAGTGACGCCACCACATGAAGAGCCTCAAACATTGCCGCACAAAAAAAAATGCATGCATGGCTGATGCAAGATGCACCTAAATGTAGGGGAACCGTTGCCAAAATTCACACATCAGGTCACAAGTGAGAGGAGGCCAACCAATGATACACTGAACATTTTAATCTGCTGTTCATGCCTACTAAGTATCCAGTGGTCCTTCCTTCACCTTTATCTTTTAATGTCATCATAATTCCATCGTATCAAATTGTAGAAGCAATCAGATGCATGAGCCCCAATAGAACAAACTATAAGTAGGATAATCCAAGAAATTTAAGTTCGTGTTTGCTGCAGCACCCTACACCTCACTTCCGAGCTGTCAGTTTATGCCATGCACAGTTTTGCACTGAAGCCATTACCAGACGAACAAGCATTGTAATTTGTTTGGCATTAGTTCCAAAAAAAGTGACCGCAAAGGAATGCATTCTATTTTTCGTACACAGCTTGGCCCAATCCCTGAAAGCGCCGCCTAGCCACCCACCTGTGCAGGTGCGGTCCTCCTGAGCGCCACCTGTGCCTGCCCGCGCCCCTGGGGCCCCCGCAGGGCCACGAAGTGGCAGCGGCCCCGCACAGCGGCGGCGGCTGACGCAGCATCAGCGCGGGCCAAGGCGCGGGCAAGGGGCTCGTGTGCCACGCACCCCAGGAACAGCAGCGCTGCCTGGGGGCCGTCACGGCGCCGCGCGCACAGCTCCACACACAGCAGCTCACCCGGACGCAGGGATAGCCCCTGGAAGGCCTGTGGGACGGGGAAACACAGTGGCAGCCAACCGTCAAGCAAGCCAAGTTCACTGGTAACGGGCCTCTCGTTGGCTCTTCATTCTCTTCCTTTCAATCGCTTGCCATCCTTTGCAAGTTACAATGCCTGTACTTGATTCATGTTGCATGACTGGAAGTTAAACCTTACCAATGCCAAGTTTCCAAGCGTGAGAGCAGCAGAGCATGTGCTCATGAATGCAGATTCAAAAAGGGGTCAAAATATACACAATGCCCCTGTAGCCTCCAGCACACTAACAATGACAGACAGGAGAGAAGGCCTCAAAAACAAACAAACAAAATATACAAGAAAAAGCTGTGCCATGAATGAATATATTCCAGAGACTTTTTAAATAAGGATCGGCAAAACAGACCTAGTTGCTGTTCTAACCCGCTGCCTGCATGTCACGAGATTCAGGGATGTGAAAATGCACTGACATCAGCCTTTGCACATGCACACCGCATGTTGTACAACTGGGCTAAGGAACCATGACAGGCCCCCCACAGTCTAACATGAGAAGTCCGGTCTGTACTCCTACCTTCACATTCCATCCATTGTGGTTCCTCTGCCTTAACATATGCTCAACGACTTAGCCTAAAATGCCACCTTCCTATATAACAATTCAGTATAGATCCCCTTCAATAAAGTTCGATATTTTCTCAATTGACGTACATGTGGCTCGACTCCTGTGTTTCCGCAGAAACTACTTCGCGTACAGCATTACCTAACTGCAAATTAGCACGAAGCCTATTTCCACATGACATCAAGGACTCTGCACCCAGCTGGCTTAAAGATGAGGAGCTCCACAAAGCAGAGATCACTGCAATGAAATGAGGTTCCCCAGGGCACAGCATAGCATAACATCTGCATGCTTCAGAGAAACTGAGCAAGAAGTGCCAAAGCCAGAGCTGTTTCTGGCATCCATTCAAGGATGCTTGCACATAAATAAAACATCAGAGCACCAAAACCCTATGCATTCACAACTCTGCTAGTCTGGGCAACCAGGAATACTACTACCATATGATCACCTGGCTTCGCAATAAAGAAATGAAACTATTTGTAATGGGTGTGTCTGCAAGTAAGTACATACCTCACACATTTAAATACCTTTGGCAGAAACCATGCCGTATAGCAGAACAGAATAGCAAAGGCCGTTTCTGTCAGTGGGTCTATTAACTTAATTTTACCACAACTAACAATGCACCTAAATAAGCCTCAACAACCAGTACATATACTACAGCTACTAAAAGCTTGGCAATAACGAGTAACATTTGTTATCTCTACATAGTCTAAATTAAAAGCAGGTTGTCTACTGATGTGCTGCAAAGCACACAGCAGAAGCTGTGCAGTTTGCACAGGAAGTGGCAAAACAGACTCGATAGTTGCAGCTGAGCATCATCCCGAATTGTCCATCTTTGCAGGAGCTACGAATAAAGAGGCTCGCACTATCCATGGTTCAAACCTGGCTTAGCCCTCGCAGGCAGCTTTTGAAGCATATTTTGGTGCAAGGTCTAAAGCTTTATGCCGGCTTTAAGCCAGCTTGAGTCCGCAGATGTATGTTTTGAAGGAAAGGCTATAAATTACGCCTCAAAACAAAGAGCCAATGCCACAGAATAACCCACCTAATTAATATGATCAGCTGCTGTTTAATTAATGCTGCATAATTAACTTCATTCACTAGAACCTGAATAACAGTGCCAGCACAGAGACAATCACCAGAAGAATCATAAATGACAGACAGCAACAATGCAGCAGGAATCTACTCTTTGCATTTAATCACATGCTTAAAGGTGAACTAAAGAGGAATCTGAACTCATCTTATTACCGCGGGAACTCAAACTACACGTTCCGAGCATTCTTAGCAACTTCAAATTATTTCCCTGTGCGGCCGATTTCTCTAATTTAAATCAGATTAAATGTCCCTGCTCCCGCCTTTTTTTTAACTCAACACTCAAGGTAGGAGGAGTCGACGAACACGTGGAGCACCTTTCAGCCAGTGCAGTGGTGGCTCCGCTTTCACTTTTATTTTGTTTTTTAGGTTTCTGTGAATAAATAGTTTCAGTTGCAGACAATATAGCCGCAAATTAGGCCCACAGAAATAAAAATACACGTGGACTGTTCGATTTACGTATCGCTCCGCCGATGGCAGAGCGGCAAGCCACCACGGGACTGGCCGGAAGGCACTCCATGCGTTGGTTGACTCCTCCTACTTTCAGCATTGAGTTAAAGAAAAGATGGGAGCCAGGACGTTTACTCTGATTTAAATTAGAGAAATCGGCCGCACAGGACAATAATTCGAAGTTTCTAAGAATGCTCGGAACAAGGTCGAGCTCCCGCGGTAAAAAATCGAGTTCAGATTCCTCTTTAGTGCCCCTTTAAAACACAGGCCGATGCCTTCCAGTGCGAGGATGCCCACCTCCTCATAGTTGTCGACAGCAAAAAAGATGTCTGGATAGGCCACTTCCTCTGTGTCCCCTTTGTCCTCCATGCTGTGCCGCGTAGGAGAGGCGTACACCCGCTGCAAGGCACGCACCATCAACATAGTGCATCAACCCATTCACGACACAGCACCACTCAATGAACATGGCGCACCACCGCCCTTCTTCCCTGCCACCTCACTATTCGCACCACAGGCAGGGAATACATACACTGAAATGGCACACCGATGCACTTTAGAATGGTGCCCCCTTTTCTCTCTCAAGTTCTGACCAGCATGAAAGGGCTTGTCCGGCAGTCCAGAATAGTTAAACGCTTTTCTACTTTTACTGAATGGGCTTGTACCTAAATGTACTGCAATTCTTTGGGTCGTACAATATCATTAATGCCTAACTGTGATTGTATGTATTGAAGTCAGACTCACTGTAATGTCAGCAGGATACTGTTCAGTGAATGAAGGACGTTTACTGAGTCGAGCAAACGCTTCACTGGTGATTGGGTGAAGCCCATAAGTGAGGGCCCCTACAGAGACTGCAGAAGCTCTCGCCCGGTCCACCAGGCATCACTAGTCTTCCAGGTTTGAACTGGACAAAGTTTCTCACTGATCATGCGGTGCATTTTGTATATTAGTGTGAAAGCACTAATCTCCAAGCAAGAGCATAATGTGACTAAAAAAATAATAAATAAAATAAATATTGCCGCAACTGGGATTTGACCCCGTGGCAGCGTGAACAGATCAGCTTCGCTGGCCAGTGCACGAGAGCACCATGCTATCGCCACAGCCGATCACGCCTCGTGTTAAACTGCAACACACTCTCACGCTGTGCATTGCACACCGTCGTCTTCATTAACTTCCATCTGCGGTGCAAACATATCAGATCAGCTTAACCTTGATCAGAGCTTAACCTGAGTCTAAAATCGTCACCAGAAGTGCCGACGACCCAGCAAAACCATGAGCCAACAAGACTAAACACATGCTTTCGCACATCTACTCGGTTTGGCTACATTAAAACCCTACCATTTTTTGGAGACTGTCATGTTGCATGGCAGCCCACAATACCGTTGAAGGCTCAGGATTCCCACTCACAAAACTGTGTAGCCTTTTTCATTATTCTTATCTTTAAAATATTAGTGCTGTCTCCGCCACATAAATAAAGGCTACTTGATGCCCGTCATACTTTGTCTTTCATCAGGGTCAGTAAACTGCTGACATCAATGCGTTTACGGCTTCATGACACTCGTTTCCCCACAGCAAATTATACTCAACTTTCAATGAACTCAACCGAGCCCACTTCATTTACAGTTTGATGTAGCACCTAAAATCCTCACCTCATTCTGAGCCTGCCAGAAGTGCATCCCAGTAGACCACGATGCTATAGTCTATCATGTAAGTCAAAAAACAAACAATAGGAGCAGGCAGAATGCTCCAAGAATCAACACATGGCTGCCAACAGTCATTTCAAGTGCCTGATCATCATATCCACCAATCAGCATTTTCATGAGCGCATTTATTTTAATAAAAGCATTTTTCTCCAAAAAAGAAATGGAGCTTTTGGTTTGGTTCCTGGGGTTTAACATCCCAAAATGACTCATGTTATGAGGGACGCCATAGTGGCGGGCTCCGGACAATTTTGACCATTTGGGGTTTTTTAACATGCACTGATATTGCACTGACATTGCACACAGTACATGGGCCTCTAACTTTTTGCCTCCATCAAAATGCAACCGCCGTGGTCGGGATCGAACCCTCGTTTTTTGGGTCGGCAGCCAAGCACCGTACCCAATGAGCCACCGCGGCAGCTTAAGTGGAGCTTTTGCTCTATAAACAGGGTGTCTACCAAGTTGACGTTTCCAAATTCCCCGTGTTTTCCAGGCTTTCCCCTCAGTGCATTTGTAAAATTTCCTGAGTGACACAGTACTTTGCTTTATGCGAAAACAAGCTGACACAAATGCCTGGTGGTATCACTATCCAGTAAAATAAAAACAACGATTTAATCCTTTGAATAGTATGGAGTAGTGCTTATTTCATTTAAAAAAAGGGGAGAGATTAGCAAAATACATAACAAATCGAATATCTTCAAAAGAATGCTAAAACAAACATGCGAATAGAATTGAATATTTTCAAATACAAACTAAAAGGAAGATGCATGCGGAAACGAACATTTCCAAATGTGAGATATTTTTATCTACTGATAGTAACCACAATGGTGTGGGACCTGAACATTAGCGTCACAAGTGCGATTCTCTCTCAGCAAGTCTATTCAGACGAACTGCAGATTATAAAAACCGTAGTTTGTAGAAGTGAAAGTGCTATGAAGTGAAAAACTTCATAGGATAAATGTTGCTCCCGTTTATGCGTGCGTATTCAGCGTGTCAGGCAGGTACACATTTGAATAAGATGTACAAAGCATGAAGAAATTGCATGAGTTGCCAACCTGTTGCTGCGTGTCCGGTTTTGAAAGCACCGTTCACAACATGAAAGCCACAGCTGCCAACTTTGAGAATATGACGGCCGTCGCAGGATTCACAAAGTTCTTGTTTGATCTCACGGAGAAATTTTATATTTACATTTGGCCCATCCATTGAGATCTGAAGAATTTTTGATCGGGAGAGTCCATCTGTGGAAGTTTTAAAAGCGGACACCAATTCTTCCGCCCGCGTACACCACAGAAAGCATGACGTCAAGTAGCGCATTTTCACACTCTGCTCTGCATCCGACCAAAAGCGGACAAACACGACCATTTCCTCTTTTTGTGCAACTTTGTTTATTGATTCATCAAACGTCACGACGAGGTGGGCGGCTTGGCTTACTTCCGACACGAGGTTCTCCTTGAAGAAATTAAGGTGTGAGGCCACAGAGAATAGCATATCCTACCTTGTCTTTACACATAAGGACACATAACGCATAAGGACACATAAGGACACATAACGCCGCACTGGACAGTCCGTGCAATGCCAGTCTGCATTGTTTACACGAGGCAGCATTATCGCAATTTTAGTTCCTTTTATGTAAAACTGCAGCTAATTTTCCCTGATATAAGCACAAATCCCCTAAGTTTTCCCTGAGTTTTTTCCAGATTATCCAGATTCCCTGAGAATTCCCGGTTTTCACGGTTTTCCCGGTTGGCAGACACCCTGATAAATATGGCACACGTGTTGACTGAAATGTCTGCACGAAACTACCAGCCACATCACAAATAACTTCCACAGCAGAACTTACAAATGCGCACAAGAAATGTAATTTATGGGTGCTCTATTTTCTGCAAGGTCAGCCATCTACCCGAGAATGTTGCAAAGCATGATGCAAACACCCCAGTGTATATGGAGCGATTGCAATACCACAGCAGTGCCTCTGCAGCCTCTGTTTTAAGTTTATTAACTATGAGAAGTAAATGGGAGTCGAAAAAAAAGTAAAAAAAAACACCAGAAAAGGCAAAAAGCTTTTGAAAAAACAAGCTTTTCATGCCTTCTGTTTTCACACATCCTATTCCCCACACTGAAGAATCAACTCTGTCCTCAAATCAGAATCTAATGCTCTATGTTTCTGTGGACAGCAACAGAAAAAAAGTCTCCCTATGTGGAAACAGGGAATCACCTGCGAGCGTCGCCGCAACACCTGCAGATGTTGGTTCCCTGTGCGGAGGCATGCGGCTGCCGTGAGCGTGTACTCAAGCTGCTGCACTATGAGGTTGAGGTAGACGGTCTCCTCCCAGTGCAGGTCCAGGTCCGCTATGGGCAGCTTCTTGGAGTTGCGACGAAACACCTGCACGGTCGTCTGCACGTGCACAGCAGTGGGGTACGTGTTCACACCTTGGCAGGACAACCCACAGCACTTCAATTCATCATCGTCTTTGTCATCGTCAGTCTAAATTGCTTTCACTGCAGTACAAAGGCCTTTCCCATATCTCTACAATTAACCCTGTCCTGTGCTAGCTGCGGCCACCTTATCCCTGGAAACTTCCTAATGTTTTCCTCCCACTTGACTTTCTGCTGCCCCCTGCTACGCTTGCAATCTCCGGGAATCCACTCCGTCACCTTAAAGAATGACAACCGGTTATGTTGCCTTCGCATTACACGCCCTGCCCATGCCTATTTTTTCTTCTTCATTTCGAATAGGATGGCCGTAACTCGCATCTGTTCCATGACCCCCACTGCTCTCTTCCTCCCTATTAATGTTACACCTATCATTTGCCATTCCTTATCTCACTGCACCACCCTCAGTTCAATATCTAGCCTCTTCATAAGCTTCCAAATTTCTGTCCCATAAATGAGCCCTGACATGATACGATCAGGCACTCTTAAAATTCTGGCATAAAAATTTGGTCATTTTTGACATACAGTTTTGAGAGGATAGCCAACAGATGGAACAATCAGCAGTTTTGGCATCAGCTACTGGCAGTGACTCTCGCCACCTCTGGGCAGTCCTGAATGATTTGTTTCATAACCACAGATGCCGCAATAACCCGCAGGCCTCCATATTTTGGGCCAAATGGCATGACATATTTTCAAACACAGCCTAGGGGGAGATCAGCAATTCTTATGACAAAAAACCTCCGCATGCCGCTGCCAAAATAATGCCATAAACAGGAACCTTACTCAGGTTGCTCACAAGCAACAGAACTGACCGACTTCAGATTTATTCACAACTGTGCGCAAAAAATTCCAGTCAATTTCATACACAAAAATCCTACAGCTGAGATAAAATGAGTACACTATTGTTACAGATGCAATGTGTCTTTGTCCTGACATGTGTCCTCCAAGAGACAAAATAAGTGACTGGAATTCATAGAATTCTCTAAATTTAACTCAATATAATCTGAAGAAATTTTGATATATGAAACAATTATTGCACCATCAGTAAAGCTTGTATCTTAGCAGTGACGTAAGTCACATTTGTAAACATTCATAGCAGATGCACTTAAATTATAAGCTAGAAAACTTTGCTATTAAAAAAGGAATACTACCACACTCCCCAGATTCACTTTGCTATAACAATGCAACTATCTCTGCAAGCAAGCACCTGAGAGGTTAACTAAGAAGCACTATCTGAGCTTAACCGACAAGAAAAAACTAGCATAATTTAAAGATGCTTCACCCAGCATAGGATCATAATCAGCTTAATTGTAATTTTGTTTCTATTGTTTATATACGGTTTGTTGTGCCTTCTTCATTAAATTTTTCCTTCGATGATATAATATGTCTCTCCCACATATAAACAATGTCTTTTTATTGCATTCCTGCATTTAAATTAGATGGTATATTTTGTACTGTTTCTGTGTTGACAAAACAGGAATGCTGTCACAGTTCTTGCAACAGAAAATTAAGTTCTAATTCATAAAATTCAGCTGCGAAGCACACGCAGAAAAGCTGCTAAAGAAAGCAGAAGCGAAGTTCAGGAATCCTGCATCTCTGTTTGAGTCCTTGACTACACCTCAGTGATGAACATGACACGATGTTCAATAACACAGACCCCATATGCCTGTTTCCCTCACCTCCAGACGTGGGACATAGCGGCGAGTCGCCTTGCTGGTTGTCTTCTTAACAAAGAACACGAGGTCATCGTGCTGGTCTGAACATTCAGCACACAAAAAGTGTCGGATGAAGATGTCCATCCAGAAACTGGCACTCGTCACAACAACAAAGCCTGCACAGAGAGAAAAAAAAATGAAGCAAGGCACAATCACAGCTCTCCGGAACTTTCCCTCGAAGCTCGTCACAAATGCAGTGCCACTCAGCTCTTGTGTCTCATGTGCTGACACTGGCCATACAGGATTAGGAGCTACAATGTGGACACACTGCTCTAAGTATGGCCACACAAGAGAAAACAAGTGAATATGAGCTTATTCACATGCAAAAACGCTGCTCAGTGCAATGTGGCAAGGGAAGCACAAGAAAGCAGATTGGTATTCTGCCCATAGCTAGAAATGTTACAGTGTCTCACCATGCACAAAAATGTTCAACTCAGTGCAGTCCCACTTAGCTGTGGGACACTCCCCCAGTATAATATAACACCAATTCTGCTACTTCACCATCGTGAGTAGTACCTGGCCTTGACTCAGTCTCCCAGACTAGGGCATGGAAAGAAACTTTTTCGTTGCAAAGGCTCCTAACCTGGCAAAGGCACGCAATGACTGCACCACACAAGGACCACTTCCTGCATGTTACTTGGCATTTGACGTCAGCTGCATAAACTAAGCAGCAAAGCAAGTTGGTCATGCATCCCTATTTCGAACATTAGGCGAGGCAGATCGACAAACAAAAAGTGTCAGAAAAAGTGCATACCAGACATAACTCAGACTGACTTCACTTTCTCGCAGGTATAATCACCCATGCTCGCTCACCCAAATGACTCACTCAGGGTTTAAAAAAAAAAGTTCTAGGGTACACTTAACCTCCGCCTTAAGGGTATGGCGCGATAGCGTTAATGGGTTAATGCCCATATACGCGGAGTTGGCCATTCTTTACTTTGCATTCACTGATTGCTGGGAGTCCGTTACTCCTCCTGGTACAGTGGTGCAACGGTTAAGCAGTGCACCACAGCCCTGCGATGGCAGGTGCTGCCACAGGTGGGGCTTGTGTGACCCAGGTTGGTCTTCCCGAGCAACCTCTCATGACCAATCATTAATTTAACTGCCACTTGCCACAGCGGGCAGTTTTCTCACAATACAATGGGCAGGTTGTGATGTCACAAGGTTACGTGACCTAGATGACCCACCTAGGCTGCTTCCGTGGGGATTTTTCATGGTTTTTTTTCCTCACGGTCAACGACGCCGACATCTGCTTTTCTGCGGAACGTGCTCCTTAACACTATCACATGAATAATGTGAAGTATTAGCATCAGCCTGCAGGTCGCAGTCCCTAACTGTAAATTCCACAAGTTGATCTAGGTCATCGCAACGCCCTCTATGCTAGACTGCCAAGAATGCACATTTGTAAGGTTCACTTAGCACCAAATGCATTTCTCACCAACTGATTAAAAGAAAGTCCCTCATATCCACCAGAGACATGTAATCTTGCACTCAACAGAGAAACTGCAACGAGGATGATGTTGAGCAGCTACAGCGGCACAGTCTCAGCTAAAATGGAACTGCAAATCTACACCCAAAATTTCCCTGATAGCAAACCCAGCCATTTTGCTCAGTTCGGACAGTATATACTGCCCATTTTAGCATGCTGCGTTGCACTTTTGCACCTACAACCATGAAAAAGACTTGCACCCCGCAACAACTCTAGAGAAATTTAACAATTAAGCAGCAGTTCACATCACCCTCTCTTGCATTTGCTAAACTGGTGTAAAATACTACTTTGTTTCGCCAAGAAAAGAGCTGGCCAAATGAACTCAAGCTAAATTTTCATGAACAACTGTATGCTAAGGTGCTGGCAAACTCTCTGCATTCCAAAATGATAACTAAAAATACTACTGCAACATTAGCATGCGGGTGCAGACATTGCTGTTGATATAGGTGCGCATAAAAGCACAGGTGTATATCTAGTCATTAATAAGGCACGTACTACCTTAAGATCCTGTAAATCTATTCCCAATTAGCCAAACAATGTGTCTTAATACTTGAGTGTGAAATGTGACAGAATTGTAACAAGCACGCATGACCAAAGCGCATATTGTTGCACCTGTATGTGTTCTCTAACATCCAGCCTAGGATGGAAGAAGCAAAGCACTTGGGGGCACTGCACGTGTTGCACTGCAAGATATGAGAATGCACGGTAATTCTGTGTGATATCGGCTACACTGCTGCAAGCAGAAATGAGACACCAGGTTTCGCAATGATCGATGCAGAATCGGTGCACAGTTCGTCTTTTTTTTTTTCTAGTAAATACAGATGAAAACATTAACAAACTAAAACTCTTATGGTGAAACTCCTCTTTCCTTTCGGCTCAAAAGGAGCCTTCAACCAGGAATTGCAATATGGAATATGCACTTGGCCATCCTACTTTAACGTTTTTGATAACCCTGTGTGTGCACCACGGTATCTAAATGATTTTCCCAATTACTGAACAGAAGCGAAAACTCAGCTCGCAATAAATTGTCATGTTTCGCGAAAACTTTAGTCATGTGTTTGAAAACATGTCGCGTACGCTTTGGCGATGCATGCGCATTCTGCGCCAGTTAATTAGCTTCGGAGCTACTGCTTGCTTTATACCATTACAATAATTTCCTTCATAGCAAATTTCATATTCGAGGACCTATAGCAGCACCGATTACATAAGAACGCTGTTTTCAATTTTCGATCACGAGCTCCTGCTACCGCTCCGAACAATTTCGTCCGGACTACATGAGACGCTCGAGCGCCTTCCCTGGCTGCCGCGGAAAATAAGTTGAACTAATCGCCAGGAAAAACACAAAGCTGGTTTCGACATCGAATCTGCCTCCACAACAGCGATTGTGCAATCAAGCATGCAACTCGATCATTTCGCTTCCGATCCCATTCTTCACAAGAGCGCCGCGCAGTGGTTTCAGCTACAAGACCACTGCGGCGACCCTAGTTTGAAGGAACCTCGGCCCGGCACATGGACCCTGCAGCCTCCCACCAGCACAGCGGCAGTGCTGCACTCGAGCCGCGGCATGCGCGAGGCAGCGTCATCGCAGCAAGCCCCCTCAGTCATCGCGGCGGAAGGCGGGATGCTCGCGACGGGAGACGCCCACTTGTAGAACAACGACGCGTTTCTCAAGTTCATGCTTACCGGAAGGTGTGATGTCCGTGGCTTCCCGCGTGCGCAGCTGAGATATTTCTGCAAACACGCTCGACATCGCGGAGGAGCTGGACTTCCCATCTCGGGCGTCGTCTGCCATGACATTTGAAATGCTCATGTTTTGGCTTGTCTTGGATTCGTTCTCGACTTGATGTCCCAAAGACCGACGCCACAGCCAGGGTAGTAAAAAGCGTTGCCGGGCTCATAAAGTTCATATCACGAACGGCTGCGATTAGATGCGGACTCTTTAGTGGTCTGCAGCGATTGGAAATTACAGACGTCAAGGCAGTTGTGTCTTGGCCCAACATGCCCATGGTGCGGAGAGAGAGCCACACACTAATGAGGAAGCCAACACAACTTAGCAGTCCCAGACATACACAATGCCGCGCCGGAGCAGTGCGAGGTAGCGCTGTCCAGCTGGGAACCCGGAGATCAGCTTTCACGGGTCGAGCGGGCCCCAAGCTGCCGCAGGAGTCCTGGACTTGGGACTCCACGCATGACTGCCAAGACACACGCTATGGGCAATGTATAAAAGTTTTCTCTTTCTTGCCCGGCGTCCCCCAGCGCTGCACATATCAAAATGGCAACGGATAGTGTCCCCACACCCCCGCGCTTTCTCTGCACATGGCGTCACGGGCGCCATCTTTGGGCACCAGCTTCCACAGTGTACGCGGGTACTGATTGGCGATAAGCGGACTAAGAAACCGGCCAGGCTTCGGATGCACTTCCTAGCGGCAGCTCAGACGCTGGTGAAAACTATGCAAGGCGCAGACTCTTCTCTGCTCTTGCCTTCTGCGCAGGCAGTAGCAGCCGCCTTACAACTCTCTCTAGTGATACGCTTCTGGATGCTCCAAAACAACGGACTGATTTTCCCATCCGCACCGGAACGGAGATCTTGCCAACTAGATGAGTAGACACCAATCAGTCTAGAATCAACCATCGAGCCACACATTTAAAAATCGCTCCTACACAGCTCTCTCGCATGCCAACACTCGCTATGGTGGTCACAGCACTCGGCTGCCAGGTGGAAGGCCACTGGACTATTTCAGCCACGGCGGCCAAACGAAATTCCCGTATTGTGCGCGACGCCAGGGTCCCTAGACAAAATTGCCATTCTACGCTATGGCTCACTCCCCTCTCCTAAATAATTTCCCCCATTTGGCACAGGTGTCCACAAAACTCTCACCTTTTCCTTTCCACTTTGTTTATTTTTCATGCCAACTGCAGTTTTCCTGCAGTTTTCAAGTCTTGTCACCGAAGGAGTAAAAATTAAGCATCACGATTCCACGCAGACAACATATTTCACCCGACCATCCATCCCTACCCCACAGATGTCCAAGAGATGTCCTCTTGGGGCACAGTATCACCTTTTCCTTTCCTCTGACTAGTCAAATGCACATAATGTTAAAAGAATGAGAAAGTAAACAGTTAAGGCATTAAAACGTGCCTGTAAAAAAAAAGTGCGTACATGGAAACTTCGCAAGTTGAAATTTCCTGCTCTGGAGCACTATCCAAAATTTTTCAGAGGCGTCCAACGCCAACACCAAAAAATATTGCAAGGACTAAGCCAACAGAAATGACAGAACACATGAGCATTTTAAAACTAGAAGATCCACCTCGGCTCTTCTCTTTATTTGCCTCGGCACAATCTATCTTGCCTTGCAAGTGTATGCCACATATGCCACATGCAGCACAGTCTCCAGTGTCCATCTCAGCGCCGAAACAGGGAAAGAAAACAGGCAGGGAGAGGGGAAGAACCAACATTTTTATGCAGAAACTGTTGGGGGAGACGGGAGTGAGTGGGGGCTGCTTTTGGTCCGGGCACGCACGCCTGAGAGATGACCTTGTATTACTTGGATGGAGTGCCTCCCCCACCCATCCAGAACAACAACAGACGCCCAGCACTGCCCCGGGCAGGCTACAGGCAAAAGAAGAAAGACAGGGTGGAGGGGGAAGGGAGTGAACAAAATGTGCAGACACAGCCTGAGAGTAACCGCCTTTAACAAGAGGGTGAGAAAAGAAACACGAGGGCATGAGAGAGAGGCAGCGGCAGAAGGAAGTTGGAACAGAGTCAGACTCCCAGAAAAGGAGTCGACCATTTCCACAGCTGGCAGTGCCCTCCTGGGGCAGCTGGGCGAAATGATGTCACCAGCTGTTACTGGGCGTAGGCAGCGGCTGGAACTCCAGAGTTACGTGGGGGACCACGGTTTCCTGCAGGGCGCCCGCGTCCTGCGAAAAGGGTAATGAAAGAACCCAGTGAAGATTGGAAAGCAACAAGTTTAGAAAAGCACTCCGCACTGCCTAGCCAGAAGCTTGTACGGCACAATGCTAATAATACAGTGTGGTATGCCAAGAGTACCAACACATCTGGCAGCAGCCACCAAAACCGCAGTTTACCCACCTTGAACAACAAGAGTGGCTGCTTGCACTGTATTTCAAGGAGAGCAGAGGGTCTTGAAATTTTTTTCAATTAATTAAGTCACAATTGCAATATCTTCACATCTTCTCACACTTGTGAGGGGGTTCCGTCACTACAGTGTTGTACAGTGAAGGATGCCGCGAGGCCCTAATCAATTTGACACATGATGGTGACTGGCTGTCCATGACTGAAGGGTAGACAGGTTTTCCACAAGCTGTTCCACTCCTGGCAAAGTGCAGATTATAAAGCGTTGATGGAAATGCAAAGAACAGTCCCTGTTGCACAGTGCCCACGTCAAACACAGACACCCAATGTGCAGCGCTTTTAACCATATTTAATGTAATGAAAGCAGTTCTTTTGCATTTATTTGGTGGCATTAGATAATTTAAACTTCATAACATTTTTTTTGCTCCCTTGATGTCAGAATTAATGAGCTTTCACTGTACTAATTTTATTCCAGTTTCTGAAGTGGCAACTTCAAAACCCTGCAACTCAACTTCCATGACAGGCAATGGAAATTTTACCCTTACTGCCTTTTGTCCAGAGAAACCAATTTCTTAAAAGCTATAGAAAGATAACATTAAATGAAGTTAAACGACATATTTCGAGTAGACACAAAAGTGAACGTTTCCTGAAGATCTAATAATTGCAATTTCATTGGTAAAATTTTTTTGCCAAGACCCTCTTGTCCTGATGCTAATTTGACACGAAAAACATTTACACTGAAGTTTGCCTGTATCAATAGATTGCCGCATTACCGCAAAATGAAGCTTTAATAAGGTAGGTAGGTAGGTCAACTTTAATGATTAAAATCAGGGGAATGTTTCTTGCGGCTTGTGGGTGGGGTGCTCATTCCAGGGCTCCAGTGGCCTAGACAGGAAAAGCCAAGGAATTAAATACACTGCTGTCACTACCACTGGCCATTTTTGAAAGCAATCTGCCATGCGTCAAGACAGTTTACCACGTTTTTCCAAGGCTAGACTAAATCACCATTACCTCCTAAACGGTAATCACGATGGAATCATTTTTGATCTTGAAATGACACACGAATGGCAGGAAAATTTATGGATTAACCTGTTCCTGCGTTCTTTGCAGCTGAACATACAACACAGCCGGAAAGAGCCCCCAAACTGATACAGACTATCATGAATATATCAAATTTGAAGGGATGTTGCAAAGTAGCTCGGTATATAAAACATGGCATCAGATAAGCTTATTTGGAACACAGAAGAGTAAGAATACATTGTGCTCAAAGTAGTGGCACACTTCCTGCAGAGACATGACACCCGCCAGCCAAGTGGAAATGCGCCACTCATTGGTTTTTTCTTGCTTCTGTTTATGGATTTTTACGGCACAAGGGCATCCATGGCCAAAGAGCACCACGGCACAAGGTACCGTATTTACTCGAATGTAATGAGTTTTTTACCGAAAGTAGAAAGGAAATGTCACCCCCCGCGTTACAATCGAATACTAGGTTTAAAAACGCTATGAAGAGCACCAAACACACACTATTAAAATCATTGCATGTGTCAAACGTGTGCGCTGATCGTACTGGTCATTCGAAATCACGCACTCCAACTCGCCAGTCAACCAGTACGCGAACCACAGGTCACAACTACTAGGACAAAGCGGCAACCTAATCGCAGACGCAAAAAAAAAAAAAAGATGCCAGTGAAAACAAGCCAACAAGAGTCGACGTCAGCAAGAGTCACTGGCGCGATGAGAGGGCGCCACCTCTTGACGAATGCTCGCAGCCTGTAGCGAGGTTGTGTGGCCTCTGTGAGCGCAAAATGAAACAGCCATCTCGGAGGCACCGAGCGCTCACAATCGCCGCCAAGACGCCAACAAAGGAGCGAGCGATCCCACCGCCATCTGTCTGTTAGTCCTTGTAACTGATGCAAAAACGTGGCCACATGACTAACAGGCAGCAGGGCATGGAGCAGCGCGCTTTGTCCGCTCTTTCTCGTGTTTGGTGCCAGTGCGTGTAGCTGTGCGTTCCGTGCTTCCAGTCTTAGGCCTATCCCATCAAACGGTCGAGTTGTCTTCAAGCGGAATTGCGCTCAGTATACAGCTGGCTTCAACACAACGCTATTCTGCTTGCTGAGAAAGTGAAGAATTCAGCGGCTGCAAGACGTCTGGACGTCAACGAATCGACGATCAGGGGATGGAGGAAACATCACGAGGAATTGTTTAACTGCAACAGCCTGCGAAAAGGCTTTCGGGGGCCCAAGAAAGGCCGCTTTTCGGAGTTGGAGCGTCGCCTTGTAGAGCTCATTAGCAAGCAACGTTCGCGACTACTTGGAGTGAGCATTGAACTGCTTCAGTGCAAAGCACAGGAGCTTGCGCGGGACATGGGTTTGACCCAAAACCAGTTTAAGGCATCACGAGGCTGGGTGCAGAAGTTTATGTGAAGGGCCGGGTTCTCCCTTCGACACACGAGTTCTATTTGCCAGAAGCTGCCCGGGGACTTCGAATCAAAACTTCGAGAGTTCCAACGCTGCGTCATCGATCTTCGTCGCTCTACCAACATGCCACTTGGACATATCGGCAATGCCGACCAGATTCCCGTGTATCTGGACATGCCTATGTCCAGAACAGTGCACCAGTCTGGTGAGCATGAAGTTCGCCTTAGAAGCACAGGCAACGGAAAAAATCGGATTACCATTATGCTGGCATGTTTGGCTGACGGCCGCAAGCTCCCTCCATTCATCATTTTTCGCCGGAAGACGATCCCGAAGGAAACTTTCCCGAAAGACGTTATCGTGCGCTGTCACGAAAAAGGTTGGATGGACTCTAATCTTGTCATAGATTGGATTCAAAGCGTGTGGGACCAAGGCCAGGCGTATTGCTGCATCCGGAAGCAATATTGGTTCTGGACTCTTTCCGAGGTCACCTGACACCCGGCGTCAAACAAAAGCTACAGCGTGACCGAACGCGTCTCGTTACACCGGGTGGCATGACCTCCATTCTCCACCCTCTGGACGTTTGCATGAACAAGCCCTTCAACGATCGCTTGCGACAATTATACTGGGAGTGGATTGAAAGCGGATCAACAACAACACCTGCAGGTAGGCTGAAATGCCCAAGCACCTCTATCGTTGCCCACTGGGTTTCAGCAGCCTGGTATGGGCTGCCTCATGATTTGGGCTACCGCGCATTTAAGAAATGCTCAATTTCAAATGCTCTGGACGGAAGCGAGGACGACCTGCTGTGGGAGGCAGCTAGTGACAAAGAAGAGTCAAGCTGTGATGATGACAGTGATGGCGACAACTGCCGTGAGGATGAGGGTGTATAGGAATGCGTGTTTGGCTTGTATTTCAATAGTTGTCTTTGACCCTCAGAACTGTGCGATGTCAGTTCCTCGCGTCACATTCGGGTTCTTTCGGTTTTTCTGTCGCACGCCCGAAGTCTACCCTCGCGTTACAATCGTAGTCTTTTTTTTCCCCTTTTCACACCCGAAAATTCAACACTCGCGTTACAATCGTGGTCCCGTTACATTCGAATAAATACGGTATTTTCCGACTTATAAAGGTGGGGTCGAAGACCCATTTCCCAAGCATTTCACCCTACATAAGCCTAGCACCAGACCAGGGGAAAACTTGTACCCACTGTACCACTGGTGAGTACCCGGCGGCACTGAGGATCAAAGCCCGCACGAAAGGCAGATGCTCAACTACTTCACTGGGTGTTTCTCCTCCACATCAAGGCCTCAGTGGATGGTGATTTAGTTGGTAATAGCCACTGCCTATCAGAAGAGGCATAAACCTGTCACCAGTACACTACAAACAGAATAAGATCCTATTAAAAAGGATACAAGACCCAAAGCCAACTCCAACCTTAGCCCATGCTCCCTCCATCAGTCCATTTTGCAGCATTAGCACAGCCAGGAGGCGTTCAAGGCCCTGCAGCAGATTCAGCTACACATGCAACAGGTAATCGCAGAAACGCCATTAGAGGAAGCGCCACTCGCAGGGGCACAGTGCGCTGTTTGTGTCAAATCTTCCACTGAACTGCAGTTTTATAAAAGTGAACACTCAGTAGTGCTATTCTTTTGCATGGGACTTTCAAGGGCATGTTCAATATACACAATAATCTGTTACAGTAAAACCTCGTTACTACGAACATCAGATTAACGAAATTTTCAGATTTACGAATCTTTTTAAAATCCCCGCCAAAATGCCTATATTTTAAATGTAAAAAACTTTCACCACTACGAATTTCAAATTAGCGAATATTTCAGAATAACGTATGTAATTTAATCTTGCAATCATCGCAAGACGCTTCGTTATTGCGAAGTTCCATCAATGTTTCGTACCAAATCCTGAAGCTGACGCCTATCATCATCATCCGAAGCAGCAGCTATGCGCTGGGGAACCCGTTGCAACAGATACAGCCCCAGCGGCGTCGGCATCAACGCTAGTGTCGCGTTGAATGAATGTAGGCTAGGCGGCGCAAGCTGCCGCCCGATACAAAGGGTAAGGTCATTATCCATCCAGCGTGTGGTCGCATACTGCGCCGTAGTCTTAAGGGGGGATGTGGGGATCGGAACAAACTTTTTCATTTTTTAACTTAGAGTGATGAAATTTGGCAGACAGGTTTGAAATAGCATCAAACAGACAGCTACAAAGTTTCACAATAATATCTTCAGTAGTTTTTATTTTATCATTATTTATATATTGCTCACATGTTGCTTGCTTGTGGAAAGCCTAGCGTGACAGGAAAAAGGGTTATGGGTCTGTAAATGTTTTTAATAGTTACTAAGAAGTATAGTCTAAGTCAAGATTCTCTTGATTTCTTTTTAAATTTCTCTGCTCTTCTTCTAGACAACATAGTATGCACCTTCCCTTTATGTTTAGAATGTATCATGCTCCAATTATTGTGTAATAAAAAATGGTGAGCCTAAATGGTAAATCTGAGACTGTCTTGACATAAGGCACACTTCAGCAATTGCAACAAAACAAACAGGATTAAAATCCGTGCTCCCATTGCCGTGCTATGCTTTCCATGAGTGAGGTGATAAGCCCAAAACAAACTTTTGAGAAAACAAGCCTCAAAGTTCCATACTGGCACACACTGTCTAGAATGCTCCTGCATTGTAAAATTTGGTGTCCTTGGCAGCAGGTGACTTCTTAGCCCTCTTAGCAACTTGAACAAGCATAAACTCCTCTTCTGGAGGTGCGGGAATGGCATTTTCCTGTGAGCCAGTCAGCCCGAGCTTGCGCTCCATTGCTGAAACCGCGCGAAGCGATTTGCGAACTCTCGACGCTTGCAGTTCTGCAGTTTCCGCGAACACAAATCGTGTTTTCAGGTGAGCTTAAATAGTGTGACGTTCACTGGGTGAACAGTCAACACTGCGATGAGCGGCAAGGACGGCCGCCGGTGCATCCGCGGCAGCGAGCGTGCGCCCGCGTTGCAGCTCCGTCGAAGCGCCGAAACTCGTCAATGGCATGGGACTGCCTTCACTGGCGGTTGTTGGCTGCGGAACACAAGAGAAGGAAAGGCCAGAAAGGTTTCCCAGCAACGGACGAAAGCAGACGCTCCTTGCCTCAGCCGCCATTATGCCGCGGCGTCGGCCAATGAGGAGACGCCTTACAACGCGCCGCGGCGCAGAGCCAATCGGGGCGCGGCAGCCATTGGCTGCTCTGTGATCCCACCCTCCGGTTTTTATTTTTTTGTGCGCTTGCTGGCTGGCAGGGGAGGAAGGGAAGGGCTGGGACAAAGAGTCAAAGAGTCGGGCTTTCCAATGATACCAAAATGGCGGCGCTCCGTGGCGGGAAATTCGAGCAGTCGCGCCTTGAACTTCGCGGCTTTTTCGCGATTTCGGGCGGATGTGTGGACACCGGCACCGACAAATATATTTATTTTTAGTGCTTAGAGTTTGTTTTTCAGTGAAATATTTCAGTACAAGATAGAAATGATGCTGTAGTTTCTGGAAAGTGTACTTTTCAAAAATCGCGATCTGATCCCCGCTTCCCCCCTTAAGGGCACAGGGTAAGGTAAAATTAGAAAAAAAATCGTTTTTTTTCTTTTGGAATTTTAGAAGTTCAATTCTTTCTACACATGTTCCATGATCGCACTTTCCTCAGAAAGCCATATTTACGGCTGAAAAACGCTTTTTCCGAAACCAAGTAGTGAGCGGCCACGCCCCCTTTCAGGATTAACGTCAATTTTTTCAACCAAAAAGTCCACCACCTGATTTCAAAACTTGTCTAAAATCAGCTACATATAATTGTCTGGCAACTATTGTACAGCTCCTCTTTTTTAGCCAAGACAATCCTGAGACGCTTTGCACGTTTTTTCCACGTTTCTGCAACCTTCATGCAGCTGCGTCCGAGTGCTATCCCTTTCGATCAGTATTGTAAATTGTGCCGGTGTTGGTTGCTGCTGATAAGTTGAGATGCCCAGGGCAAAGAAGACCTTCGTCAGGCGTGAATTTCACGGCAACCGCTACGCTCATCGTGAAAAAGCAAAAGGATGTCCACGACCGAATGAGATCCCGAACGCCGAACGCGCCAGCTCCTCGACATCGAAGCTTTCAAGATTTTCTCTGTGCTTCCAGGAAGAGGATGTGCTACAGAGCAGCAGCCAATATGCCTTAATGGACATGGACGGCATTTGTGCCGCAATTACACAGATTTGTGTGTGCAGAGAGTGCGGTGGAAGTGTTGAGCTCATCGAAATTGTGACAAAACGGGTAGGTGTTGCAAGCGTTTACAGTTTGAACTGTGAAGTGTGTAGTGCCGCACAACGATTTGAGACGTCGAAGAAAACTACTTCTGGCCTCTATGAAGCCAACCTCAGGTTAGTGTATGCCTTGAGGTCCATTGGTAAGGGAATGACTGCAGGAAATATACTCTGTGCTATGCTAAACCTTCCTAAGCCGCCGACAAAGTTTGCGAAATACAATCAAGAGCTTCTAGGTCACATCGAAGCTGCTGCTCAGGAGTCGATGAAAAGGGCAGCTGACGAAGCTGTGCAGCTGAATGAGGGGGATAAAGACATCGCAGTTGCTCTTGATGGAAGCTGGCAGAAGCGAGGCCATACTTCCAATAACGGCATAGTCTCTGCGACCAGTGTAGACTCTGGAAAAGTGCTGGATGTGGAGGTTTTGTCTAAACGTTGTCCAAAGTGCAGCATCAAGGGTACAAACAGTGACCCCCTTCATAGAGAGGTGTGCCAAAGCAACTACCAAGGCACCAGCAGTGGAATGGAAGTCGCAGGAGCACTGAAAATTTTCGGCAGGAGTGAGGAGCTTCACGGCGTTCGATACGTCAAATACCTTGGGGATGGTGACAGCAAGGCTTTTATGGCTGTGAAGGCACAAATGCCATATGGTGATTCCGTTGAAATATCCAAGGTTGAGTGCATAGGGCACGTGCAAAAAAGGATGGGCACAAGGTTACGAAGGCTAAAAAAAGGAAACAAAGCAGGAAAACTCTCTGATGGAAAGAGCCTCTCGGGCCGAGGCCGTCAGACTGATGCAGTAATAGACAAGCTCCAGACGTACTATGGTTTGGCCATCAGAAGAAATGTAGGAAACCTGGATGAAATGAGAAAGGCCGTTTGGGCAACCTTCTTCCACTTATCGGCCACAGACGATGACCCATGCCATGGACTTTGCCCAAAGGGACCTGATACGTGGTGTGCCTTCAACAGAAGTCAGTCAGAGGGCAAGCCATTTTTCCACAAGGAGAGTTTGCCTGCATCTGTCTTGGAGGCTATCAAACCCATTTATAGGGAGCTATCGAAGGCTGAGCTCCTAGAGAAGTGCCTGCATGGGCGAACTCAAAATGCAAATGAGTCGTTCAACCATGTTGTTTGGGAACGCGCGCCAAAGAATGTGTTTGTTAGGCTTTGGACCCTACGGATGGCAACACTGGATGCTGTTCTTTCATTTAATGATGGTAGCATCGCACGGGCCAACGTTTTGAAGGCGTGTGGATTGAACCCAGGGAGCAACACCATCAAGTGGCTGAAGGAAGCTGACCATAAGCGCATGTACTTTGCGGACCGAGCAACACGACAGCTTACAAAAGAGGCCCGACAGTCAAAACGACAACCCGAAAAGCGAAAAAATGACGGCGACAGTGGCTACGAAGCAGGGGGCTATGAAACCAATTACTATGGAGGCGTTTCTGCGAATAAAAAATGGTTTTTCATATCTTTTTTCTCTTTACGCTCTATTATCTCAAAACAGTGTTTTTTCTTACAAAGGTACCATTATTTCCAATGCCTTTCAAGACAGACGGCTGATTTTTTTTTTTTGCAATCATCTACATAAGTGTTGCCAACTACTGAACTAGAATTAAGCAATTTCACTGAGCAGTTATTCTGTTATGAATTTTGAAATGCGCAAAGAAAGGCCAGATTTGTGTACTACCGGAAAAAATTTTATTAAAAATCGAATTTTCAACACATTTCAAATATTCTAGTTCAGTAAAGAGAGCACAAAATTTGGCAAACAATGATATACGTATTATTAGGCTACTGTTATTAGTTAGTGAGAAACATGTACCTCAACATGGCCTAAAATGCACGGGAAGTATAGGGCTTACCCTGTGCCCTTAAGCCTATTCAGCGCAGTGTCACCACGTCGACAGCGAACGGTAGGATCTGCAAAGTTATCGGCGCTGTGATTGTGTTGTGCATTAGCTTTGCTGGGCAACTACCGTGGACAGCGACTTTCGAATTATGTGGACAGCGACAGCGTGGCGGCTACATCCGCGGAGCTCACCACCGAAGACATCGTGAATCAAGTGCATGAGCAAGAATGTAGTAGCGACGAAGACGATGCCGACACTGGATCAGCGCACGAAGAGGAAGAGATTGTTTCCGGCTGGGATGTCCTAGTCTTTCTAGAAAAGACCCGATCATTCCTCGGGCGCTGAAAAGATGTCCCCGATGACGTGCACAGGAAGGTCGAGGATGTGGAGGCGTTCGTCCTGCAGCGCTTGTCGTCTACTAGCCAGAAGAAGATAACAAACTTCTTCCAAGCAATAAATTGTAGTTAAACTGTGCCCAGTGTTATCGTTTATTATTTACTTACCAATACATAAATCTGCTGCAAAGGTACGTAATTTTAGTTCTTGTGATGCATTACTGACATGAAAATTAAGGTTTTTCAGTACTACGATATTTCAAAATACCAAATTAAATTCGGCGGTCCCGTGAAGTTCGTTGTAACGAGATTCTACTGTATATCTGGGTTTGCTATATCCACTACTGACTGTTTACCAAGATCAAAAGTTTGATAGAGTTGCTCTTAGTGCCGCCTACCTTCGACATACACTTATATTCTAGCTTGCAATTGCTAAGAGGAATTTCTACTTTTAACAGCAGTACCCACGGCTACTGGACACATTAACAGTTCACTACCGCTATATGCAGCAGCAGTTTTTTTCCCTCCCTAGCGCCAAAGGCCCCAAGTCGCAGAAAAACCAGTATCGGCATTCACCAGCGGCATGGCCGAAAAAGGCCTAACCGACAGGGTCGTGACGTCGTCACAACCACATAGCCTCGCACCGGCAATTCAAACACCCCAGTGCGATCACTCTTGATTCCCACATATATGTGCTGCTCTGCCCATGTGCGGAACCGGCACGGTGAAAGATAAATTGGTGCTAGCGTGCTCAGATCAGTCGCAAACATCTTAAGGTCATTTATGTAGCCAAAGTGAAAAAATTGTGGTGAAAAGATAACAAGGGTTAAGTAGGCGGGATTCGAACCCATGACCGTTGGATTATGAGACAGGCCACAAATGCTTGTCAGTTTAAGCGGGATAGAGGTGGACCTGGCAAATGCGTGTGGTCTGACTTGGTGTAGCGTCTCAAAAGACATGTACTAATGATGCCTGAGTGGCGAATTATGAATGTGCTAATTAATGATTAGGTAATTCAACCAGTTTAATTCGGTTTCTGAGCAAGTTCATTGTACTTGAACAGTTTGATGCGTGTGTATCCGTAATGTACCGACGCGCAAGGTGTGACTAAGGCATCACTAACTGGCGATAGAGAGGGATACACAGTATTCTGCATTTTTATCGTGAATACTCAATAATTTCCCCGCCTCAACCGCTGGCTCATTTGCGGTGAAACTGCACACAGAGCTTGCGCATTATGCTAACTTTTGTATCGTAGCAAGTTTGACGATACTTAGCTGAGCCGTGCATAATGCAAAAAAACAAAACATAATCGTCTGCGTCGAGATCGGCGAACCGAAACACGCAAATGACGTTTTTTCGCTGAAGGGCGGCAGTGGCGCCATCTGTTTTCTGCAGCGGAAAGCATCACAAGGCGCCGAGGCGAGCGTTGCAAGAAGCACAGGCTCTTTGATTACACAGTTCCGGCCGTTTCGTATGGTTCAACTGAGGTGCTTCCAACATTTTCGGCTAACTCATCGGAAAAAAATATCACAGCAACTGATTTAACGAGCCTTTACCTTACAAAGAATATTGTTTGATTTCTTTTTCTGCGGAATGACTTTATCCAATTCAGCTCATATCGTCCGCTTTCGTGACTCTCTGAAAGCATCGAAGGGCGACAGCAGAAAACAGATGGCGCCACTACCGCCCTTCAGCGAAAAAACTGCGTTTGCTGGCTTCTGTTCGCCAATCTCGACGTAGACGATTACGTTTTTGCATCATGCACGGCTCAACTAAGTAAGTACCGTTGTAAAACTTGCTACGGTACAAAAGTCACCATAATACGCAAGCTCTGTGTGCAGTTTCACCGCAAATAAGCTAGCGGTTGAGGCGGGAAAATTTTTGAAAGTCTTCACGATAAAAATGCACAATACTGTATAAACAACCTGCGAGGCTACCGAGTGTGCCGTCACGCGGTGATGTGATAGTGCTTTGACATTAAGTTTTGTCTGCACCTCTCTGCCGCGTGGCTGCAGGTAGCGGCGGCGGTTCAATAATGCTACAGTAATATTAGTTAATTCGAACTCGAAGGGATCCGGAAAATTGTTATAATTAAGCAAAGTTTGAATATTCGAATGCGCGCTAGAATGAGCGGTCATTGTGCCCTGCCCCGTGGGCAAAATCCTAAGCAGTCACATCTAGACTAGTTATCGCGAGCTAGGCGCTACTACACGTTTGTGGCAGGCAATTCTGAGAATTAAATTCATACGGTACTAATAGCAAATGAAATAAACTGATCGGCCAGTATGCACCAGAAACATGTACTGGAACACATTTGCGCGAGCTTTAGTGCTGGAATATAGGACACTATTTATGCTCCAAAACATGTTTATTTACGGGGAAGGAGTGATGTGCATTCGCTTGCGTTTCTTCTGCAGAGACTCCATCAGCATCATCTGCAGCTTGCCCAAGAGCTCCAGCGCAACGTCCGAGTTCTCACAATGGCACAAAAGTAGCGTGCTGCAACATCGAGCGCCGAAGCTACTTTACGTGCATTTGGCAGTGGCATAGTCTCATCGCCGCAGTCAGACTCATCACTGTCGGCTGTGCTCACTGCACGTGAGCCCTGTGTCGTCTGCTGATAACATGCAGCCTCAATTATATCGGCGTCACTCAAGGGCTCAGTCTTCACACTGTCGTCCACGTAGCTCGCAGCACCAACAAAAAACATCACGGCGGCACCCAAACCGCCATTGCCGCCATACTGCGTTGTGTACACCACGTGACCACAACTCAGCAACCACGGCACAACGAAAACCTGGAACGGCTTGCGCCGAAGCATCGGCGGCGCGGCCGAGTGCTCCGGCAGTGAAAACCTGCGTTGGCATGCACCGGGGCGCGGGCTCCACCAGCATCGTGCACTCGTTTTTTTTTTGTCTATTGCTTTACATCTCTAGTAAATTTGCACCGCGTTGTACTCGCTATGGGTCAACTTTTACGTACGAGGAGCGGCGTCAACCAGGGGCTCCTAGTTAGAATTAACCATAGCGGATGCAGACTTGTTCGAATTATCGGGAGTTTTCCCCCACTGAAATACACAGGGCTGTGTCGGGACCCGGGCATCAGTTCGAATTAACAACCTTTTACTGTATTGCATCGCGGTGTCGGAGGCGGGATAATCTGATTTTTTGGAATGATAGATAGTGGGCCAGGGGCATGTAAGCTGGCAAGTTGCTTGCAGCATGGCCTAGCGAAATGGAACACTGCTTCAGCCCCTGCCCCCAGTCTGAGCTATTTTTTTCCTCAGTTCAAACTGCATGTGAAATGAATTATCCAGTCACCCTGTGCCATTCAGAATTCACACGGATTTTTGAACCCAACTATGGAGAGTAATATCCTTCCTGCCATTCTCTTGATGCCTGAAAGACAGCTCTAACATTCTGTATGAAATATCGCTGACAACCATAGGGGCACTAAGAAAACTCTTGGAAAAAACCCTTGGATGCTTGGGCAATCATGTGACAATATGCTTGATAGCTGTTGCAGACACACCGTCAATCAACAGTGAAAGAGCAGGAACTATGCTTTTTTTATAGAAGGCTCCTTTCCACAGTCAAGAAGCGCAACACAAAACTATGATAGATGAAAATAAAGGACACTTTTTTCTCCTAAACCACAGTGCAAACAAGGAACTAAAAAACATGGGCCACAACTCCAACAAACCACGTGCAAGCTATTACATGTGTAGTTTTTCCACACACATCCTGGCTTGGAAGTCAAATGTTTTGCAAGGATTTCACATGCAACTGTCATTTGTGAGACATTACAGTGGAACCTCATTGAATCGACTCGTTAATTCAGACACTAGGTGTATATAGCAGAACCTTGGTGATACAAATCTCACGGGGTCACGGAAAAATTGGTTTCATCCGAAATTTTGTACCATCCAAACGAACAAAATTCGTATGCAGAAGCACAGAAAATGCGTTCACACAGATCTATTTACGGATGACGGGATTTATTCACTGCTGTGTAGCCACAGCTCGCTACTCGCGATGTGTACCGTGTGATTAGTGATCGCGACTCTGGAGACGTGGGGGCCGTGCACCGGCACTCACTACGCGCGGTGCAGACCGTGCGATTAGCGACTTAGGCGATGTGTGGGCAGTGCTTAGTGCTTAGTGCTCGAGGGTGCGGTCGTGGTTCGCGCGTTGTGCGTTCGTATCATCGGTAGAGGCGAGGGAGAGATTTCGGACCATCCGAAATTCCACACATTGTACACAATGCACTCTGACCGGATAATTTTGCTAATTCGTATATTAATTACGAAATTCGTATCAACCGGGTTCATATCACACAGATTCTACTGTATTGGTTCCATCAACATCAGGCCTGTAAGAAATGCTCCACTTAATTCGAAGACATTTAACAACCCCTCGAGATGGAGTCATTGCCAAAATGAAATTTCACAGACAGGACCACTTGTATTACGATAAACTTCGCAAGAACACCATTCATCTGCAGAGAAAGCACAGTGCAACTGGGCCACTTGGTGCAGGAGCAGTGTCCTTACCCTGGTGCTGTCCTCCCCTGGGACCAGACCCTGCCTGCCTTGGAGGTCCCCGGTGCCCCTCTGGTCGATCGTGACCGCTGCCATTGGATTGCCACTGAGGGCCCGACCCTGTTGACGAGAAAAAGAGCATGCTTACAACTCTAGCTGCTCCTTGAATACAATATGTCAATCGTCACAAAAAACACTCACTTTACTCAAAGAATAAGCAAAATTTTTAGAGGACCATGGCCTTCTGGAACAGTGGTGAAAACGTAATCTCTTAAATCATAATCAATCGTTCGACGAAAATTCATCTGGTCAGGCACTGGATTAAAGAAAACGGAATGCTGTCACTGACCAAGTCATGAAATTCAAGACGTTCCGGAACCTCGTACGGGTTCCTCAGTGACTAAGGCAGGGCAACTGCCGACAGGCCACTGTAAGGCTAATCTCGCTCGTACATTACCATAACCACCAACAAACACGCACACTTTACCCAAAGAATGAACAAAATTTGAGCATGTCTTCACTATGCACAGGAATACATCAGATTAAGTTTACTCTAACAAATCAAACAAGTGCCCCCCTTTGCAAGTGCGTCATGGCAAGAGGCAACTTGGCCATCTCTTGGTGCTACCCAATGAAGCCGAGATGCAACTATACTTCCACATTCTTGCACATTTTTGTAGCAAAAGCTGCATTGGCCCCGAACTCGCAGTCTCACCGTGCTCGCATTCCCACCATGGCCGCACAGCACCAAGTGATCAACCATGTGACAACAACTAGCCAGACAACCAGGCTAACCTGAACTTGCAATCAAGATTAACCAAGGCTAACCAAGCTATGCCTTAGCTTTCGCTACATATCTCCTGGCATAGTCGAGCTAAGCCACTGCCAATTTTTCTACTCTTGGAATTAAACTTCTCTGACCGCTTCTGAAGTGGCAACTTCAAAACCCCATAACTAAGTTATATGATAGGCAGGATGATTTTTTCCTTATTATATTCCTTGAAGCCAAGACAAAACCAAAACCATAGATTCCGGCAAGTTCAACGCATCAAAATACCTCGAAAGCTATTGACAAAAAACTTTCATAGCACAAGTGCACAAGGACTTGTAGAACATGAAATAAAACACACATTTGGAATTTGCACAGAAAAATTTCCAATTCAGACTTCATAAATAAAAATTTATGAGACCCTATTTCAGTCTTAAAAATAATTTGAAGAGTTGACTGTGCAAGTTTCAATTTTTTTTGCCCCCTCAGAACAATTACGAGTAAGGCAGTAAGGTCTTTCAAGTTTAAAACAAGTTCCAGAGAAATAAATAATACAGTGCATTTTTGTAAATTTGTGTTCTCCATATACGAGTACACTTGGACTTGCCCACAGATTTGTTTACACAAATTTATGTGTGCCTTCAAAAAATGTTGCGTCGTAACAAAAGCAAATTTTACTTCATTGAAAAGAGGTTCAGCCGCAGAAACTCTGAACTTTAAGCAAACTTTCCATAAAAATTCACGTTGCAAAATGGAAAATCCTGAGAAAATGAGGAAACGCTGTGCCAAGTAGAGTATCAACTGCAATTCACGCATGGAACAAAACCATCTACTTCACTACAATAGTGTAGGCACAGTGCAATCCGCTAAAAACTGAGCTGTTGCCTGGATAACTTTAAGGAGTGCAGTAAAATTACAATACAATGAATGGGTGCAGGATAATTCCTCGCTTTGCACGCCATTTTACTATGACTACATGCTTGTGCGGATATACGAACGTTTCAAATATAGAAGCAAATAGCAATATTCAGAAACCTCGAATATTTCGAAGTTCGAGAATTAAGGAAAATAAGCTGTTTGATGAATCCGCCCACAGACTTAGGTACGCTTTGACACTTCCACGCGATCGCACCGCACCGCTCACAAAGTCAGCAAGCGTTGTTTCCATGGTGCAGCGGCTGTGAAGCTTTTCATCTGATCAGTTTCCACTTCAAAGAGCACCGCCATTTTCTTGTGTTCACGATCTCAGTGCAGGGGTACGCCTCCACCACGCTTCTATGCTACCCAAAGGTGGGCAACCTCGAGATTTCGACCTCACGAGGTCAACCTCACTGAGTGATGTAAGGTCTGAGACAGCTATAAATTTTTTGAGTGAGGTCAGAAAATCAGACCTCAACCTCACGCAGGAGTTTGAGGTCGAGGCTTTCAGCACTTTACCCAGATGAGCGCCCCTTCCAAGGCGCAGTTTAAGCGCCCCGCAGTTGTGCACACTGCCGTGCCGCTTGGTGTTCGGTTGCCCCGCTTGGAAAAACAGATGCTGCAACCCTCTCCTTGCTTTCTGGGAGTGCACCATAATGTATTTTCAGTCGCTACGCACCCTTCTAGTCTTCTTGGAAGGAGTGAGCCCCGCCTCCGTTGTACAGCTGCTGGAGTGTTCGCACCCTCCTCGCGGCGACCCCTGCACCCTTCCCTACTCGAGGTGACTGTGGATGGCCACAAACAGGCGCTGAGTTTACGTAGCTGAGAGCTCAGTGCCACGAGAGCATCACCGCATGCATTCGTACCATCTTGTTGATTTCAAAAGTGTGCCATCAGCATTCTCAGTCGAACCAAGGAACGAGCCCATCAGTCTGTCGCCTGGGGATGGCTTCGCTATTGCAGTAGATTATCTGCCTGGACAAGTCTGGAATACACTGTAAGCCGCTTTTAGCAGGCCAGGAGACGACCTAACGGCTTGCTGCCTTTGAATACCCGCGCCTTGTTCTCTCTAGCCTCCCTTCCGCTTGTAATGGCAGTGACCGGAGAACAGAGCACTGGCGAGGCAGGTCTCCTTGACGAGCTGCTGATGGCTGCAGAGTCGCGGCCGGGCGGTAGTGGTGTGCTTCGAGGGCTCCAGATCCGTGGACCGTGCGGGTAACCCGAGCCGCTCAGACAGCCCTGCTGCACTGTTGATACTTATGACTGAGGCAAGTGCTGTCTCGCTTTTCGAAAAAATGTATTCCGAGCGCTTCTCCCGAGGTTTGCATGCAGTAGAGTGCAAAACCAAAGTCCGAGTTTCATGTCTAGCCCGACAAGAAAACCTTTTCATAAAGACCGCTATTGAGACGAATACCAATCGAAATGAAATTTCCTCTTAAAAACAAAGATTCTGTACACTCCAGTATCAAGCATGGTTCATTATAGCGAAAAAAAATATTAAAAACCACTATTTTTCCCGTCAGCAGCAAAGTGGAAAACCTGCTCATAAAGGTTGGGTGCACCCTGCACCTAAAGCAGCGGTGCATTAGCAATACAAGAGGGCATGCTCTTACCTCCTCAGGCATCCGTCCGGAGTAGCGCAACGTTGGCCTACGCAAGGACCCTTTCCAAAAATCCCGAGTAACTGCGTCCTCCGACTGGTATACAGCGGCATGCCGCATTACATTTCCGATGTGTCTGTGCTGCCTTCGCAGACATCTTTAGATTTTCGCGTAACGGACGACTCGGAACATAGCCTCCTCCAGCAGCACAAAAAACATGACATTTTCATTATGGTCACGTGACTATATGCCATGCGAGTGAGGCAGGAGAAATTGCGGCATCAGATGCAACACGTCCAAAAAATCTCCACAACTTTTATATTCAAAATCAGCAGCATGCAAAAGATCGTATGGTAAGGGCTTGAGGCTATGACGCTTAGTGAACTTTGGCTTGTTGCTGTTTGAACAACGCCTAATGCAAGTTTGAAAGCATTTATTTTTTGTTTCATGATTATCTTCGTCGATTAAACCACTTGCAGACGAAACAGAATCCCGAGATTTGCGATGTTTTAGAATGTGTGGCTCGCATGCAGAGGCTGCCAAAAGACTGACGTAACCGAATGTTCGGAGCACGTTCAAGAAATGCCAATTTGCAAGGGGTTTGAAAAAAATTGCATCAGAAACAAAACTTCGGCTCTCCAACTACAAGCTAGACGTGCATCGTGCCTGTAAGCAACGCGGAAGGCGCTGAAGTCGAGTAGCGATGTCATTAGTGGGCAACATGGCAGGTAATGAGTGCAGTTCCGCGTCTTCGAGTCTCCGCAGTGCACTAAAAAGTGGCCCCTCGCAGCACAAAAAAACAAACATCAAAAACAAAACTGGTTCTTAGGCAACAAGCTATATCCACAGCGTGGTCATAAGCGATGCGGAAGGTTCCAAAATCTGAGCACGAAATGATCGTTAGCAGGCTAATGATACTCAATCTTAGGCAACAAGCTATATCCACAGCGTGGTCATAAGCAATGCGGAAGGTTCCAAAATCTGAGCACGAAATGATCGTTAGCAGGCTAATGATACTCAATGGGAGCGGTAAGGAAAGAGTCAATGGGTTGAAGCCTATATATGAAAAATTGGTCATTCTCTATTTAAGAGATGCTACTCGAAAAATTTTTTTTTTTAATAATTGACCCAGAACAACGAAACTGTGTGTTTATGCTATTTTTCCTGCTCTCTTCAGAAAAATAATTAGTCTTTTTGTAGCATGCATACTTTTTGCGCACATTCTTTTGAATAGAAATTTCTCACTGTGAACGAAGAGCAATACACACATACTGCAGCTTGCTAACTGTAGAATGCAGATAACTAACCAAAATTTGTTCATGAAATTTTGAAGTATGAAAAAAAATATGATCATTTGTGCCGCTATTTTCCTCGGGCTCATTACTGTTGTATCAAATCTTTGTAATGTAAACTTGCATCAAAGATATTAAAATTCTGAATAGATACCTGCAAGCTACACATTCTAAAGAGTATACGTGCCAAGTTTCATTGCAATATGAAAAGTGGAAGTACAAAAAACCCTGTGCGCAAACCTGAAAATTTGCTTATAATTGCAAAAGGAGAAAAATTCATTTAAAAGTTTGAAAACTCTGTATTCAACCACAAGATGCTGAAACTGCATGAAATTTGGCAGGGAGAGGCAGGGCCTATACAGCAGTCATATCCCATTACTAGAACTCCCCAGCACCATAGGTCACTCCCTCATGGGCCTTGCGAGTAGTCCTCAACCCGAGCCTTCTTCGCCATGCTGCGGCGATGAGCTCGTGCTGCAGCAGTCTGCCGTTCAAACATCTTTTGGATGCGCACCTTGTCTTTACACTCACTGAGCACCAGGAGTTCCTTAGGTGGAACAACTCCAAGCTCTTCCAATACTTGTTCGAAGCTTGTGTGTCCCCTATTGAACCACAAGACCGCAAGGGCTGTGGCTGTCTCGACAGCAGTCCGAGATGCAAACCTCGTCTCCGGGCACAGCAACCAAATTTTGCTGTTCAGACTGCTGCATTTGGAGTTTTCCTTCGAGTGCAACGAGCCAGCAGCTTGTCCTCTGTAGGCTGCTTGTATATAGGGAACAGCGCCTTCCCTTAAGCTTTCGTCAAGAGGGGTGTGTGGGCAGGTGGAAGCTGTCCAAGAGCTTCCGCTCGCTTGTGTTTGCACCCTGATGATGTGCCCTCCTGACAGAACTTGTGGCTACCAGCCCCAGCACTACAGCAAGAATGCAAATACGAAGCCCAAATACTGCAGTACATTGCACGAAGATCACCCCTGTTGTGAGTTATTGCTATCTGATAGTAGGTCTGCTGCTTTTGCATTGTCGGGTCCTTTAGCTTTTCTCCGTGTACAAGTGGAGTCCTCAGTTGTCGAAGGGTTGTTCCTAGGCGCTTCGCAACGTGATTTGTGCAGTCCTCTTTCTCTATGGTTGTAGCACCATACACTTGAGCCTCGAAGGCAGCTGTATATGCCTTACTACCTCCATCACTCAAAAACTTTGTGAAACGCAGTGGCGTCTCACATGACAGCGTTCACTGCCAAATACGATGTGCTGCCTCCTCCTCCATTCCATGAGATGAGCATTCCACATTTTTTCTGCACACGGGGCGATGGAACGCTTGCCAAATCTCTTCTTCACTGCTCAGTACCTTGTGCCGACTGCATGCAAGGCAAAAATTAGTACTTCAAAATCGAGGCACAGGCCACTGTCAAGGGCCACAACAGTGCCCACACCATTGCGAGTTTTATGGTCCCTTTTCTGCCAAGTGCAGTCGTACATAACAGCGGCGTCTGCACCGCCAATTTGAGCCTCGATTTCTCGGGCCTTGTCAAGATTTTTTGCGGCAGCGTTCACGGCGCCGAAATGCACCTTCTTTGCTATTGCATGGAAGGACTTCTGGTGCATCGGTTTTGGAAGGCCGATGATCGTGCACAACCGCTCGAGTTGATCGTAGCCAGCACCAATTGCGCAAGCGGCTACGACAGCCTTCACATTTACAGCAAAGCTGTCGTGCGAGCTCCCGCTCACATAACTTCACCGCGCGCTTGTGTCTCCACTTGCCGCCACATCCGCGCTGATGTTTCCGCTTGCCGCTGCATGCCTCGAGGTGTATGACGACGATAGAACTGATTCAGGGCACTGACTGTTTCCGCAGCAGAGTTCTAGGTACGACGAAACTCCCTTGCGCTTTCGGGGCAACTCCCAGACGCACAGTTGGCACTCTCAACAAACGGGGCACTCCGTGCCTTTCATGAGCACCTTTAGCGCATCAATGTCACAAATGACAGGGCTGGCCGAGCTGTCACATATTCTTTCTTCATTTTTGAAAAGACCAATCTTCTTCTCAGATGCACTAACAAAGTGCACGGCGGAGTCGATCTCGTCGGAGCGGTTGCCGTCGTTAGGCCTAGGAGGTTTCGGGACGCTCTTCTCGCAAATCATTTTCGGCGTCGACTTGCGCCTCCTCCCTTTGAATTTATATTTGGTAGCACGCGAACATTGTCCTTTTTCGGACTGACCACGATTACACCGAAAAAAACGCAGAAATGATCGTGGCAGTCTCGCGAAGCTCGCAACAGGGAAAGAAACAGCAGAACCTGTACATAGGCTTCGCTGCACAAACCGGCCGCCCTGAGCCAATGGCGGCATCGGAATCGCACCACGTGATCAAAGAGAGGCTTGAAAGCAAGGGCAAAATGAGCTTTTATTATTATTTTTTACCGAAAATACGAAACTGGCAGCCGTTTCATCGGCGAGAATAAGGCTCGGCCTATCTCTATCTCCGCCAAGCGATCGCCATGGTGTGCGGCGAAGGTGCTTTGCATGGCAGGCGCGCAAATATGGGCAACTTTCGGGGATATTTTCAGTTTCTCCGCAGACCATCACTCATTCAGACACATTTACGAATTTCTGGTGCGAATATCGCTTCCGTTTTTCGAGACAAGGTAGCTGAATGCCTAAAAATTATAAAATAAAAAACAGAAAAATGAAAATAAAAAAATCGCATTTTTTCATCCGCACCTCCCCTTAAGCGTGTGCTGTGGTGTAAGGGGAGTTAGGCATTTTCAATCCAGATCTCGATCTCGAGCCACAAGGAAAGAATTTTCCCGGAGGAAGGAAATAGGAGCGGACAACACCTCACCTTTGCCATTGGCATAGCCACCGTGTCTGGGCCCTCTTGGAGGGCCACCAGGACCACCTCCCCTTCGGGGCCTTCGGTCTCCATCGTGGTTACCACTGCGCAGACTCTGGTTGGTGAACGTCACTGTGGGGATGGGCATGTGTTCCGCATAGTCCATGGTCATAGGAGGCAGCTGCTGCTGAGGTTGGTGTGGAGGCTGGTGAGTCTGCACCATTTGCTGGGGAGGGACGGCGTGGTGGGTGGTGACCGGTGGCTGGTGGGGTTGGGGAGCACTGTGGTGAGGGGGCACCGGTGCCACTGCCGGAAGGTGGTGTGGTGCAGCAGCGGCCAACACAAAGCCCGTGGTAGCCTGCTGTGCCACCACCATAGGTGGCGGAGGGGGTACTCCTGCAGTGGGCACAGACGGAAGCGCTGCAACCACCACCGCGGGGTCCATGTGTGGCGACTCGAGGTCAATCTGGGACTCCTGGAAGAAGTCCAGTCGACCAGCAACTGCTGCAGACTCCGCGATGACATCACCAGGCAGTAGGGGAGGAGGCACCGTCGCCGCAACAACCGCTGCCACGGGGATGGGTGTTGGCTCAGCATCTCTGAGAGGGCTGGGCAAGGTGGCTGGTGGTGGGGGGAGCTGTGACTGCTGCTGATGAAGGGGCTCTGCTATGGGCTCGGGTACCTGGTCACACAATGCATGGCCTGGGGTTTTACTTCCCAGCACATGACAAATCTTGGTGCAACTTGACCTGCCTACCACACAGTGCAATTGGGCCACCTACTGCCAGTGTTTCAGAAAGCAGTTTCACCAAAAATGCCATGGACACACAGCTAAATTTAAGGAATTCAGTAACAGCACAGTATTTAGGCATTACAATTTGCAGACAAAAACAAACGTATCAGGATTGCTAAAAACGCATACATTAAACGTAAATTAGGTACAGTTGCAGACAGATTTCTCTGACTCTTTGGGACCCAGAATATTGTACGAATCGTCAAACAGGCCAAAAAATCCGTGAACTTCAGAAAAGTAATCTCTGTGGAAAACAGGCTTTAAAAATCACGAGCTTCGCCACTCCCCCGTTCCGCTTGCAAGATAGATAATAGACTGTCTTGGCCAGTCATGCTATCGTCATGTCCACACCACCTCATGTAGCGATACTTGACAGTGCAACACAGCTGCATGTCATGTTGCGAACTAATGCACATGCTGCGCAAAGCAAGAAGTCTGTTTCCATGGGCAATGATGCTCTCAAAGACAGAGGTAACTCACAGGTCATTTACGAGATGATGCGAGCACCTCAATATCAATATTCAGAAATATAACATTTATTTAATATTTCGAGAGATCAGGTTAAGGGGGAATTCTGAAACCAACTTTTTTGCTTTCTTACCTATTTTTACGAATCAAATACACTTGTACAGCTTTTTATCGCTGATTTCTAATATGCATCCAGTTTTTGCATAGACCAATTAGTTTTTGAGAGAGTCAGAAATTAATTACCATTGTATTCAGCCTTAATTGTGAGAAATTGGATGAATAAAAATTTCATTTTAACACATGGTTAGATAGCCCAAAAGCTGAAGAATGCAATGTTGGAAGTGGATTTTTAATTTGACTAGAATTACTTAATTTATGCTGCATCAAATTTTAGTTCTGAAATGTGGAAATCAAGTGTCAAAAACAGTTAAACATAATTGAATTTCAGGGAGAAAATTTAAAAACCTGCTTCCAGCATTTCATGCAACACACATGCAGCTTCCTATTGCAAAAAAAAATTTTGATGTATCTGCTCTGGATGCTGAGATATTGCAATTGCAAGGTCAGCGCACACAAGAAAATTGCAAAAATCGCGTCACATAATTTATTATATTAAGACATGATTAAAAAGCACCAGGAATGTAATCATGTTGTTGATCACCGTAGTGGTGCTTCAGTGCTTTCTGCACATTTTCGGCTGCTGAGTGCTTGCAAGGAGACTGAGTCTGCCGCAGCTTGTCCTTTTCCTCTAGTCGTCTGGCCCTTTTTGAGCCAGGATTCATGGAGAGTTGCTTCAAAATATTTCCACATGTCCTCAAATTGCCTGCATTAGAACGCATCACTGCCTCAGCCACAGCAGCCTGAACACTGAAAAGTGAAGCATGACGATGTTTTAGAGCCAGGGACCATATATGAGAGCATGCAAACTCTCATTACTGTTCTGTGTTTTGCCCCTTTGGCAACACTCGATAAGCTTCTTGACTGAGAGCCGTTCATACACAGAAAGCAGAGCTTTGCACACATGAGGCGGAAGGTTATAGCGATGCTGCAACACGGGGTCTCCTCTTGCTGTGGCGGCATTCTGGCGGCACCACGAGTTTGCCCCTGTTGGACAGAAACTATGATTCAAGGCTGTGTCATTAGACGTGATATGGTGGTAGGTGGCCATTACTGCCTTACGAGTTGCCTCCACATTACCTATATGGGATTTTAGCGCCCAGCCATAGTACGATGTCGGTTTGGAGACGAGGTCCGCAGTCAACTTCTTGTTACAAAGGCTTTCTTCACTTCCTCTGTGCTTGGAAAACAAGGTGCGCAAAGCTGATCCCATTCGCTTTTGTATGCGACTGACACAGTCCTCCTCCTCAATTTTTACATAGCCGTACACATCTGCCTCTTGCAGTGCAAGAAAGGTATGGCTACCGCCGTCACGGAGAACTGTGGTGTAGTGCAAGCCATATTTCCTCAGTGACCTTTCAAACAGCATGATCCCTGCCTGCACTTCCATCTCTCCTGCTTTTTTGTCAGTATTTTTCTGACATAAATGGCTGGTCCTCCTAGCTTGGTAGGACGGGTCACCTTCCTTCAGCCGAAAAGTTCGATCACCGTGCCTACGCCGATACGAGATTTATGACCGCGCGTCATCCACGACCCGTCAAAGGGCACTGCTATGTTTCCAAAGTTTCCGAGGTGCAGTTCATCGTACAGATTCTTGACAGACTGTGTGCTTTCCGCTGTTAGTTCCTCAACAGCACGGGTTGCCGCAGGCATCAGCTTTTCTTTGACGTAGCCCTGCCACGTACTCTTGTGCAGCCCGCGATGCGAAATGTTCATCGCTGCAAAAATGCAATTGAGTGCAGTCTGCCGGTTACCTGTACACAACATAGCATGCGCAGCCAGAACATTTACGATAAAGGGTTTTTTTTTTTTTTCCACCGCCGTTGACGCGCGGTGAGCTCCACCCTGCCGATTTCTCACCGCAAACAAGCTTCAGGGCGAGGCCAAATTCTCGCTCACCCTTGGTTAAACTAATGTCGCCGCCGCAGGTTTTGCATTTTGCAGCAAGCTTCAGTAGTTCATTTACAGAATCCAAGGTGACGACAGAGAAGCACGTCTCGTCAAAGGCGCAGTCCATCGCGTCGTTGCCACCACTGAAGAAGTCAGATTTTCGCTTCGTCGACGAAGTTGTCGCGAGCTCCTGCAGCCTCTTTTCGGCTTTGGCCTTGTTTCGCTGAATATCTGATGGCTGCAGCATCACAGTGTCCCGCTGAACGCGGCCGCTGTCGGTGCGATCCTCGGAAGCTGGTGGAACCGCTGGGCCTTTGTTCTTCACGGCGTCGCTGGCTTGGTAGTTCGAAGTGGTATTTCCGTTGTCATCGGTGCATTCCAACACAGATGCCCTCTTGAAGCTACCCACTAGTGACTTCTTACTCTTTTTTGCGTACTTGTGCCGCATATGAAACTTTCCGACAGATCCGGACATCGCCACGTACTTCTCCGTTGGCGATGACAAAGCAAAATGCGCGTCGCCAACGTGGTGGCTGCGGCCTTGCAGATGACTCCGTCCAGTTGCGTCAATCAGCTGGCTTCCTGAGGTCACATGCACGCGACAACCAATAGAATTGCGACGAATCGCCAGACAGGGTTGGTTGCGGCGGGAAATTCAAGACCAAGGATCGCTGTTTCAAACGAGACCGCGATGGCTCCGATCGGAGCCGCGAAACGACCGCTGCGCATCGCTGAAAAATACTGTTTTGGCGTCTGATTCTGCATGAATCCGATTCGTGCAGGCGTTTAAATTAAATATCGGCTTCTAGTGGAAGAAAACTGGTGAAATGATAGAAAAATAGGTGTGGATTTCAATTATCACTTTTTCAAAAAGTCTTTTTCAGCAATCAGAACCTGGCTTCCCCCTTAATGAGGGTTTCCCGTATAATTCGATATTCAGTCTTGCATTCTGTCCCAAAAGTGGCTGCCATGGTGGCTGCCAGTAACCACAAATTCAACTTCAGCAGCTGCTCTCGAACACTCTGCAAACTGTAGAAGACAAGGCGCAGAGTGGCGCCACCCTAGGAAAGGGTCGGCAAGGCTTGCTGCAAACACGACCTTGAAACGCCAACCAACCAACTCACCTCGTTAATGGGAGGCTCGTCCTCCACAGTTGTCAGGGGCCCCTCCTGCTGCGGCTGCTGTTCCTCGTCCTCGGTGCCTGCCGCCTCCTCTTCCGAACCGGGCGCAGCAACTGCGGCAGGAGAAGCAGCAGCAGCAGCAGCGTCTTCGGCAGCAAGTGCCGCCGCATCCCCTTCTCCCGATTTCCCCGAGAAGTAGGCACAGTGCTGCACCTCCAGCAGCACCTCCCGCAATGCCTTGTCTGGGGGCCACAGTCAAGGAGTCCAACTACGGTGGCGCAAGGTTCACACCACCACAAATGCACCCACACCCAAACAGACACATGCCGTTGCCTCTGTGCTTACGACAGTCACGTCACGGCACATCATGTAAAAGACTACAAGACGCCAGCAGCTGCTATTGAACGGAAATGCACCAAGTAATTCTGTAACTGGCCCCGTTTAACATGAGCTATACTGCAAGAACACACAGGACAATGAGACATCACTGGCAGCAACTTCCAAACAATTCACCGTAACGACCTGGGGGTAGATTAACCCTTACGCTGCCGGGTTTTTTTCTCACCACTGCATACTCCCTGCCGGGTTTTTTTTTTTGCATACTACTTTCGTGGAAATTTTATGCTAGCAAGGCATTAAGATGCTCTGAAGGTCATGGAAACATCTTATTCATGATTAACATATAAATATTAGTTGTACTGAATACAAAAAATTGGCACTTAACTAATTAGCAAAATGAGCATCTGCTAATTAGGATGTCCATGTGTTTAGAGAACTTTTTTGGTGTGGTATTCTTCAAAACAAGGTACCACACGAAGTGGCACCTCGCAGCTGGAACACAGTTAGCGAGACTCTCTCGCTGCTTTGCTCGATGCTGCGCGTTAGCACAGACGCGGCAGGCTCGTGTTGGGTTCTGCTTCGCGATAGTCGGGGGTATTAGAGATAGGAAGTGGCGCGCTGTCAACCGTGTTGGATCTTCACCCTTCGAAGGGCGTCCTCCCTTTGGCTTCGACTGTCCCTCATGGCACTTCTCGATTAGCTGGCGGACAAGTTCAAGTCGAAAGTCTGCCATGCTTCTTTTTTTACCAGATGCTGTGATTTGCAGTAAATGGCTGTTTAGAATGGTAATGTCCAAGAGGTGAAAGAAGTACTTCTTGTACCACTTCATGGACTTCCTTGTGACAGTACCGGTCACGGTCAACCATATCGACCTTGTCCACAGCACCCATGCATAAGTTGTACTTGGACACGCACAGGGGAATCTTTCTGCTCTCGCCCGTTTTCTTGTCCACTTTCCCGGACTCTACCATGCCACCCTTATGCTTCGTTGTCAGCATGAGCACCTCACGTTTGTCTTTCCAGCGGACTAAGAGAAGCTGATGGTTGCACAGCTCGCTGGCTTCCCCTTCTTTCAGTCTTTTCTCCTCACGTGGGATACCCTTCCTGTTCCTCCGGACTGTACTGCAAGCATTAGTCTTTTTTTCAAGAAGGTAGGTGAAGAGGGCGGGACTGGTGTACCAGTTGCCCACCCAGAGAACGTGACCCTTGCCCAGGTACTTGTCCAGTAACGTGAGGACAACTGATGCTCCATATCCCATCTCAGAGTCGTGGATCTCAGTAGAGGATCCGGTGTACAACACGATGTCTAGCGCTAAGCCTGTTTTCACATCACAGAGCACGAATGATTTCAGGCCGAACCTGCTTCGTTTGGATGGGATATATTGTTTGAACGCCAATCGGCCTTTGAAAAGGAGCAGGCTTTCGTCAATACAAAGATCTTGATATGGTGATAGCACCCCTTGAAAGTTCTTCCGAAGCGTCAGGAAAACAGAGCGCACTTTGTGCAGCCTGTCACCACGGATCTGATCTTCATTATTGGAAAAATGAAGAAACCTCAAAATAAGCAGGAAGCGGTTGCGACTCATCCACTTCGAGAATGCAGGTGTGCTCAAGAGGGGATCTGTGGTCCAATACTGGGCAATACCACCTTTTCTTGAATGAGCCATGAGCATTACGACAGCAATACACAAAACTCACGCGAAGTCATATCTTTCCACTGGTGTATGCGGGATCCGGCCGTCGGTGTGAGTGCGGCATGTACTTGGTGTTGGAAAATGTTAGTTTGATCTGCAATTCCTTCCACAATGTCCGGCGTAAACAAACTTTCAAAAACCTCGAGCTCACTGGATGCTGCTGTGATGTCATTGCAGATTCCTGAAGAAGATCGAACACATAGTCCTGAGGCTTGAACTCCTTCCAGGAGAAATCCCGCTCGTCGCATTGCCTCTTGTTACGCGGATTTCTTTGTGGAAGGGGCTCTTCATCGCTGTTATCACTCGACAAGGCACTTAGACGGGCTGCTTCCTCACTGTCATCGGAGTCCGAATTCATGAGCAATTCTTGAATTTCTTCGTCGGTCAAACCGCGGACGCACGACACACGCTGCCTTGCCATGGCTGTTCTGCCGAGGCGATTACAAAGCGATGCGGGTGAAGGAACATGCGCTCCACCTATTGGAAAGTCATCCTACAAGTTCTGTGTTATTTATGAGGCCTCTCCATAGATGGCGCTACATGCTTGCATTATTTTGCACGAGTATTATCGGGAGCAGCAGGGAGAGAGTTAAAAAACCAAAACGAGTATACTCGTGAGAAGCAGGGAGTGCATATGTGTGGTCGCCCGAGTGTCTCGGGAGAGGCAGTAAAAGGGTTAATTAACATCAGTGTTGTGTGCATGTGCTCCGTTTGTCTGTTTCTGTACGACGTACAGCCGATCCCAAACATAGTGAAGGGGATCACAATAACTAGATATAAAAACATGGCAATAGGCAAGATTATGCACTACCTAAACATGAGAATACAGGAACCTAGACTAGGGGAGCAATTTTTGGAACGTGCTGCCCGCAGACGCACATAGCGTACTGCTCACTGGGTGTCACTAAGCCTAGCCTGCTTCATGCTCAATTAAGGGGAGAGGCTCCTCGAAACAACTTTTTTTTTATTATTTGTACCAGAGACTTCAAAATTCAGCCAACTAGACAGTTTTTTATGCAGATTTCAAATATGCAATTAGTTTTTATGTAGCTGCTACAGTTCTAAAGTTATATTATACTTAATGACAAATTATAACGATTTTATGGGCACTTTTTTATGCACTAAACTTTCACAAAAGGTATTGTGCTATAGCTTATTTAGCTCTTTGTAGATCACAGAGTGCCAATATCTAGTCAAAAAACGTGTTCAGTTATTGGAAGTTAGACAAAAAAATTGACACTTCAACCATTGCTTTCTTCAGTTCCCTGAAACATAGCTTCGTTATATTGTAATTACTGACGACCGATAATGAAATTTCAAGTAGATATCGGCATTCTACATACCTTCAAGAATATGTATGCCAAATTTCGTTAGTATACACCAATTCTAAGAGTACAAAAGGCTTCCCGGAAGACACGAAAATATAAAAAAATTTCAAAATGAGAAAAACAGGTTTGAAAGTTTCAAAACATTCTATTCTTCAAAATGCGATTGTTTTCCGATGAATCTTGGTCACACCCAAGAGCAGCTTTACAGAAAGCACACACAGTTTCTAGAAGGCTCCTGCGCTGTAGCTTGGCCCTTCCCGGCTCCTACGGTTGGTCTCCTCGGTGCGAGCCCTTTTCACTGCGCTCCGACGGTGCGCCCTTGCTTCTGCGGTTCGCTTCAAGTTCATCTTCTTTATCCGCATGCAATCAGAATGGTCGCTGCGTGCAACCAACTCTTCTGGGGGAAGTACCCCAATCTCTTGAAGGACTTCTTCAAAGCCGGCATGGCCTTTGTTGTACCACAGCACGGCAATAGCCGTGGCTGTCTCCACAGATGTCCGAGAAGCAAATTTTGTTTTTGGACACAGCAGCCATATTTTACTATTGAGCGACTCCGCTGCGTTTTGCGTCTTGCCATGAAGGCACCGAGCCAGGAGCTTCTCATCAGTAAGGCGCTTATATATAGGCATAATTGCCAAGCCCTGAGCTTTTGTCAACAAAGGGGTATGGCGTGGTGTAGGCTCCCCCAGTGCTTCAGCACGCCTATGTTTGCACCAGGAATCTGGTTCAGCAGGGCAAAATTTGTGGCTGCTGGCCCCATCACTGGAGCAACAATGAAAATAGGAGGCCCATATAGCAGTGTACATGCTGCGCACGCTGCCTTTGTTATTTGTTATGGCTATTTGATAATATGTCTGCAGTTTCTGGATGGCTGTGACAGATAGCTTTTGACCTCGTGGCAGTGGTGTTGTCATTTTTCGCAGAGCAGTGCCTAGGCGTTTTGCAACGTGGTTAGTGCACTCTTCTTTTTCGATGACAGTGTCACCGTACACCTCAGCCCCACAGACGGCAGTATAGGCTTTGCTGTCACCGTCGCTCAAGAAAGTTGTGAACCGCAGTGGGGTCTCATATGACAAAGTCCTCTGCCATATGCGCACTGCTGCCTCAGGTTCCATTGCATGAGATGAACATTCAGTGTTCTTTTCGCATACAGGGCGATGAAAGGCTTGCCATACCTCATCATCATCACCCATGGGCTTGTGGATACTGCAAGCAAGACAGTAATTTGAAAGCACTTCAAAGTCCAAGCAAAGGCCTGTGTCCAGGGACACAGCTGTGCCCACTCCGTTGTGGCTTTTATGGCCCCTTTTTTGCCACGTGCCGTCAAACATGACCGGCACATCGCCGCCGCCAACGGCGTCCTTTGCCACCTTTCGTGCCTGTTCCAAGTTTTGGCGAACAGCTTCCATTGCAGCACCATGGAGCTTCTTGGAAATAGCATGGAATGTCTTGTGATGCAGTGGTTTTCGAAGGCCGATGATTGCGCAAAATCGCGAAAGCTGGTCATATCCAGCACCTATAGCACGCGCTGCCAAAACAGCCTTCACGTTTACGGCGAAGCCGTCGCGCGAGCTCCCGCTGTCGTAGCGAGTGTTCGCCCCGGGGTCACCGCACTCACCGGCCGAAATGATCCGCTTCGACGTGTGCGTGAATGAAAGCACAGACTCTGGGCAGTCGGGATTTTCGCAGCGTAGCTCTAAGTACGACGAAAGCCCTTTGCGCTTCTCAGCTGCTTCTCGGACGGCGAGTTTCCGTTCGCGGCAAGTAGGGCATGCCGATCCTGCCACCAGTGCCGTCAATGCGCCGATCTCGCACAACACCGTGCTAGCAGCAGGGGCACCGACCGACCTTGAGTCACTTTTGAAGAATCCCATCTTTTTCTGCGATGCACTGACGAAATCCATAGCAGCGTCGATTTCACAACTGTCGCGGTGACCGGTGTCGGCGGTAGGCCTAACCGACGCCGGAGCGTCGCGGGCGTCATTCCCGGCTGTCGTTTTTTTAACAGTCTTACGCCGTTTCCCTCGGTACTTGTGCCGAGTTCGATACTTCCGGGCGTCGGAACTGCACTTTTTCGGGCTAGTCATCACGAAAACGCGGAAAGAACACGGGAAACTGTGCGGCTTTCGAGAACACGCAGCAGCGTTGGTTCGGCTTTACTGCACAAAAGGAGCACCGCCGTCCAATGGCGGCACCGCGCTGCATGGCGCGCAATTCAAAACACGCGACAGTCTCGTCTTCTTTCTCGTTTTTCTTTTATTCTCCGTGAACATACGAGACTGACAGCCATTGAACCTTGGAGGAAAGGGCTGACGCTGCACGCCCCGATGATTGCAAATGGCGGGCGGTGAGGCTGGATTGCGTGAGAACGATGCAAACGGCGCGGACTTTCTAAACTTTCGGTGGATTATAGAGTTACCGCCGCTCACTTAGGCGCATTTTTTGGTAACTTCTCGTGCGAATTTCGGCTTGATATTTACAGAAATAAAAGCTTATACACCAAAGATGACAATGCAGCTTAAAACGAAAAAGTGATTTTTTTTTAGAAAACCGCGACTTTTCGACCCGCGTCTCCCCTTAAGGGGGAAGAGGGTCTTAGAGAAAAAATTTTTAATATTGGACTAAGCAAAGTGAAAACTTCAGCTATTATGTATTTTAGTGTGCTAATTTCAAATATGGTGTCCATTTTTGTGTATATTATGTTGTTTCTTATTAATTCAGGAATTTCTGTAAAATTATTCTGACAAATTTTTGAAAAAATTGGCTACTTTTTATCCCAGTGGATTCTACTATTAACAACACTTGCAATAAGGGTACTTTTGGTGTTCTAGTCCTTCTGTAACCAAAGTTACAATGTATTGAAGTTCACATAAAAGTGGCGAGGAAAAAGGTGATTTTTATTTATGCTGTTTAATATTTTCACATTTTATTAAGAGTGCTGTTAATAGTTTTATTGCAAGGTCCAATCATTCAGCTTTCAAATAAAACAAGAATGGTGAAAATCGAGTGAACCAAAGCCGGGAAAAGCTTGTCAGCAGTATGTAGGGTGGTGCAGAAAATGAAACTGAGAAAAACGCAAAAAACGAAATGAAACATTTTGAAGCGGTTAAAGCACATTACAGTGCTTCATTTTCCAAAACAAACAGCCTAGAAGGCCCCTAGTGAATAGTCTGAATCACATTTTTGCCGTTGCCGCCGCTTAGCAAGCTGCAGAAATGAGGTCGAGGGTGCACACTGTATTGTGAAGCAGTCTGACGATCTTTGCCAAATCTATGACCACGTCGGTGGCTCCGCAGACAATGGCGGGTTGGCGTCTACATGCACGTTCGCTAGCGTCCACATCTTGCGCTAGATTGCAGAAATTGCTGCCAAACTAGCGATTTTATCTTCGGCGTGCTTCACAACTCCTCGTGATCAGCACTAGGCAGAAACGTGTCTACTCTGACCCGCTGCTGCCAATCTCGCCCGCGATTTGCTCTGCGTCGAAGCACTGAAGCTAGTAAAGAAGCGCTTATCACGACAGCCGAATTGCACTCCTGTGCCACGTTGTTCGCTCTTCCGGTCACTGATTGTGAAGTAAAACCATCCTCTGGCTCTTGTCATCCCGTGCTGCCGCAATGTGCACCGCGCTCAGAATAACGCCGGAGCGGCTGCCAAGGTCGCGTCATCCGCCAGTCTATGCTCACGCACTCCGCTGCTACCAGCTGACAACACTAACGACAAACTTGAGTCTTCCGCTTGCTTTCTGCGGCCTTTTTTACGTTTTTTCCAAACTTATGCACGCTGCGAACTTCCGATACGTTTCTGCCGGCCAATGAGGCGTTTGAATTTTGCCACGTGACGTCCAACAGCCAATAGCATTGCCGCATTTTATATTTTGTTTTGTCTTTTTTTCAGCTACCAATCGCAGGAGACCTTTCGTACTGGCGGGAAAGAGAACTGAGGTGTCACTCTTTCAAACGAGACCAAAGTCTCCACGCTGCGCCGGCTACTTTTGACGCGACATGCAACGCAACACGGGCATTTCCTAACCAATTTTTGCGAGCTCCCTTGTCAAAATTGCATCTTTGCGTGTCGATTTCTCGTAAACTCTGTGGTATTCAGCCATGAAATTTGAAAATAACATGGAAAATGATGAGACATATCCAACTATGACAAAGTTGAAAAGTCGATTTTTTTTCGATATTTTTTGGTCCCAAAGACCCGTCCCCCCTTAACTACAGCATGGCATGACACTCCCCACAGCAACACAGTGATGCCAATCTGGAGACCATCCAAGAGGACCCCTGCTCCAATTCAAACACATCACTCCGCCACCACTAGCGACATCAGCAAAACTTCTGAAGTGAATACTAGACAACACTGCCACCCGCTTGTCCATACTCAGAAGCCAGCCTTGAGAAAGTAAGTGACCTTGCAGCCAGTAACCTCATCACAGCTGGCAAGGCACTGCCGATCACAAAAAGAATTGCCATGAACCTCAAATCACACAGGAGGCACCAGCTGGTGTGGGGCTAAGAGAAAATAAACATGCAGCTTCCCACGCTATGCTAGCCATAAACAGACTATCACCTGTGAACTTCCAAGAAGCACTGCTCCAGCTGCTGAGGTGGCAATGACAGCCTATCAGATGGCCCCTGTGCTTGGGCTTCCCCACAAGAACAGTCGGGGGGGAGGGCACAAGCAGGGCGCCCACACGGTGGGCCCCCACACCCTCAAAGCACGTCCTCATCACGCAGGTGTGCCTTGCCACCCATGCCCCTACATGTGCCAAATGAATGGACCCTACCTATGTGCTCATCACGCTTCTCAAACTCCCTTTATCCATTCATTTCACCAGCAAGTCACTCCTACTTTCACAGAGACCCTAAAAGACACTAACTCTACTCACACCTTACAGTGCTAACGTGGTGAAATGCAACAAAGATGCGTAAGACCTCTAAGAGGATGTCTTTCCCTGTTCAATACAAAACAAGGATACAGGTTGTGCCCAGCAGGGGCCGAGGCCGCGCATCAAGCAGGGCCACCAGGTGGTCGGCAGCTTGAGCCACTATGCCGGGGAAGGCAGCTTCCCCACACTCCTCCCGGTCGGGGCTCACCAGCCGGTACAGCTGGTCCAATTGGTCGAGGGTCTCGGCAGAGAGGCGTGGTGCCCCGGCCTCCCCGTCCAAGAAGCACTGGCGCACCGCAGGCGAGCCCAGGGCCACCAGCACTTCTTGCACCTCTAGCAACTCCCGCACACGCTGGGCATCCCGTGCCTGCCGCTCCAGTTGCTCCCGCCGGGCCTGGCGCTTGCTCTGCCGGAGGTGCTGCACATGCACACACACAGTCAGATCCCAGTGCAACGAAATTGCAGTGCCTTCACCTTTTCTACACAGCAACACTGACGTGAACGCTGCACTTCACAAGTTCCCTGACACGCCACTAAACCAGCACTCCTTTCACACAAAAAAAGCGCCTTCACCAGATTACCTTGTGTGTACAGTGCTACACTGGCAAGTCACCACACAGCAACGACAGAAAATAACGGGTCTGTTTGAACTGTGAGACTCTGCACCAGCTCCATAAAGGCTGTGCAGCGCCAGTACAGTCAATTCAAGTGCCCCTTGGAACTGGCTCCTTCCAAAATGAATGGTACAGTGCAGCCCTGGTTGTCGGCTTGCCTTGGCATCACCACCAAATTGCAGCCAAGCTGTGTGCCACCCGCATCAATGTTGCCACCACCCTATGTCTCGTTCAGAGTTTTCTAACACTGAATCGCAATTGCCATAAAAGAGCCGCACGAAATAGTATTTTCCTGAAAAATGTCGTATTACACACACAATTTACCGATATGTGCTGAAATGCTGCCCAGAGGGCTCTACATGACCACTTGTTTATAATCCCGATGCCACAAACAGCTATTCAGGAAAGAAGTGGCCCCATTTCATTAGGACTGTGGTTACATCTACAACCCACACATGGGTCCCACCAAATGTAAGTCAGCCAAGAACACGTGCTACATTAGGCAGATACTTTTGCAAAACAAATACAGAAGTGCATCAGGCAAGAGCTGCGCAGGCAAAACAAATGCAAAAGTGATGCAGCACTCCTTAAACTGGTGCAGTGAGTGCAGTGAAACGGCACCATATTGTTGACACAGTCAATAAAAAGCTCAGGGGCCAGGTGCTGAATCAGTGTTCCACTTCACCAGGCCATGCTGCAAGCAACTACCCAGCGTACATGCCACTGCCCAATATTTTATCATTCCAAAAGATCAGATTATCCCGCCTCCGACACAGCAATGCAATACAGTAAAAGCTCGTTAATTCAAACTGATGCCCGATTCCCGACACAGAGCCCTGTGTATTTCAATGGGGGAAAACTCCCGATAATTCTAACAAGTCTGCATCTGCTACGCTTAATTGGAACTAGGAGCCACTGGCTGACACCGCTCTTCGTAGATTAAAAGTTGACCCAGAGCGAGTAAAGTTATGACTAGGCCCCTGTCACATCTGCACAAACTGCCCAGCAGCTGCCCTGTACACAGTTTTTTTGTGCAGTTCAACAGTCCCGCTAAGTGGCAGGGAAGGTGACAAACCTCTTGAACGACAGCCGTGACACTTTTCTGCAGTTCCCGCGTCAACTCCAGAGTCTCCAGCACCTGGTCATACTTGCCAACCGCTGCCTGCAAATCACAAGCACAGCGACAGGTCAGGACTGGACATCCCCCAACTAGACACCATACCTGACCTCGTAGTCTCCACTTTTGCAGTTAAAAATTGTGGAGATGCAAGCGTGAGAACAAATGCAATGAGTGCGATAGTCTGATACAAGTAAAGAAAAAAGCGGCTTTTCCCCCGTCAAAGGACCCCCTTCCAGAAAAAGGCATCAGCCGATTTCTAATAAACGTGCTAGTGTGACAATGCATGGAGTGGTAGATGAACAGGGATAGTTCCCTCCCTGCACTGTCAGGGACCTGTCCCTGCATAGTCATGCTACCCGCACTAGCACTTTCATGAGCACTGCTGATGCCATTGGCTGGGTGTCCTTTAACAAACCGCTGTTTTCTTGACTTGTATTAGACTATAGCAGCGAGTGCTGCCAGGGTGGGGTAAGAAGGCCCTGTGGAACTCGTTCGGCCAGTCTGTGCTTGTCATGTCGCAATGTTCAAACACAAAATGCGTAGCAGTTGGAGTAGGGTACTAAGTTACTCTTAAACTGGCATGCTGTGCTTGCATAACAGAGCATGCAGAGAAATTTTCTTCACGCAAGCGATACAGAGGTCGAGATAAGTGCACTAAATACGGGCTTTGGATTTACGATGCCTATGCAACAATACTGAAGACAACGGTACAATTTTAAGGTACAACTTTAGCAAGGCAGCTAACTCCAATGAGGGCAATTAAATGGAGTTTCGACAGGCTTTGGTACGGGCGTTGACCCCACATTTGCATTAACCTACTTTTTCTTTTGTAGCGGGCGCTACACTGGGCTACTAGTCGGGCATTTCGCAGTACATGGGAAAGGCCAGTTGTGCACATGCGCAGTTACCATGGCCACCAAAGAGGAGCAAGATGCGGCGTGCGCTTCGCCTTCGCTGCGCCCGCGTGCCCACTCCACCGCCGACGCCGAGCGCGATGTCGCGCGGATGAGCAGTTGTGCGCATGCGCCGATACCATGGTAACCAGACAGACCCCACAGCTGCGCCGAGTTCTTAGTCGCCGCCTTGCCGCACACCGCTCTATCACCCGAACCGCGCATCGCATGTGGAGTATTGCGTATAAAAGGTAGATATGTGGTGGAGGTCTGTATCAACGCTTGACATAATTGCAGAGAACGACAGTCCGCCACTGCTAAACGGCAGTATAGACAAGAGAAGATTAACTCTTCCGATCCTGAAGTTGTCGCCGGGCACTTGGCTACTCAACAAAGAGAATGAGCGTAAGAAGGCGAATAGAGCAGCGGAGACGCTCGAGCAAAGAGAGGAACGCCTTGCCAAACGGAGACGCCAGACTACCGACCGTAATAGACGCCATATAGCCGCCAAGATGGAGCCTATGGAAGGCGTCAGTCAACGGGAACCAACCGAGGCCCGTCGTGTGACTGATCACAGCATTCGAGTTTCCGAAAAACAAGCTCAGCCAGGGAAAGGTACCTCTCGCCATGTATATCCTGGCATAGCAGAGCTAAGCCACTGGCATTTTTTTTTAAAATACAGGCATATTTCAACAGGTTTTACAACATATTGTCCTAATTCTAACATTACTTCTAAGCTGAAGTGTAATCTTTAAAGCTGCAATACTCTTGAACTGTATTGCACACGATTCAGTTAATAAAATAAAATTTCTCAATTTAAACTTATAATCGAGATCATTAGTGAAAGAAGAGATACCAAAAAGACAAGAAAAAAAAGTAACTGCCACCGAATTTTAATGTGATCAATGCACAAAGAAAAAGTTTTGCCCACAAAAAATTTAGACCCTAACCACTAAGGAAATTGAGTCAGCTGTGCCCATTTGCAGAAAAAACTTGCTTTAAACCCTTGAAGTTTGCTGCTACCACTTCAAACCACTTGAGAAATAAAAGTCCCAATATTAAACTGCCATCATGAAAGTTCAATGTTAACATGGACTATAACCACAAGAGTTAACGCAATTCCTAAAATATCTTCTGCCAGCTCTCAGAAATGGTCAAGGTACTTACTGTGTGCAAATATTAAAACTTCTTAACAGTGCGCGAATATATCTGCTACCTGATTCGCCAGGCATCTTCAAAGCTTGAGTTATCCAAATCTCGTGAACATAAAAAATTTGCGCAATTTTCTGCTGATCTGAACTAGCAGCCACACATCGCGCCGTTTCTCTGAGGCACAACATCTGGAACTTATCGCAACAATTAGGTAGCTTTTCCGTTGCAGACCCGACAGCCAAACCGCACGCGCGGTTACAACGCTAGGCCTTGCATGAAAGCGACGCGCCGACGGCCACCGAGAGCCGCTTCTGCGCGCTCGCGGCATGCAAAAAAAACAAACGCACACCCCACGCAGAACGTCATGCTAAACGCGCTTGTGAACGCGATCGAGCGCCAGCCCCGATATCGCCTTCAATCACTACGATAACAGACGCGGCGATAACAAGGTCGCCCGCGTGCACGTTTTGAGGCGACCGCTTTCCGCTCCGCAAACTTTTTGGCCAGCACATTTTTGGCCAGCACAATCTACAACTGCATGTGCTAAGCCACAGGAGCAAGTGCAAAAAAAAAAAACCGAAACAAAAGCCCCGGAGCCAGAGTACGCGACGCGCGGCCCGCGTGGTTTCGATTTCGCGCACTTCCGCTCGCAACGCCCAGAGGCTGATAATAATAATAATAATTGTTTTTTTTTGGGGAAAGGAAATGGCGCAGTATCTGTCTCATATATCTTTGGACACCTGAACCGCGCCGTAAGGGAAGGGATAAAGGAGGGAGTGAAAGAAGAAAGGAAGAATAGGTGCCGTAGTGGAGGGCTCCGGAATAATTTCGACCACCTGGGGATCTTTAACGTGCACTGACATCGCACAGCACACGGGCGCCTTAGCGTTTTTCCTCCATAAAAACGCAGCCGCCGCGGTCGGGTTCGAACCCGGGAACTCCGGATCAGTAGTCGAGCGCCCTAACCACTGAGCAGAGGCTGATACGCGAGTGCTAAAACGGTGCTACGTCTCGACCAAAACGGAAGTACAGGGCGCGTAAGCGCTGCAGACAAGTTTGTTTCGATCTCGCTGCGTTTTTTGCAAGCAGCGCGCCAACCTCTAACGTCAATCTGCCGGTAGTACGAATGCCCAGCCACCATCCAATGCTTCATGACAACTACGCTGCTCTGTCAAGCGAGTATTGCCATATTATATATATTCTTTTCATTCACCACAGCTACATCATTAAAAAGACTGCACTAAAATTTGTGTCAACTGGCACGCCCTTTCCCCCTTGTTAGGCCTCATGAGTACGATGAAATAATCTCAAGATTACCAAAATACATCCGTCTTTCACAGGTATGCATTCTGAAAAAGAATCTGCTTTTATTCAACTACCGCCACTCATAAAAGAACTATTCCATTCAATCTGCAACCAAGTTAATATTAGTATGACTTCACAAAAAAAATTTAATATTTGCACACTCTAACTTTGACTTAAAAATTGAAGCTCAAATAATCGTACAGCCTGACACACAAGCAAGGCATCCTAGCAGCATGATTATATGCCAATGCATGTAACCCTACTGAGACAAAAAGTGCATATAGCAATGCTGTCTTCGAATACAGATTCAGAAATCTGGATAAGTGGGAGCCCAAAAACCACGACAGTGAACCCGACTGCTTTTGTACACATGCATGTGTACAAGGAGCATTATATAAATGCCTGTGCATTAGCAGTGGTAATGTCACAGTGCAGAAAGCGTGCACCTAGCTGACAATGCAATGGTCTTGGTGGGCTAACTATATGTTCAAGTATTTCTGGCAACAGCCTAGAAAAACTAGCACGCTGACAAACTTTTAAAGTTAAAGCTTTACAGGTCACATTTACTTTTGTTGAACAGGATGGTCAGGCCTCTACTCAGCCCTTTTCAAACACTTCCTGCTGTCCATAAAGAACAATGACCTTATTGGCCTTGTGCATATGGCTCACGCAATGAGGCCCTGCCCATCCATGTGGACATACACCCCAAAATATCTGTCCAGACGAGAGCAATTTGTACAGTGGTGATGTGTCATTCAGTGCTGAAGCAGAACAGATAGCCTGGAGGCTAGAACCAGCACTGCCATTGCACCTCTTTTCTGCAACCTTCTGGGACAGATGAGAAGTTCTGAGAACAGATGGCAGCAGCCTGCAGCTTTCTCAAGACAGGAATGAGGTCAAGAAAGAGTCGACATTTCGCTGGTCATTGCAGAGCGGGTTTGTCATGCCTGCTAACAATTAAGGGGCAACGTCGAAAGCAAAGCAGCACATAGGCATTCGTATGCTACTTTTAGTGGACGGCAAACGCATCGTGGAAGAAAAAGTTTCCGTACCATGAAGTGAGAAATGCGAGTAGGACGTGACTTATAAACGAGAAGTCCCGCAAATGAACTGCCAGCGCCTGTGGCTAAAAATGCCACATGCGCCATTCAGGTGTGAAGCCAAACCAAGCTCAGAGAATCTGTCGACAACACTTAGGCGGTAGGACGAACGGCCTTTCCGCCCTCGCCACTACGATGGGCACAAATATCCAGGGGAAAGTGAACACACAATGATCACAACGTCGCCGCGGCACCACACAAGGCGGACGAGGCCAAACACCATGGTCATCGCCACATTCTCAAGTGTCACACAGAAGAAAGGGCGTTTCAGTGGAAAGCCATACTTCGGCAGCAGCACAAACAACGAGCAGACACTCACCTTTTGGTCCTCGTTAAGTTCCTTCCCTTGTTCCAGTTCCTTCTTCAGGTGGTCCAGTCGTGTCTGCGAGGCACGCAGGAAACGGGTTACGCATGCCTTCTCTGCTTTATTCGAGCCCGGCGCCGACGAGAACGTGGGCGCCCGGGCGTGCTACTTCGAAGCAACCTCGGGGGCGAAATTCGCACCCGCGGCACGACGACAAACCGTTACACGTCTCGCAAACGTTTAGATCCCGTCACGTGCCCCAACCACGTTGCGGATAGCCCGGCATCCTGGCCAGTTTCTTTTTGGGCGGCGCCAGGCGATTGACTGGCGGCAGCCCAACAAAAGCATTCTTCCAAGCACTTCCCCGGTTTAGGCTTAAAATCAAGTCTCCCCAGCAGACAACCGCCTCGAGTCAGCCCCAAGACAACCGTCGACACACATGGCCACTTCGCAGACGCACTGCACGCCGCGACCGCGCGTGTGGTCCAGGCGAAAAAAGGGCTGCGCAACCAGCGTAGGCTTAGCGTGACGTGTAGGACCGCGCTCGGCTACGCGGGTGAGGAAAAAACGGAAACGCTATGGGACGCACCTTGCGCTTCTCGAGATTCCTGGTTTTCTTCTCGAAAATGGTCACGATGCTCTTAAGGGAATCCTGGCCCTCCAAAGAGGCCGGCTTCTCGATCTTGGCAGCGGCCGACGGCATGCTTCCCCAAAAACAGCGTCAAGATCGGCGTGCGTGCCAGTGCGCCAGTCCCTCTGCTCAGAGACTGCGATACTGCGGCCCTATGGTGAGTGGCTGAAGCCACTCGCGACGCCACCTATGAGCTATACGAGAATGCGGCCTCGCCAAAACGACAACCCAGAAACCGAAACTCATTTTTGGTCCTTTTTTTTTGTTTCAGGCAAATTTTAAATTTCGAATCAAAATGCACTGAGTTTCTCATAAAGTATAGGCTATTGAAACGAAAATATTTGAAACCAACGCTGAAACTTACCTTGCGCTGCATTACTTCACTAAAAAGAAAGGCAGTAGCCGCGTCGTTGAAAAGCATTCTATCCGCAGCGCAGGCGATGGTCCAGATTAATTCACCCAATAATAATAATAATAATAATAATAATAATAATAATAATAATAATAATAATAATAATAATAAAGGAAATGGCGCAATATCTGTCTCATATATCGTTGTACACCTGAACCGCGCCGTACGGGAAAGGATAAAGGAGGGAGTGAAAGCAGAAAGGAAGAAATAGGTGCCGTAGTGGAGGGCTCCGGAATAATTTCGACCACCTTTGGATCTTTAACGTGCACTGACATCGCACAACACACGGGTGCCTTAGCATTTTGCCTCCATAAAAACGCTGCAGCCGCGGTCGGATTCGAACCCGGGAACAACAGATCAGTAGCCGAGCGCTCTAACCACAGAGTCACCGCGGCGGGGAAATTCACCCCATCCGAATAAGGTTTTGGCCCAAATACATCGCCCGACTAACACATGAATTGTAGGTGTCTATTCTCAAATTACTATCGTTAAAAAGGAAGAGAGGAAGATAAAGCACGGAACGCGCTTTATCTTCCAGAATTATCTTGTTCGAAACGTGAGGAATTTGAATGGGCTTCAAACTGAATTAATCTATCGCGGGATATTCGTTGGCAAACCACGATCCAAGAATGAAATAACAGAACATTAACAGTTCACGTGGAGAGAATGCATCATTAAATAGCTGACATATATATCATACTAAAATAATGTGAATTAAATCATTGAAGAACCTTCTACAACAAGAATAACAGAAAAATTGGACAGCAATTAAGTCATGTGTAGGGTTAAAAACAGCGGGTATCACATATCGTTGCGGGGGGGGGGGGGGGGGGGGCAGTAAGAGAAGAGCGGCATAAACTAAGCTTATAGTGTTATAGTGCCAAACAAAAACTTCGAACCAGCTGCACCTGATCGAGAAACAGACGCGGAACAAAATGGCACAAATGAAGACCCCAACGAAATTTGCAGGCACACCGCGGGGACATGTGCATAAAGAGTAGTTTATAAATGATAAGGAAATAACGCTCCCATTAGAAACACCTGTCTCGTAAACCTATTTCTCCGAGAAAGAAACAATAGGCCTCTGACACTCCGCGTATTAACCTAAAATGCAGGTTATACCCCTGTCACACGGCCAGTTTCAATCACCCTCGAGTCGAGGGTCTTCGAGATTCTCAATCGCCATCGAACTCGCCGCTGCTACACGGCAAATCTCAATGGCCATTGAAATGGTTCTCGTGTCTTACACCACGGATGTGTGGCGCCACAATCGCTACGTTGGATTTTGCAAAAATAACAAAATTATTTGATAAATGTATACTAAATGCTGAAATACAGGCATACGCGAAAGTCGTTCAAAACCCTTTTAATTGCACGTACGCGAGAGACATATGCTTACACTGCTGTAGCCACTCTAATACAAGACGAGCCAAAACCAAGCCAGTCCAACTTTGTCGGAGCGCTGCTTCGTTATGGTGGCTAGACGGGGAGGTGAGAGCAACGCGGTGGGCGGCGCATTGCGCCCGCCGACGCAGTAGTTCATCCTAGCGACAGGTGGCGCTCGTGTGGCTTGTTAGATGCCTGTTTTGCCCGTTTTCAGCAGCAGCACTGCGAGCAGCGGAAGAATCTCGGTCGTGTGTTGTGCCAGCTTGCTCGAAGACGTGTTCCTGGATTTCTGTCGTTACTGTTCTTGTTAACGTTGAATTGTTGTCATGACATGATCGACGATGGATAGGCCTTCGAAGCGCCAGACTCATTGCTTTGCACCGGGATGCGCGAGTGGGTACGTTTCCTCGAGGAAGAAAGACAAGAAAGCATCAGTTTTCAGTGCACCAATTGATGAAGAAAGGTTCAAGGCGTGGCAGCGAGCAATTCCACGAGCGGACAGACCTCTCGAGAAAACTTCAGTGCTGTGTGAGTTGCACTTTGAACCGAGATTTATCGTGCGGGACTATACGCATATCGTGAATGGTGGTGTTGTCAAGATTCTCCGCGGCCGACCGTGTCTCAGCGAAGATGCTGTACCTACAATCTTTCCCAACACGCCTCATTACTTATCAAAGAAGCTCCCGCAAAAGCGTCTGTCAAGGACGTCAAGAGGAGAGGTAGTGGGAAAAAAAAGGAAGGTAGACGACGGCGCGCAGCGTGACATGGCTTTGTCAAGTGACGAAGGCACCAGCGACGCAACAGCGGACGACGCAGTAGACTACGATAAATGCTCCCTGGACAAACTGGACTACCTACTTAGCGAGAAGCTACCCAGCAAGTACTGGTCCAAAAGTCATCTCGAAGGAGCCCCGAGGACTGTGGCATTTAGCGTTTTCGCGCAGGCTAGAGAAGGTGCGTGCTTCAAGAAGCTGGTGTTATGTTCTGCAGAGGACACTCATTACCACTGTTCAGTATTTGTGCAAGGTGTGTGCTTGAAAAAAGAGGACCTGCCAGATGCCGAGTCTGTAGAAAAGCTGCTCTACTCAGTAGATAACATGAACGCATGCTGCGGTTTTGAGAAAAACCTTGTGGAGGAAAAATATCAAAGCTTGTCTCAAGCAAAGTACAGAATGCACGGGAATAATGTCCACAGCAAAACCTGCTCAGGCGCATCGCTGGATGAAAGGGCGTGCATTCAGTGCAGATACCTGAGGAAGCTGCTTTTGAATCAGGCATCGTATAAAAGAAGGAACGCAAAAGTGACCCCTGCCTTCAGCGCTGCAAAAAAGCTGATGAGACGTGACCAGCAGTTACGGCGTGAAAGGGGAAAGGTGGGTAGCCTAGAGGGAGTTCTTTCAAGGATGAAAGACGAAAATGCTGCCATTTCGTCATCAAAAATCGAAGACAGGCTCATTGGACTGCCTGAAAAGCAGCAAGAACAAGTGCAAGCATGCTTCAAAGCATCAAATAGGAAGGGGACCCAAGGCATGCGCTACAGCCAACAGTGGATACTTGAGTGTATTTTGATGCGGCTCAAAAGCCCGAAGCTCTATGAGCATATTCGGAGGCACAAAATAATGGTGCTTCCTAGCAAGAGCTGCTTGCTTAAATACATGAAGAACTATAAAAGCAGCTTTGGATTCAATGAAAATGTGCTTGCCGCAGTTTTGGAGAAAACCAAAACTATGGATGAATATGAGAGGCACGGAGGAATCCTGATAGATGAGATGAAGCTCTCTGAGAATCTGAAGGTCACCAGCAGTGGGTTAATTGAGGGCTTCGTTGATTTGGGGGCCTACACTTCTCCAGACCAAACCATGGAGAGATGTGATCATGGCTTAGTCGTACTTTTTCAGCCATTTTCCGGCCAGTTCCAGCAAATACTGGGAGTATTTGGTTCTCGCAGCAACGTGAAGGCTGATATCCTTTCAAAGATTATTTTGGATGCAACATTAGCTGCTGAGAAAGCTGGCCTGTTTGTTAATTTTGTGACAACAGATGGTGCTTCGTGGAACCGAAGTATGTGGAGGCAGTTCGGCATCAAAGGAAGCCAGAAAAAAACTGTGTGCAAAGTCAAGCACCCAGTAGATGACAGTAGAAGCCTACATTTCCTGTCGGATTTTCCGCACTTGGTGAAATGTGTCAGAAGCAGCGTTGTGAAGACCGGCCTTCAGATACCAGAAGGAAGAGTGAGGCCCGATGTGGTGAAAGAGGCGTGGAAGTGCGACAACAGAAATGTTGTGAGACTACAAGCAATGCCTCACGTGACAAAGGCGGTCATAGAACCCAATGGGTTCGAAAAAATGAAAGTAAATTATGCCTTCACTTTTTTCAGTGATGAGGTCCTAAGGGGGCTGTCGGCATACAAAAATGACATTGAAAGTATGTGTGGCAAAGGCTGCAGTGAACCAACAGTATCGTTTATACGTAGGATGTCTAAGCTCATCTCTGCAATGACATCAAGGTGGAGCCGCGATGCTATGCGTCCAAAATCGCAAGCTCTTGGTGAGGTGGAGAATTTTCTTCGCTACCTAAATGCTTGGGAAGCAGAAGTAAAGCTAGGCTTTATCAGTCAAGGAACTGCAGAGGGGCTACGTGTCACATTAAGCAGTACAATATCAATCCTTGACTATATCACAGGAAAGTTGGGTTATAAATATTTGCTAACGGCACGTTTGAGCCAAGACCCGCTAGAAAATATTTTTGGCATTTTAAGACAAATGTCCGGAAGTAACGACCACCCGACCCCCACCCAATTCCTGCTTTCAGCAAACTGTCTCTCTTTTTGCAGTTTAGCAAAAGCACCAGGCAACGGAAATGTGTCACCAGCCGTAATCAAAAGCCTCTTAGGGAAATCCAAAAATTCAAAGGAAGCCCAGTCAAAGCTTGATCAGCTGATGGACATTGGATGCCTTAATGAGGTACATGAACTCCTTAATTCATGCGATATGATTTCTGACCACACTTCAACAGCTACTGCCAGAAGTGACTCAAGAATAACTTATTGTGTCACTGGCTATGTTGCCCGCAAGATGCTTAGCAAGACAAAATGTGAAGAGTGCTCAAGAGCACTGCTGCTCCCTGCTGGGTGTGAGGCACCTAAAGAAGCCTGCCTCACGAAGGAAGTTGACAGGGGCGGATTACTTTACCCCTCTGAAGACCTCCAAGCCTTTGTTGCGAAGGTTGAAGACTCGTTCACTTATTGTTTTAGTCACAACAAGCTAAAAGCAAACAGCTACCTTGATCTGATCTCTTGCCTGACACGAAACAGCCTAAACTTTGTCGGCTACCCTCAACACAGGGAAGATGTGACAAACAGTCTAATTAAGTTTTATACACTAACAAGGCTGCACTTCCTTGTTAAAGCTCAAAACCGGGCAATGCAGGCAAGGAGACAGAGGATGCACTTCCTCAAGATGCGACGTGTTACTTGAGCTTATAATCTTATTTTATGAGTATCTGTTGCTTGTTTGCAAAATCTTCACGTGGTTTGCCGCATGTTTCCGAAACTAAAATAAATTCTTTTCTGCCTAAATGCGATGTTTTCTTTTTTTTTCGGAAAGCTTTGAAGCCTCAAACATAACGTGCTAAATTGCGCTTGACTTTGATTAGAATCGACCATACTACTGGGAGCAAGCTGGTCATAACAGTAGGTGATAAAAAGCATTAATTAGCACATGTTCGACAGAACATTTCGGATCCACTCTGGCGCGTGTGATCTAAGGGCAGTGAGCCCCACTCGACAGCTAATTAGAAACGTCAGCGTCTCACTGCTAATAACGATGTTGCGAGTTCGATCCTCGCCGCGGCGGCTGCCTATGGGTAGAGACGAAATACAAACGCTCCCCTACGCTGTTATCGGCGGTCGTCTGCAACGGCGCACGTAGCCCATACTAGCCACCGTACAGTACGTCGTTTCACCTCAATTTACCATGAATAGATTTAAAGAGTCATCGTCAACCGCTCATTTTGGAGTGACTATATTTATATAACTTTTCTTTCTGCAAAACCCGCGGATGCATGCGCTCGGCAGCGAGCATTGCAGCCGCTCCCCGCGTCCCGCCGTGAGCGAAGCGATCTAAGTGACGACAGCAGCGCCGCCGCTGCTGGCATGATTGCCTGCTTCGCTCCGCGGCCGCCGATGCTCTCACCTCCCCCTCTAGCCACCATAGCTTCGTCAGGCTTAAGACCTGGGAAATCGCCACGATATCTGAAAAGCAAGAGCTATTTGTCTCTGGAAACCTTATGCGAGGGTAAGAATGGACAAATCGAAGGCGAATACAACAGCTTAGAACACGATATTGCTTTGAGGGATTAGCGACGAAGCTGTTATCGCTGTGAAGCGGGCGGGCAGGGTGCCGCTATGTTGTCAACATTAAGTACGCAAGCAACGCAAAGACTGCAACGCAAAATCAATGCGCTTAAAACCAGTCTAATATAATTTTAAAATAATTTTACAGACTGCTTGCATTAAATTTTATGCGAATAATGTTTGTTCGTGTTTTTGCACCGTGAATGTGTCGTGTACGAAAGTGCGCTTGGCGCCGCTCGAAGCAACGCTCGAAGGCCCTCGAAATCTCGATGGAGTTCTGCGCTACTCCGTTGACTCGATAGGCTATTGACTCGATCGCCATTGAAACTGCCCGTGTGGCAGCGCTCGATCGCCTTTGAGTCGATAGACTATCGGTTCGAGGGCCCTCGAAATGCCCGTGTGACAGGGGTATTATACTGTCAGCGAACATCATGAGTAGTGGTACTCATTGATATAGTGCAAAGAAAAATAAAAAGAGCGTGCGTCGGCCGGGAATCGAACCCGGGCCACCCGCGTGGCAGGCGAGTATTCTACCACTGAACCACCGACGCCGACATGACTGTGTCTTATGTTAACTGCGTTATAAAGTACTGTGCGTTTTTATCGCTGACACTCAAAAATTTCCCCGCTTCAACCGCTGGCTCGTTTGCGGTGAAACTGCACACAGAGCTTGCGTATTATGGTAACTTTTGTATCGTAGCAAGTTTGACAATGGTACTTCCTTAGTTCAGCCGCTGGCTCGTTTGCGGTGAAACTGCACACGGAGCTTGCGTATTATGGTAACTTTTGTATCGTAGCCAGTTTGACAATGATACTTACTTAGTTCAGGCGCACATGATGCGAAAACGTAAGCGTCTACGAGAGATCGACGAGCCACAACCCGCAGACGACGCTTTTTCGCTAAATGGCGGCGGTGAGGCCATCTGTTTTCGACAGTATAAAGCGTTCCAACAAGGCCGCCGAGACGAGCGTTGCAAACAACGTTCTTTGAAAGGTAAAGCTTCGTTAAATCAGCTGTTCTGATATTTTTCCCGCTCAGTTAGCCGAAAATGTTGTAAGCGCTTCAGTTGAAGCAGACGAAACGGCCGGAACGGCATATTCAAAGGGTCCGCGCTCCTTGCAACGCTCACCTCGGCGGCCTAGTCCGGACGTTTTCTGCTGCCGAAAACAGATGACGCCACCGCCGCCCTTTAGCGAAAAAGCGTCGTCTGCGGGTTTTGGTTCGCCGATCTCTCGTAGACGCTTATGTTTTCGCATCATGTGCGCCTGAACTAAGTAAGTACCGTTGTCAAACTTGCTACGATACAAAAGTTACCATAATACGCAAGCTCGGTGTGCAGTTTCACCGCAAATGAGCCAGCGGTTGAGGCGGAGAAATTTTTAAATGTGTCAGCGATAAAAACGCACAATATATAGTGATTTCTTACGCAAGAGAGTATTTCGCCGGCCGGTGTTTGTAAACATATGCAGAGAGCACGCAGCGACAGAGAAAAAACTTTGATAGGACGAAGGCGTTCGGGACACGCTCCCGGGTCCCCGCACAAACCCATTGCACTCAAGTGTTTATGTTCCTAAGGCCTGTAACAACGGGCGGCCCGGCCGGCGGCGATGATGTCATCAGGGTCTCTAGTCCTCCCAGCTGTTGAGGAACTCTAGGCCACTCGGGGGAGGGTCCGCCAGGCAGAGGGAGATGTGGAGGGAAGAGGCCACAACACGATCGGCTCTAGCCGGGGGTAGCCGGGGGTGGTGGCTTACCGGCCCGTAAGGCCGGGATCTTTAGCTGCTCTCGGCATGTGGAGATGGCTATTGTAACCGGGCGAATCTTTTGCTAAACTGTCGTAATCACTTCAGATGACGCGGTTGTTGCGACGCGCGTCCTTTCTTTCAATTTTTGCTCTCACATCTCTTTTAACTCTCCTACCGTCTGCACGTGGCAGAGATTACGGCTCAGCTTGAGCCAGTGGACAGGCCCGGCCATGCACTTTCCTTTTCATTCTTCATTCAGTCGCAACAACAACAACAACGATCGGCTCAGCCGCACTGGGTCCAGTCTCACCGCTTCTACGCTCAAAACGGACGTCCGCCACAAAGCATGTGATCTCCTCAAATGTCCAGCATTTCGCTGCCGCTTTGTCCTTCGCCTTCTTAAACCAGCTCGCGCGAAGGTGAGTTTCGTAGGGTTACCAAAAGATGCCCATGTGCTGTGTGCAATGTCAGTGCGCTTTAATGAGCATCTGGTACGGAAAGGAACACACATATGATGACAGAAACAACAATAATATGGACCCTTGAACACGAGACCCTCCGAGGCACACCGCCGCCCTTCAGTTACTCTACGCTGCCCGAGATCCCGATGATTAGCAGGCCGGACGCTGCGAGAGGGGCACTCGAATGCCAGGGGCGATGATCACATATAGGCCATGATATGCTATAGCCACCGTAACGATATATTACAATACTCCAGATTAGCGAGTAGGAAATGTCCACAGCAGTGGCGTCGCGAGAGGGGTGCGGTTCGCGCCGGGTTATATGCACCGGCATAATGGTTTATTGTGCGAAAACGCGAAAAGGCGCGGGATGGTGCCGCTGAAACGCAGAGTGGCGAGACTGATCTTTATGTAGAACGAATTATTCTGTTTTGGAGGACTGCTGTAAAACGCATGCCTTAGCTTATGCCAGAGACACTACGCCATTGTCTTAGCTTCGGCCCAGGAATGTGTTCGTACATGTACCCTGGAAACGCGAGCATTAACCCGATACTCATCGGAGGCGCCTGCGCGCGCCTCTTTTGTGTGCGTACAGTTCACTCTCCTTTCCCGAGCGAAACCCGCTGGCAGTATCTATCCTGCAGTCTTTAGTTTCTTTTTAATTCATTTACCGCCTGTGCCTTTCTCGGCCCTTGGTCCAGCCCCGCGTCCGCCTCAAACTTTGGAAAAGCAAAAAGGCGTTGAATGCCTGTAGCTTACAGGAAGAATGACAGTCTCTCTTATCACTAGGCGCTGACTAAAAAAAAAGTAGGAGCGTGCCCTTAGCAAGATGGGGTGCTTTAGAACGGGGAATTGAGAGAACATATACCCAACGGTATTCACATACTGCATTACGTGGTTCTCACCTTTGTCTCTCTCTGAACAAGACGGTTTGCGACTGATAAAATGAGAAATACAACTGAATACGATAAAAAAAAAACCGAGCCTGGGACGCCCATCGTCCTCCAGCACCAAAAAGGCGGTTTCGCGCTTAACGTTTTCGCCCCGCCGCGGTGGCTCACTGGTTAGGGCGCTCGACTACTGATCCGGAGTTCCCGGGTTCGAACCCGACCGCGGCGGCTGCGTTTTTATGGAGGAAAAACGCTAAGGCGCCCGTGTGCTGTGCGATGTCAGTGCACGTTAAAGATCCCCAGGTGGTCGAAATTATTCCGGAGCCCTCCATTACGGCACCTATTCTTCCTTTCTTCTTTCACTCCCTCCTTTATCCCTTCCCTTACGGCGCGGTTCAGGTGTCCAAAGATATATGAGACAGATACTGCGCCATTTCCTTTCCCCCAAAACCAATTATAATTATATATATAACGTTTTCTGTTGGTTCAATGCGCGTTGGTAACTTAGCAGTCTGGATGCGGAAGTCAACATGCACCGTTTGGAGGAAAGGAGAGGTGAAAAGTGCAATGTAGAGAATGCAAAGTTGAGTACTTTCACCTGTGCATACGGCATGTGAAAAGATCTGCTTGAAACCTAACTACAACGCCGTGGGATTGAGAGTATTTGAGGAAAGGGTTCGAGTATAGAAACACCTGAAAGGCTGCTTCGCTGTGGACTCCCATTATGAGACCGCGCTTGCCACCATCGCCCTCTTGGTACCAACGCATGCAGCCCAAAACCCCAGCCACCGTGACCCCAAGCCTGTTAGCTGCAATAGGACGAGGACTTCTGGTTGCGACATTTGAGAGGCCCTTTCATTTTCGATACATGCCTGAGAAATAGCCAACAGCGCTGAGCAAAGGACTAACGTAATGGCAGTAAGGTCTGTGTTTCCAGGGGTCGGATCTTACTCTAGCTTATGGGCCTCGAAGCACGCCCAGAGCGGGAGCAGTTAGGAATTCTCTTCCAAAATATGACTAAGGACACGTATGAGGCTCTGTTGTGGGCTTAGAGAGCTCGCCCTGCGAGCGAAGCGAGGGAAGAGAGTAACATGTTTGAAGATTGACCCGCGTGACGTTGATGAAACTGCTCTAGAAATAATGTACTGGATTAGTTTATTGCCAAAAAATTCTGCGATATATTTTTGCGTAATCCGGCACTAGAATTTATCACGTTATTTAATTAATTATTTATTTATACAAGTAATTTCAGCACCCGCCTACTAGCCTGCCTGCTACTTGTGGCTCGTCTTCATTTTCATCTAAATTTTTACTTCCGGTCTTCTTCCAACCTCACTTCGACAATGCGGACAACTTACTTTGCTACATACGCAGCCACCTAACATGCAACGTAATCTTACAAAGGTGCTCTTTATTTATATCCAAGTAAGCATCATTGTTATACATGTCAGCTGCAGTGCGGACGGATCCGCTGCACAAGCCCACGAACGTAATGCTGCACTGAAAACACAAAAGCCGCCGCGTTGGCTCAATGGTTATAGCGCTCGGCAACTGACCCAGAAGACGCGCTTCGATCCTTGCCTTGGCGGTCGAATTTTCATGGAGGCGAAACGCTAGAGGCCAGTGTACTGTGTGATGTCAGTGCACGTTAAAGAACCGCATGTGGTCGAAATTTCCGGATCCCTTCGCTACAGTGTCTCTCATAGCCCGAGTCGCTTTGGGACGTTAAACCCCCATAAACCACGAAAAACACACCAAAACAATTGAGTGGGCACGGCCCCATGCAAGGGTGTGCAAGGGCCTGCATTGGCGCCGCTCGGCTGAACCGTTTGGCCGTCTCGATGTGCGACAGTCGGCAAGGCAACTGAAGGGCTTTTGAACGGCAACCACAGGCGACATGCGAGACGATTCCTATGCGACCGTTCGCTCGACCGGATGTTGGTATTCAACACTCGGGAATCGGGCCGTCGGATGGTTCTGGTTCGGCAGCCTGAGAAGTTACTTGAGATGACTAGGAACGGCGCACATCAAGCCGTTCACAACACAGGTCACATGTTTCTCATCGCCACGGAGACCTGCGAGCGCCTCGTGGAGGACAGCGACCAGCGTTTTCATCACTGCAGAACGCAGTTTGGAACTTCGCCTGCACTTGCTGCTCCTATATACTGCAACGCATCAAGAGCTGAACGCAGAACTCCTCAGCGGGAAGGGCCACCTCCATGAATTGACGAGGTAAGGCTGAGAGTGCGACTGCTATGCCCGGCGTGCCTTCCAGCCTAAATAGACAAAGACGCGGACTCCTCGACCAGGATTCCTAGAAAACCAAAGTGAAGGCGAATGAGACTTCTGAAGAAACGCTGCCTGGACTGGCGTTCGCGGAAGCAGTGGCGACAATGGCGGCGCTACGTGGCCGAGTATGCCATCGGATTGCCGGACGGAGGGTTGCTTTCATCAGACACGCTGGGGATGACAACTGGAGGACGGCTGCGTCTTCGACAGGGTCCCCGCGTTGCGGACAACAGGCGAGGAATTGAAAGGTCGTTGACCCCACTGCTGGGAAACGGCTTGATAATCCTGACCCACGTGGGCAGCCACCTGGCAGCTGTGTTGGCATCAACTTGACAGTGTTCGGGGAATGACTTTTACCCTTTCCATCGACGAGCTGTGAGAGCATCAGCGCCGCCTCATGTCCTGGGCTGTACCACCAGTGTCTTCGTCTGCTCGTTTGACTGGATATCGTTTTCCGAACTGGATTCCCCAGTCAGAGATGTGGGGAATACGAAGGGCATTTAACGACCTACTGGTTTGGTACCGAGAGGCCCGTTTGCAAAGAGACTCGCTTCCTAAGAGACTCCCGTCTGCTAAGAAGCTCCGTTTTACTGAGAGGCATCCTCAGTTGCCCCTTCTTGAAAATTATGCAGTCTGTGTAAAGTTTTCTTTCCCTTTTCCTTCGTAACCACATGCCCGATCCTCCTCATTCTTTCTCGGGCGGAGGAGGTGACAGTCGAGGAGGCAGACGAAGCGTGGGAGACGATTTTAGAACAAAGAGTTGAGCAAGAAAAGCGAAGGCTCCATGAGGAGAAAGAGAGGCGTGAATTGCTTGAGGAACAGGAAAGGCGAAGGCTGCGCGAGGAGAAAGAGAAGCGAGAGCTTCTTGAGCAGCAAGAAAGGCAAAGGCTTCGTGAGGAAGCAGAAAAGGAATGGGGGGCGAATGAGGCGGAGCTAGAGGAACAACGCAGAAGAGAGCTGCAGAAGGTCACGCGTCTAGTTCAGTGGCGAAGAGTTCGAGATAGTTTGCGGACTTTCCGAAGAGGCAAGAGCTTCAGAACTTATCTGAGAAATTTCAAGCGGATCTGTACGGAAGAGGAGCTAGACCAGGGTGAATGGGCAATGATGTTGGTGGCTATCCTCCCTTGTGAGGTCGGCGCCGTGTTAGCGCGGCTGTCCGACGAGGACACCGCGGCAACTACGAAAAAGCGAAAGGTGCTCTCTACTGCTTTTCAGCATTCACATAGAGACCCACTACAAATGTCGAAGTGATGGCAAAGGGCAGCGCTCCCATCAGTGTGTCAGCGACCAGCCTAAGAACCCCGCGTGGTCAGCTAGGGACACAATTGTTGCTCACACGAGCAGAGACAGGGCCAGTTGCGGCCCTGACAGAGATGCCGCTATGGGGAACCTGCGCTGCCAAGGTGGCACTGTAATTGTTCCATTCGGCGACTCAAAACTGCTTTTGTCAGCCGCTTGGGCAGCTGCAAACGCGAAAACACACCTTGCGCGATTAGATACACGCGTTCGGCTGGCAGCATTCACTGCTTAACTTCTCTCGGCGTAGCCCAGATAGCTGACGCTCGGCACGTGCACCTTCGATAGAGCGCGGAGGCTCACGCCAATAAGCGCCTGAAGGTGGCGCGGAAAAGTAATAAGAGTACTACCCAAAACTGCTTGCTCTTCTCGCTAGGCAGTGTGCTATGGCGGTGTAATCGGCACCGCAAACCTCAGTCAAGTTCCCCCATGAGGCGGAGGTTCCGTGTCAGAAGGCCTGCGGTGAACTTGTATGCCATTGCACAGAAGGACAGCTTTCCGGGGAGGAGCGTCACGGAGAGCCACCTGATAATAGCGTTGAAGTGCCAAGACAGAGCGCAGTGTTGAAAATTGGCAGTGGTTCAGCTCTAGTTAAACCTGGAGTTACGCGATAGCTACAGCTGGCCGAGCGGAATTTGCTCAGTTGAATTGCAAAGTCAGTCTTTCGCCGCTCTGTTTCTCTGGGCGTTCCTTCTTCATCTTCGTCCCACTTGACGCGGCGCATGAGCACAGCTGTTGCAGATCGGTTTCGCCGGCGCGCCGCGCCACCGGCAGCGGCAGCTGCTCCGCGCCACGTGACCAACCAGATGACAACGCGCCGCCACCGCCACGGCGCCGCCGCGCTGAAGGCTCGAAATGCTACCGTATTGTAGCTACCGCTACAAAAGTGCGATGTCACACTGATTGTCGCTGTAACTCGGGATGGCAATGACGCTGCTCCAAAATCCAGAATTCTGGACAGAGACCTGTTACGCTCTGCGGAGATTCAAATGCGGGCAGATTGTTTTGAGTTGCCGACGGGCAGTGGCCCACGGATAGCGCCCGCTGACAGTTCGTTTGTAAGCGCAGAATGCTGCTCAGCGCTGCATCGAAACAGAGAGCAGCCCAGTGAGTGCAAAGTCACCGCGGCTGGAGACAGACCGCAGGAAAATAAACCACCGTGCTCGGAGGAAATAGCAGCGAACGGTTCGTCAGGTGAGCCTTCGCCTGGTACTGAGAGCAAAGCGCAAGTAGCTTCGCTGCGCGAGAAAAATAGAGAACGCGACTAGCATTTGCCTAATGCTATTCGGTGCGGCGGCAGTGCGACATGGCGGACGAGACGGTGATGGCGCCGATGGCATAGCGTGGGTCTCTATATAGAAGCAAAGCGGCTTCTTGACGTTGTGGCACCTTTGGTGTGATTTTTTAGAGTCTAGATAAGCAGCAGTAAATTATTCTTGGTTATTAATAAGATCCTATGCTTGAGTTTGGCTGCATTAAAGGCTGAAAATAAATTTTTATCGATATGAACATGGAATCGCTAGTTCGCAAGTTCCGAGCGCGCAAAAAGCCCGTCGGCGTTGAAACTTGAGAACTCAGCATAGTGAAGAGCCCGTCCTGTGTACTTCTTCCTGTGTCCTTGTTTTTTCTTTTGTAGCGCTATAAAGAACTTCGAGAAACTATGCTTCACCAACTAGCCCCACAACGTGCTTTGTTAAGTCAGCATGGTGAAGTGCGACGAACACTTTAAAGTGTAATTTGTTGCGCGTTCACTTTCTTCTTCTTTCGGCACTCACCCGAAATCGCAAATAAACTACTTTAATGACAAGACAGTCTGACGCTATTGTGACATTCCTTGTGTGCTACGAGGTTCCGCGTTCGACGGCTGTGGCGTAGACGGAGACCCAGATGACAGCGGCATCATCAATTACCCAGCCATGCTCTTTGAGTGACGACCAGAACGAAGGGGTTTAAGCCCAACCGGACCCAACCGGACCCGCCGCCGCCGCCGTGGGGAAACGGGCTTTGTCCTCCCCAATTGGCGTGGTGGTTCCAGGGGCGGCCCTCCCGGGCACATTCCAGGACAAGGGAACTGTCAGCGGGCCAGAGCGCGCCTTACCTTGAGGAGCGAGTGTCAGTTGATGGATGGAGAATGGAGGCCGGTGACCCGCGGGAACTGTCAGCGGGCCAGAGCGCGCCTTACCACAGCCGACGCTATGCGCTACCTCGAAGACAACCTTCTTTCCCTCGGACTCAACACGTGAGGGGGCGAGACCAGAAGTGCGGTGGTATGTTTGTGCGCCCAAGTGAAAGCCCTAGCCCCCTCCTTCCCCTCCGGCGTGGGCGTCCTCACCCTAGGGAGTGTGGGGAGAAGAGGATATAAAAATCGACAAGCAGTACGGAAGAAGGACGCTCAGGACGACATCGTTCGCCAAGAAGGCCTTCAGCGCCGAAACCCGACGGCGTGCAGCTACCACCAGCAACCGCTCGAGCCCAACTCCGGAGCCACTCCATCGCCCCCATGAAGTCGTCGGCACGTAAGCTCGGACGCCCCAGCCTCTGAATCTTAATCATGTATAATTATTGAATATATCTGTTTGTTTAAACTGAGCTATACGGTGTCTCTTTGCCTCTCCGTCCCGTGTGGACCTGCCCATTATGGGGGTCATCACACTGGTGTCAGAAGTGGGGTTGAGTGCAGCGAAAAGTGTTTTGTCGGACGCACTGTGCGAGGCGATTCAGAAAGACAAGGGGAGCTGCAGGGACTCAAATGTTCGGAGAACATTCTTCTGGAGGGTGAGCGAGTGTGACATTCCTTGTGTGCTACGAGGTTCCGCGTTCGACGGCTGTGGCGTAGACGGAGACCCAGATGACAGCGGCATCATCAATTACCCAGCCATGCTCTTTGAGTGACGACCAGAACGAAGGGGTTTAAGCCCAACCGGACCCAACCGGACCCGCCGCCGCCGCCGCGGGGAAACGGGCTTTATCCTCCCCAATTGGCGTGGCGGTTCCAGGGGCGGCCCTCCCGGGCACATTCCAGGACAAGGGAACTGTCAGCGGGCCAGAGCGCGCCTTACCTTGAGGAGCGAGTGTCAGTTGATGGATGGAGAATGGAGGCCGGTGACCCGCGGGAACTGTCAGCGGGCCAGAGCGCGCCTTACCACAGCCGACGCTATGCGCTACCTCGAAGACAACCTTCTTTCCCTCGGACTCAACACGTGAGGGGGCGAGACCAGAAGTGCGGTGGTATGTTTGTGCGCCCAAGTGAAAGCCCTAGCCCCCCTCCTTCCCCTCCGGCGTGGGCGTCCTCACCCTAGGGAGTGTGGGGAGAAGAGGATATAAAAATCGACAAGCAGTACGGAAGAAGGACGCTCAGGACGACATCGTTCGCCAAGAGGGCCTTCAGCGCCGAAACCCGACGGCGTGCAGCTACCACCAGCAACCGCTCGAGCCCAACTCCGGAGCCACTCCATCGCCCCCATGAAGTCGTCGGCACGTAAGCTCGGACGCCCCAGCCTCTGAATCTTAATCATGTATAATTATTGAATATATCTGTTTGTTTAAACTGAGCCATACGGTGTCTCTTTGCCTCTCCGTCCCGTGTGGACCTGCGCATTATGGGGGTCATCACACTATATATCGCGCCTACACGAGTGCGGCCCTTACTCGCGTAAATACGGTATGTGTATTTATTGCGTGCTGATCTTTTAAGGACACAACTGAAAAAAAAAATCAGCAGTTGGTAACACTGGCCATGGTCCGCAGCGTAATATTACAACACTTACCAATTACAACAGTAATCAAAATGAAATTTTTAATGTTGGACTCCATCAAACAAACCGTCGCTGGAACGACCGACATCGGCTGTTGATGCTGAGGCGAAGGCCGGCCGCTTAGCACCTGATGGCACCGCGAGAACTGATTACAGAAAAGGAAAATCAACAATGGAATTTTCCCGAAGGCAGCTGCGCACGAAGAAATCCAAATTCTGCGGTGTCACAGTAAGGAAAAAAGTACGGGTCATAAAACCCATGAGTTTGCGGACTGGCCATCCCTATGACACTCGGCAGTTATCACCACAGTGCCTATAGGAGTTCGCATGAAAGCCCAGATGATTTATCAGGCGCAAGCAGGGCGAAAGCCTCATGTTCCACTGTGGACTGTTGCCCTAGGAAACGTGACACATGCGGCGTGCTACACAGAAGGGCGCGATGGAGGAACGCCAATGGGAGCCTCCATCTCGGTCGTCATGGCCAATTTAACCATGAAACCCATGTAACAACGAGCCCTCAACTCATTCCACCCGACACCAAAGATTTTCCTCAGGTATGCCGATGGCTGCTTCGCCGTCATCAAAAGATCTGAGATTGAAAATTTCCTTTCTCATTTAAACTCCGTAGAGCCTGATATTCAGTTCACGCTAGGGGTGGAACAAGAAAACTCCCTGTCGTTTTTGGATGTCCTCGTATCCCTAAACCACAGTACCCTTCAATTCTCCGTATACCGCAAACCAACTAAGGCCGGAATCTCCACCTCTCTTCGAAACACCCGACAGTCCATAAAACATCAGTGGTGAAGACGCTGTTCAGAAGAGTTGAGACACACTGCAGCACAGAACTTGACAGAAAAGAAAGAACAGCGCACGATATTCCAAGAACTCATCATGAACGGCTACCCAAAAAACTTTATTCAAAATCTATTCGACGTCAAAAACACGGCAACATGCGCCAAGAAATCAACGCACAAAGGCCAACGCTACCACCAAAATGCGTCACTCTACCTTATGTCGGAGGTGTCAGCGAAACATATCGCCCGAATTTTGAAAAAAAAAGGGTGTCTCCAGGTTGCGCACAAGCCCACAAGCACTGTTGCGCTTTGCCTACCTGTTCCCAATGACCGGCCGCGGAAAGAGCCCAAGGCATTAGACAGTTTTAGCTGTGCGTACGCAAGTGCTTGCGTACGCAAAGCGCTACGGCGCTGCGTGCGGTACACTGTCCGCTCCGAAGTATAGTTTTAGCTGGCCGAGCCGTAGCGTCCTTCAGGCGCATGTAGCGCCATCTAGTGATAAGACGTCAAAGCACATCAACGCTCGGTTGAAGAAAATTTCATCCGTGATTACTGATAACTAGTGTAAGTGCATTGTGAGCCTTTTTTTGTTCCAAGAAGAAGAACTATGCAAACCGAAGAAAATGTAAGAACTGGCTAAAAGCCAGAAAACTGCTTCGCCAGGTGTCGTTGCTACGAGGAAAACGCATTGCATATAGTTAGGCCTATGAGCTTGAAAATCACCAAACTATCTGAAAAACAGGGGCTAGTTATCGCTTATACCACTACGTGTGGGCAAGATTAGGCGAAATAAAAGCGAACCGCTACCATTTGAGCGAGCTATTGCGTCGGAGAATCCAGCGGTGACATGTATTTATTCCGAAGCGGGCGAGCAGGGCGCCGCCATCTTGTCAAAGTTAGCGTACGCAAGCCACGCAAGCGCCGCACCGCAAAGTCCGCTGGCTAGCGTACGCACACAAGACGCAGGGCTTGCGCTTGCGTTCTGCGCATGCGCACTACCGTCCCCGCAAACTCCTTGCGTACGCTAAGCCGTTGCGTACGCACAGCTAAAACTAGACAGTAGACAGTTTTAGTTGTGCGTACGCAAGTGCTTGCGTACGCAAAGAGCTACGGCGCTGCGTGCGTTACGCTGTCCGCTCCGAAGTATAGTTTTAGCTGACCGTGCCGTAGCGTCCCTCAGGCGCACGTGGCGCCATCTAGTGACAAGAAGTCAAACCACATCAACGCTCGGTTGAAGAAAATTTCATCCGTGATTACTGATAACTACTGTGAGTGCATTGGGAGCCTTTTTTGTTCCAAGAAGAAAAACTATGCAAACCGAAGAAAATGCAAGATCTGGCTAAAAGTTAGAAAACTGCTTCACCAGGTGTCGTTGCTACGAGGAAAACATACTGAATATAGTTAGGCCTAGGAGCTTGAAGATCGCCAAATTATCTGAAAAACAGGGGCTAGTTATCGCTTATACCGCTACGTGTGGGCAAGATTAGGCGAAATAAAAGCGAACCGCTACCATTTGAGCGAGATATTGCGTCGGAGAATCCAGCGGTGACATGTATTTATTCCGAAGCGGGCGAGCAGGGCGCCGCCATCTTGTCAAAGTTAGCGTACGCAAGCCACGCAAGCGCCGCAACGCAAACTCCTCTGGCTAGTGTACGCAAGGCTACCGTACGCAAGACGCAAGGCTTGCGCTTGCGTTCTGCGCATGCGCACTACCGTCCCCGCAAACTCCTCGCGTACGCTAACTCTTTGCGTACGCACAGCTAAAACTGTCTAGTGTAGCCAGCGGACTGCGTTGCGGCGCTTGCGTGGCTTGCGTACGCTAACTTTGACAAGATGGCGGCGCCCTGCTCGCCCGCTTCGGAATAAATACACGTCGCCTCTGGATTCTTCGAAGCAATAGCTCGCTCAAATGGTAGCGGTTCGCTTTTATTTCGCCGAATCTTGCCCACACGTAGCGGTATAAGCGATAACTAGCCCCTGTTTTTCAGATAATTTGGTGGTTTTCAAGCTCCTAGGCCTAACTATATGCAGTGTGTTTTCCTCGTAGCAACGACACCTGGCGAAGCAGTTTTCTAGCTTTTAGCCAGTTCTTACATTTTCTTCGGTTTGCATAGCTTTTCTTCTTGGAACAAAAAAAGGCTCCCAATGCACTCACTAGTTATCAGTAATCACGGATTTAATTTCTTCAACCGAGCGTTGATGTGGTTTGACGCCTTGTCACTAGATGGCGCCCCGTGCGCCTGAGGGACGCTACGGCCAGCTAAAACTATACTTCGGAGCGGACAGCGTAACGTACGCAGCGCCGTAGCGCTTTGCGTACGCAAGCACTTGCGTACGCACAGCTAAAACTGTCTACTGTCTATTATCTACCAAATTCCTTGCGCCGACTGCGACGCAAGCTACATCGGCGAAACCAAAAATCTCAAAGAAAGAATTCTGCAACACAGAAACGACGTCCGCAACTTCGCAAGAGAGCGCAAACCTATGGCCGGACATTCCGCGGACTCAGACCATAGAAACAACTTCCAAGAAACCAGCATCCTCGGAACCGAAACAAATTGCTGCAAAAGGCTCCTTCTGGAATCCTGGCACATCCAAACCACCCCGAAGAACATCAACAGCACAAAAGGAAACCTGCCCTCAGTATATGCCCAAGGACTTCGCTCTTCAACTCAACGAAAAAAAGTCGCCATTGACCGCCTCCCCACAGAGCGACAGCGTGACTAACAGCCTTAACCCCCCTTCCTCCTCCTCCCCACGCTTTTCGCACCACAGCTTTCGTTCCTTTGACCCCTTCCTCCCCTCCATACTTAAAGGGGCCCCGAAACACATTTTCAGTGCATTGTTTTGCCCGTTGGTTGCATAGAAGGAGTTATAGTGATGCTATTAGCATCGGTCGTACCACATATACTCCTGTTGTTAATATTTTAATTAGCTCGCAAAAACAAATTCATTGCGCTGACGGTGTCACCATATAGTGGCGGTTTTTAGCATCAGATATGACGTCACGGAGGGCGAGCTTTATGATTGGACAGAGTATATATACTGCAAATTGTGTTAATAACTAGAGATACGTTTTGTCAAGTATTTGTGTTCTATATTACATTAACAAAACCAACTTGTTTGCCCTAGATAAAAGCACTGTAAAGCAAGTAAAACAAAAATACACCACTAGAGGCTCTGGCTACATTTTGCATCGACGGACTTTGCGCCTCTCTGTAAACATCCTACGACCTAGCACTAACACTTATGGGTACTCTATGTATCTGAGAGCGGCTTTGCAGAGTTCATCCGATCGAGCCATTGCACTCTATAAGCGTTCGTTTCGGTCACAAGGAATGATGCATTCAGTTCACATTTAGCAGACAGTGCTCATCGTCAGCTTGTGGAGGATCACCGGGCGGCGGCGCCAGATGGCGCCACGTTCCCGTCAGCAGCGCGCGCTCCTTGCTCGCCGTGACCAACCAGCGCGCTAGGGGCGATGGTTGGCGGTAAGCAGTAGCGGTACGCGCTATGCTTTAAATGTGTCTGATATCTTGCGCAGGCTGTCACACCGTCGCAGTATCCCGCGCTCGAGATGGGATCCATAAGTAAGGGAACGTCACTGATCAGTGTTCCCTTCTGCGCCGTCGTGGTGACGGTGAAGCATCGCTGGGTCAGCTGGGCGTTCACATGGTTGTTGTAACCATGCAAACGGTGCCGCCAGCCTTGGCATGAACGAGTTACAGAGAACAGGCAACCATGGAGTGTAAACTTCCACCACGTGCTAAGATAGGCTGTTTTGATTGGTCGCACAGTGTGTCGTCATTGGGAGAGAGAAATGGGAATGGGAAGCTGCGCGAAAAGAGTTGAGGGCAGCGTTTTGTTTGCTTGTATTTTGAAATTTCTTCATTGAATAACTCCTGTTCCTATGCATCGATTCTTGTAATTCTTTTTGAGTCAGCATCTGTGCGACATAAAGAATCCATCTGTAGTGTAACCGGCATCCGTTCAAGCGGTGTTTTGCAGCCCCTTTAAAGGCGCTAGCTACTGCCCTCAGTCACCCATGATGAAGGAGCCCAGTCGGCTTCGAAACGTTGGGTTAAAATTAAAGCTTTTCGTTGTTGATGTGCAGTTTATTATACGAGATGACTTCGAACATTAATATTGTGAGGTTTGTTATGTGACTTTGCAAGTAAAATTACTTGCAGTATTTGTTACGTGCAAGTGTCCGCTCACACGGAAGCACTTGGACATTGCAGCTAAGGCAGCACCGGATTAAGGGGGGGGGGGCTGCAGCCCAGGGCCTCACCTCGGACAGTAGGAGAAGGGGGCCCATTTATTCTAACCTGCCTGGCAACGGAACTACGAGCGACATGTATGAAGCTAGAAAACCAGAACGAGCAGACGGGGCCCCCCGCCTAATGTAACAGCATGCGTTTAGCCTGATCATTTAGGGAGAGCTTGTCGAGCTGCAAAAATAGGAATCCCTCGCCACCCCGGCGGGGCCCCCTTTCTTACGAAGCGAGGAGCGTTTGCTTGGAAGAGTTTTCGTGGTTTCCTGTCAGTCCGTCTGTCCAGTACTGTTTGGAGAGGAGGGGCAATGGGAAACACCTAAAACATGTAATGTATGTGGGATAAGGACCTAAATCTCCCTTGCCCCTCATCACCACCACACCACCTTCCACCTCTCAAAGAGTCCCGCCGCTGTCCTTCTCATAGTAAGGATGTGCTACAGTACCCAATAGTGCCTCCCATTCGACTTTTCTTTACCGTGATGGTAATTTGGGCGGGGGAGGATGAGTCCGACAGCATATGATGATGAGTCTGATGGCAGAGTCTAGGCAGGAAATGAAAGAAGACGTCATACGTGCTTTTGTCCGAGTGCCGTGGGGCATGGGGTGTTCACTGCTCGGGCTAGGGTTGTGGAAGAGTGAAAGGGGAAGTTGGAGAGCTGGACACAAAGGCTTGTCTCCAGGGCCCATTCCTGCCTAGTGGCTGCGCACCCTCGCGCGCGCTCGACGGAAAAAGTAGGTCAGACTGGCTGCCGAACTTTCCAGAAAGAAGTTGAAAAAGATGACTCAGAGGCTACGGAGGGCGCGTAACTTCGCCCGCGCTAGGAGCCGCCCTCTCCCCTTCGTTCTCGCGCTCGGCGTCGACGGGGCGAAACAAAAATCGAGAACCTCCCAGAACTGACGATTGCTCCTAGCCAATAGGAAGACGAGACCGGAACGTGAGAAGGAGTGAGTTTGTACGGAGGAGGGAATTTGTACAAGGAACTCTATGCGTCACATGAACGCCTGCTTTGGCGCTATAGTAAAAGACAGGCGCGGTGCGCGTCTATGAAGGGAAGTTGACCGCGGGCTGCGATTCAGCCCCGAGCCGCCGGTTAAGCTTTCATAAGCCCGCCCGCTGAGGATCTCCCAGGAACGCACCATTCTCGGCCAGCCACGGACCATCCAGGCAGCGTGCGCCAGTCATCGGGACAGCCACCGTTGGACACCTGCGGTCGCGTTGGACTGACGAAGTGCCAGGTGCTGTGCGCAATTAGCATCTATTCATGCGAAAATGCTCGGTCTGAAGCATCAAAGTGGTGCGTCTAAACGAAAGGCGAAGTTAGAAAGAGAAGAGCGTGAAAAGAAGCTGCCAAAGATGACAAAGTACCTACTGACTGCAGCTTCCGCGGAGCAGTATGATCGCTCTACCCAGAGTCCGTGTCAAACTCCCAATAGTAGCGACTGTGCTTCTGTGAAGGACTTGCCAACTCCATCACCGCGGTTTCCCGGCAAGAAGGAAGGTTTGACTTATCTTGGTTGTCTGGATCCCGTGAAAACGGTGCCAACCTCGGTCGTCCATATTTCTGAGCAACCGACGCTAACCGAGCCCTGTCCTGTTCCTGAGTCAGCAACGTCTGTGTTACTCGGCCGGGCCCCTGCCACAGAGCTCCGGGTGTCCGGTCCGCCACGCCCGATTTCTACTACTGCTGATCAACAGGTGCCAAACCTCCTCGATGAGCCTCCTTCTACTGAAGAGCGTCAGGAAACAACACTCCAAGAACCGACTCACTTGTTTCCTGTTTCGCTTCAAATAATCATGTTTCCACCCACAAAGTGTGTCTCGAGAGGACGAATGAGACGGCTTCTTGTTGCGGCAACAGAGAAGTACAGACGCCCCCGCAGCATGAGGTACGTTACGAGATTCTCCGAAGTGACCCTGCTAAGTGGCCGGACGTTATTACTGACAGCTTTCGGAGTGTATGTATTGAGAAAAGGCAATTGTGTTTTCAAAATCGGGCAGAAAATTTTTCGTCTTCCAAAAGGCAATACAAAACTCAGAAACGCTATGTCACCTCATCTTTTCGTGCGAAAGGCTGTAAGTGGGGAGGCGTACAAGCGACACTGGTTAACGTACTCGGAGTCCAAAGGTTCCGTTTACTGTTTCATGTGCAAACTATTTTCGATTTCAAGCAACCCAAGTGCTTTCACCATGCACGGATTTTCTGATTGTAAAAGAGCAGAAGAAAAGGTTTGCGCACATGAAAATAGCGTCGAGCACCGGAACTGCGTGGCAGCATGGCTCGCCCGCACTAACTCGAGCAGCACAATTGACAAGGAGCTGGTTAAGCATCTTGCCACTGAGACCGCTTACTGGACAGAGATGTTGAAGCGCGTAGTCGTTGTAGTCAAGCTTCTGTCTGAGCGCAGCCTAGCGTTTAGGGGCAGTGAGGAGATTTTTGGTTCATCGAGAAATGGCAATTATGTGGGAGTGCTTGAGGCCATAGCCAAGTTTGATCCCTTTCTAGAGGAGCACATCAAACGCTACGGGAACAAAGGAAAAGGTCACCCATCGTATCTGTAAAAAACCATTTGTGATGAATTTATTGAGCATATGGCAAAGGCTGTCAAGGAACGTCTCGTTGACGAAGTGAAATGCGCAAAATACTTCTCTTTAATTGTTGATTCGACTTCAGACTTTACTCACGTTTATCAGCTGTCAGTTGTTTTACGACACTATTTAAATGGGAAAGTGTAGGAACGCTTTCTTGGATTTGCTCCAATCGAATCGCATACCGGCTTGTATCTTTTCGATAGCGTGATGTCCCTCTTAACGAACCAATGACATCTCAATTGATGATTGTAGGGGCTAAGCTTATGATAATGCGAGTAATATGTCAGGAAAATACAAAGGACTGCAAGCTCAAATCAAACACTGAACGAATTGGCAGTCTACGTCCCGTGTGCAGGTCATTCACTGAACTTAGTTGGAGCGTGTAGCGTTGACAGTTGCTTTGAGGCAGTCAAATTTTTCACTCTAATTCAGAGACTGTATGTGTTCTTTGCTGCCTAACATAAGCGATGGAGGTATCGTTTGGACAGCATGGGCGGAACTGGCCAGCAGCTTGTTTTAAAAAGTCTCTCTGAGACCAGGGGGTCAATACACGCTGAATCATGTAAGGCCATTCTGAAAAATGTCAATACAGTCTTGTGTTGCCTTCGAGATATACCAAAGAACGAGGAAGAAAACGGTGACACTAGGAATGAAGCGCACTCTCTCTTCAAGAAAATGACAAAACTAGAGACGGCATTCCTGACGATTTCCTTGAGTGAATTATTGGAGCGCTTGAAGCTATATCAAAGAACGAGGACACTAGGAACAAAGCGCACTCTCTCTTCAAAAAAATGACAAACTAGAGACTGCATTCCTGATGATTTCCTTGAGTGAAATATTGGAGCGCTTGAAGCTATATCAAAGAACGAGGACACTAGGAACAAAGCGCACTCTCTCTTCAAGAAAATGACAAACTAGAGACTGCATTCCTGACGATTTCCTTGAGTGAAATATTGGAGCGCTTGAAGCTATATCAAAGAACGAGGACACTAGGAACGAAGCGCACTCTCTCTTCAAGAAAATGACAAAACTAGAGACTGCATTCCTGACCATTTTCTGGAGTGAAATATTGGAGCGCTTGAAGCTATATCAAAGAACGAGGACACTAGGAACGAAGCGCAATCTCTCTTCAAGAAAATGACAAAACTAGAGACTGCATTCTGACGATTTCCTTGAGTGAAATATTGGAGCGCTTGAAGCTATATCAAAGAACGAGGACACTAGGAACGAAGCGCACTCTCTCTTCAAGAAAATGACAAAACTAGAGACTGCATTCCTGACCATTTTCTGGAGTGAAATATTGGAGCGCTTGAAGCTATATCAAAGAACGAGGACACTAGGAACGAAGCGCAATCTCTCTTCAAGAAAATGACAAAACTAGAGACTGCATTCTGACGATTTCCTGGAGTGAAATATTGGAGCGCTTGAAGCTATATCAAAGAACGAGGACACTAGGAACGAAGCGCACTCTCTATTCAAGAAAATGACAAAACTAGAGACTGCATTCATGGCGATTTTCTGGAGAGAAATATTGGAGCGCTTGAAGCTATATCAAAGAACGAGTACACTAGGAACGAAGCGCACTCTCTCTCCAAGAAAATGACAAAACTAGAGACTGCATTTCTGACGATTTCCTGGAGTAAAATATTGGAGCGCTTGAAGCTATATCAAAGAACGAGGAAGAAAACGGTGACACTAGGAACGAAGCGCACTCTCTCTCCAAGAGAATGACAAAACTAGAGACTGCATTCATGGCGATTTCCTGGGGTGAAATCTTGGAGCGCTTGAAGTTATATCAAAGAACGAGGAAGAAAACGGTGACACTAGAAACGAAGCGCACTCTCTCAAGAAAATGACAAAACTAGAGACGGCATTCATGGCGATTTTCTGGAGTGATATCTCGGAGCGCTTGGAGCTATACCAAACAACGAGGAACAAAACGGTGACACTAGGAACGAAGCGCACTCTCTCTTCAAGAAAATGACAAAACTAGAGACTGCATTCCTGACGATTTCCTGGAGTGAAATATTGAAGCGCTTGATATATCAAAGAACGAGGACACTAGGAACGAAGCGCACTCTCTCTCCAAGAAAATGACAAAACTAGAGACTGCATTCGTGACGATTTCCTGGAGTGAAATATTGGAGCGCTTGAAGCTATATCAAAGAACGAGTACACTAGGAACGAAGCGCACTCTCTCTCCAAGAAAATGACAAAACTAGAGACTGCATTCGTGACGATTTCCTGGAGTGAAATATTGGAGCGCTTGAAGCTATATCAAAGAACGAGTACACTAGGAACGAAGCGCACTCTCTCTCCAAGAAAATGACAAAACTAGAGACTGCATTTCTGACGATTTCCTGGAGTAAAATATTGGAGCGCTTGAAGCTATATCAAAGAACGAGGAAGAAAACGGTGACACTAGGAACGAAGCGCACTCTCTCTCCAAGAGAATGACAAAACTAGAGACTGCATTCATGGCGATTTCCTGGGGTGAAATCTTGGAGCGCTTGAAGTTATATCAAAGAACGAGGAAGAAAACGGTGACACTAGAAACGAAGCGCACTCTCTCAAGAAAATGACAAAACTAGAGACGGCATTCATGGCGATTTTCTGGAGTGATATCTCGGAGCGCTTGGAGCTATACCAAACAACGAGGAACAAAACGGTGACACTAGGAACGAAGCGCACTCTCTCTTCAAGAAAATGACAAAACTAGAGACTGCATTCCTGACGATTTCCTGGAGTGAAATATTGAAGCGCTTGATATATCAAAGAACGACGACACTAGGAACGAAGCGCACTCTCTCTTCAAGAAAATGACAAAACTAGAGACTGCATTCTTGACGATTTTCTGGAGTGAAATATTGGAGCGCTTGAAGCTATATCAAAGAACGAGTACACTAGGAACGAAGCGCACCCTCTCTTCAAGAAAATGACAAAACTAGAGACGGCATTCATGGCGATTTTCTGGAGTGAAATCTTGGAGCACTTGAAGCTATATCAAAGAACGAGGAAGAAAACGGTGACAATAGAAACGAAGCGCACTCTCTCTTCAAGAAAATGACAAAACTAGAGGCTGCATTAATGGCGATTTTCTGGAGTGAAATCTTGGAGCGCTTGAAGCTATATCAAAGAACGAGGACACTAGGAATGAAGCGCACTCTCTCTTCAAGAAAATGACAAAACTAGAGACTGCATTCATGGCGATTTTCTGGAGTGAAATCTTGGAGCGCTTGAAGCTATATCAAAGAACGAGTACACTAGGAACGAAGCGCACCCTCTCTTCAAGAAAATTTCAAAACTAGAGGCTGCATTCATGGCGATTTTCTGAAGTGAAATCTTGGAGCGCTTGAAGCTATACCAAAGAACGAGGAAGAAAACAGTGACAATAGAAACGAAGCGCACTCTCTCTTCAAGAAAATGACAAAACTAGAGGCTGCATTAATGGCGATTTTCTGGAGTGAAATCTTGGAGCGCTTGATATATCAAAGAACGAGGACACTAGGAACGAAGCGCACTCTCTCTCCAAGAAAATGACAAAACTAGAGACTGCATTCGTGACGATTTCCTGGAGTGAAATATTGGAGCGCTTGAAGCTATATCAAAGAACGAGTACACTAGGAACGAAGCGCACTCTCTCTCCAAGAAAATGACAAAACTAGAGACTGCATTCGTGACGATTTCCTGGAGTGAAATATTGGAGCGCTTGAAGCTATATCAAAGAACGAGTACACTAGGAACGAAGCGCACTCTCTCTCCAAGAAAATGACAAAACTAGAGACTGCATTTCTGACGATTTCCTGGAGTAAAATATTGGAGCGCTTGAAGCTATATCAAAGAACGAGGAAGAAAACGGTGACACTAGGAACGAAGCGCACTCTCTCTCCAAGAGAATGACAAAACTAGAGACTGCATTCATGGCGATTTCCTGGGGTGAAATCTTGGAGCGCTTGAAGTTATATCAAAGAACGAGGAAGAAAACGGTGACACTAGAAACGAAGCGCACTCTCTCAAGAAAATGACAAAACTAGAGACGGCATTCATGGCGATTTTCTGGAGTGATATCTCGGAGCGCTTGGAGCTATACCAAACAACGAGGAACAAAACGGTGACACTAGGAACGAAGCGCACTCTCTCTTCAAGAAAATGACAAAACTAGAGACTGCATTCCTGACGATTTTCTGGAGTGAAATATTGGAGCGCTTGAAGCTATATCAAAGAACGAGTACACTAGGAACGAAGCGCACCCTCTCTTCAAGAAAATGACAAAACTAGAGACGGCATTCATGGCGATTTTCTGGAGTGAAATCTTGGAGCACTTGAAGCTATATCAAAGAACGAGGAAGAAAACGGTGACAATAGAAACGAAGCGCACTCTCTCTTCAAGAAAATGACAAAACTAGAGGCTGAATTAATGGCGATTTTCTGGAGTGAAATCTTGGAGCGCTTGAAGCTATATCAAAGAACGAGGACACTAGGAATGAAGCGCACTCTCTCTTCAAGAAAATGACAAAACTAGAGACTGCATTCATGGCGATTTTCTGGAGTGAAATCTTGGAGCGCTTGAAGCTATATCAAAGAACGAGTACACTAGGAACGAAGCGCACCCTCTCTTCAAGAAAATTTCAAAACTAGAGGCTGCATTCATGGCGATTTTCTGAAGTGAAATCTTGGAGCGCTTGAAGCTATACCAAAGAACGAGGAAGAAAACAGTGACAATAGAAACGAAGCGCACTCTCTCTTCAAGAAAATGACAAAACTAGAGGCTGCATTAATGGCGATTTCCTGGAGTGAAATATTGAAGCGCTTGATATATCAAAGAACGAGGACACTAGGAACGAAGCGCACTCTCTCTCCAAGAAAATGACAAAACTAGAGACTGCATTCGTGACGATTTCCTGGAGTGAAATATTGGAGCGCTTGAAGCTATATCAAAGAACGAGTACACTAGGAACGAAGCGCACTCTCTCTCCAAGAAAATGACAAAACTAGAGACTGCATTCGTGACGATTTCCTGGAGTGAAATATTGGAGCGCTTGAAGCTATATCAAAGAACGAGTACACTAGGAACGAAGCGCACTCTCTCTCCAAGAAAATGACAAAACTAGAGACTGCATTTCTGACGATTTCCTGGAGTAAAATATTGGAGCGCTTGAAGCTATATCAAAGAACGAGGAAGAAAACGGTGACACTAGGAACGAAGCGCACTCTCTCTCCAAGAGAATGACAAAACTAGAGACTGCATTCATGGCGATTTCCTGGGGTGAAATCTTGGAGCGCTTGAAGTTATATCAAAGAACGAGGAAGAAAACGGTGACACTAGAAACGAAGCGCACTCTCTCAAGAAAATGACAAAACTAGAGACGGCATTCATGGCGATTTTCTGGAGTGATATCTCGGAGCGCTTGGAGCTATACCAAACAACGAGGAACAAAACGGTGACACTAGGAACGAAGCGCACTCTCTCTTCAAGAAAATGACAAAACTAGAGACTGCATTCCTGACGATTTCCTGGAGTGAAATATTGAAGCGCTTGATATATCAAAGAACGACGACACTAGGAACGAAGCGCACTCTCTCTTCAAGAAAATGACAAAACTAGAGACTGCATTCTTGACGATTTTCTGGAGTGAAATATTGGAGCGCTTGAAGCTATATCAAAGAACGAGTACACTAGGAACGAAGCGCACCCTCTCTTCAAGAAAATGACAAAACTAGAGACGGCATTCATGGCGATTTTCTGGAGTGAAATCTTGGAGCACTTGAAGCTATATCAAAGAACGAGGAAGAAAACGGTGACAATAGAAACGAAGCGCACTCTCTCTTCAAGAAAATGACAAAACTAGAGGCTGCATTAATGGCGATTTTCTGGAGTGAAATCTTGGAGCGCTTGAAGCTATATCAAAGAACGAGGACACTAGGAATGAAGCGCACTCTCTCTTCAAGAAAATGACAAAACTAGAGACTGCATTCATGGCGATTTTCTGGAGTGAAATCTTGGAGCGCTTGAAGCTATATCAAAGAACGAGTACACTAGGAACGAAGCGCACCCTCTCTTCAAGAAAATTTCAAAACTAGAGGCTGCATTCATGGCGATTTTCTGAAGTGAAATCTTGGAGCGCTTGAAGCTATACCAAAGAACGAGGAAGAAAACAGTGACAATAGAAACGAAGCGCACTCTCTCTTCAAGAAAATGACAAAACTAGAGGCTGCATTAATGGCGATTTTCTGGAGTGAAATCTTGGAGCGCTTGAAGCTATATCAAAGAACGAGGACACTAGGAATGAAGCGCACTCTCTCTTCAAGAAAATGACAAAACTAGAGGCTGCATTATTGGCGATTTTCTGGAGTGAAATCTTGGAGCGCTTGAAGCTATATCAAAGAACGAGGACACTAGGAATGAAGCGCACTCTCTCTTCAAGAAAATGACAAAACTAGAGACTGCATTCTTGACGATTTTCTGGAGTGAAATATTGGAGCACTTGAAGCTATATCAAAGAACGAGGAAGAAAACGGTGACATAGAAACGAAGCGCACTCTCTCTTCACGAAAATGACAAAACTAGAGACTGCATTCCTGACGATTTTCTGGAGTGAAATCTTGGAGCGCTTGAAGCTATATCAAAGAACGAGTACACTAGGAACGAAGCGCACCCTCTCTTCAAGAAAATTTCAAAACTAGAGGCTGCATTCATGGCGATTTTCTGAAGTGAAATCTTGGAGCGCTTGAAGCTATACCAAAGAACGAGGAAGAAAACAGTGACAATAGAAACGAAGCGCACTCTCTCTTCAAGAAAATGACAAAACTAGAGGCTGCATTAATGGCGATTTTCTGGAGTGAAATCTTGGAGCGCTTGAAGCTATATCAAAGAACGAGGACACTAGGAATGAAGCGCACTCTCTCTTCAAGAAAATGACAAAACTAGAGACTGCATTCATGGCGATTTTCTGGAGTGAAATCTTGGAGCGCTTGAAGCTATACCAAAGAACGAGGAAGAAAACGGTGACACTAGGAATGAAACGCACTCTCTCTTCAAGAAAATGACAAAACTAGAGACTGCATTCATGGCGATTTTCTTGGGTGAAATCTTGGAGCGCTTGAAGCTATATCAAAGAACGAGGACACTAGGAAGGAAGCGCACTCTCTCTTCAAGAAAATGACAAAACTAGAGAATACATTCATGGCGATTTCCTGGAGTGAAATATTGGAGCGCTTGAAGCTATATCAAAGAACGACGACACTAGGAACGAAGCGCACTCTCTCTTCAAGAAAATGACAAAACTAGAGACTGCATTCTTGACGATTTTCTGGAGTGAAATATTGGAGCGCTTGAAGCTATATCAAAGAACGAGTACACTAGGAACGAAGCGCACCCTCTCTTCAAGAAAATGACAAAACTAGAGACGGCATTCATGGCGATTTTCTGGAGTGAAATCTTGGAGCACTTGAAGCTATATCAAAGAGCGAGGAAGAAAACGGTGACACTAGAAACGAAACGCACTCTCTCTTCAAGAAAATGACAAAACTAGAGACTGCATTCATGGCGATTTTCTTGGGTGAAATCTTGGAGCGCTTGAAGCTATACCAAAGAACGAGGAAGAAAACGGTGACACTAGAAACGAAACGCACTCTCTCTTCAAGAAAATGACAAAACTAGAGACTGCATTCATGGCGATTTTCTTGGGTGAAATCTTGGAGCGCTTGAAGCTATATCAAAGAACGAGGACACTAGGAAGGAAGCGCACTCTCTCTTCAAGAAAATGACAAAACTAGAGAATACATTCATGGCGATTTCCTGGAGTGAAATATTGGAGCGCTTGAAGCTATATCAAAGAACGAGGACACTAGGAAGGAAGCGCACTCTCTCTTCAAGAAAATGACAAAACTAGAGACTGCATTCTTGACGATTTTCTGGAGTGAAATATTGGAGCGCTTGAAGCTATATCAAAGAACGAGTACACTAGGAACGAAGCGCACCCTCTCTTCAAGAAAATGACAAAACTAGAGACGGCATTCATGGCGATTTTCTGGAGTGAAATCTTGGAGCACTTGAAGCTATATCAAAGAGCGAGGAAGAAAACGGTGAAACTAGGAACGAAGCGCACTCTCTCTTCAAGAAAATGTCAAAACTAGAGGCTGCATTCATGGCGATTTTCTGAAGTGAAATCTTGGAGCGCTTGAAGCTATACCAAAGAACGAGGAAGAAAACGGGGACAATAGAAACGAAGCGCACTCTGTCTTCAAGAAAATGACAAAACTAGAGACTGCATTCATGGCGATTTTCTTGGGTGAAATCTTGGAGCGCTTGAAGCTATACCAAAGAACGAGGAAGAAAACGGGGACAATAGAAACGAAGCGCACTCTGTCTTCACGAAAATGACAAAACTGGAGACTGCATTCATGGCGATTTTCTGGAGTGAAATCTTGGAGCGCTTGAAGCTATACCAAAGAACGAGGAAGAAAACGGTGACACTAGAAACGAAACGCACTCTCTCTTCAAGAAAATGACAAAACTAGAGACTGCATTCATGGCGATTTTCTTGGGTGAAATCTTGGAGCGCTTGAAGCTATATCAAAGAACGAGGACACTAGGAAGGAAGCGCACTCTCTCTTCAAGAAAATGACAAAACTAGAGAATACATTCATGGCGATTTCCTGGAGTGAAATATTGGAGCGCTTGAAGCTATATCAAAGAACGACGACACTAGGAACGAAGCACACTCTCTCTTCAAGAAAATGACAAAACTAGAGACTGCATTCTTGACGATTTTCTGGAGTGAAATATTGGAGCGCTTGAAGCTATATCAAAGAACGAGTACAATAGGAACGAAGCGCACCCTCTCTTCAAGAAAATGACAAAACTAGAGACGGCATTCATGGCGATTTTCTGGAGTGAAATCTTGGAGCACTTGAAGCTATATCAAAGAGCGAGGAAGAAAACGGTGAAACTAGGAACGAAGCGCACTCTCTCTTCAAGAAAATGTCAAAACTAGAGGCTGCATTCATGGCGATTTTCTGAAGTGAAATCTTGGAGCGCTTGAAGCTATACCAAAGAACGAGGAAGAAAACGGGGACAATAGAAACGAAGCGCACTCTGTCTTCAAGAAAATGACAAAACTAGAGGCTGCATTTATGGCGATTTTCTGGAGTGAAATCTTGGAGCGCTTGAAGCTATATCAAAGAACGAGGACACTAGGAATGAAGCGCACTCTCTCTTCAAGAAAATGACAAAACTAGAGACTGCATTCATGGCGATTTTCTGGAGTGAAATCTTGGAGCGCTTGAAGCTATACCAAAGAACGAGGAAGAAAACGGTGACACTAGAAACGAAACGCACTCTCTCTTCAAGAAAATGACAAAACTAGAGACTGCATTCATGGCGATTTTCTTGGGTGAAATCTTGGAGCGCTTGAAGCTATATCAAAGAACGAGGACACTAGGAAGGAAGCGCACTCTCTCTTCAAGAAAATGACAAAACTAGAGACAGCATTCATGGCGATTTTCTGGAGTGAAATCTTGGAGCGCTTGAAGCTATATCAAAGAACGAGGAAGAAAACGGTGACACTAAGAACGAAGCGCACTCTCTCTTCAAGAAAATGACAAAACTAGAGACTGCATTCTGACGATTTCCTTGAGTGAAATATTGGAGCGCTTGAAGCTATATCAAAGAACGAGGACACTAGGAACGAAGCGCACTCTCTCTTCAAGAAAATGACAAAACTAGAGACTGCATTCCTGACCATTTTC